>NC_092771.1:49332286-49635450 GCF_047496795.1 Chiloscyllium punctatum | reverse complement strand
GTTTACAGCCAGACAGAAAAATAAATCCAGCAGTGGGTATGAAATGAAATTTTCATTTCAGAACAACATGCAGAACATGGATAGAGGATTTGTCTGATTGGCACAAGGCAGAGAGTGTGAAGAAAGGGGTCTTTTTCACGATGGGAACTGGTGATGGGGGGAGCTCCACAGGGGTCAGTGTTGGGACTACACGCTACACGTTATACATTAAGAGTCTGAACAAAGGATGTGAAGGGGTACGAGAAATGGGATTCCAAGAAAGATCTTAGGGATGAAATTCGTGTCATATGAGGAGCAGGTGAAGTCTCTGGGTCTGCACTTGATGAAGTTTCAAAGGTGGCGGCAGAATCTCATTCAAACTTACAGAATACTGAGGGGCCTGGATGGAGTGGACGGGGGCAAGATGTTTCCACGAGCAGGAGAGACCAGGGGCCAGGGGCACAGCTTCAGAGTGAAGGGACCACCCTTTAGAATAGAGATGTGGAGGAATTTATTCAGCCAGAGGGTGATGGATCTGTGGAACTCACTGCCTCATGGGGCTGTGGATGCGAAGTGACTCAGTGTATCTTACTCAGAGATAAGCAGGTTCTGGATAAATAAGGAGATCAAGGGTTACAGGGAGTGAGAGAGTGGGGTTGAGAAACAATTCATACACAATCGAATAGTGGAATAGACCTGATGGATTGAATGGTCTAATTCTACCCCTATATATGATGGTCTTATGGACTGCATTTATTCCATAAGTTTCTAAGTGTGCAGTTAGTATTTCTGGCATATCGTTTAACATATATCCCAGCACTTTCGTGATTATTGCTGTCAGCTCTTGGTTTCAGATCAACTGCAGAAAGCTACGCTATGGCGTAACTTGGGAATTGTGGTGTATAAATCTCAGAAAGGTGGCATACAGGGCCTGCATGACATAGAGAATGTAAATGGAATGCTGACATTGATTTCAAAGGGAATGGAGAATAAAAATAGGGAAGGCTTGTAATAAATATAGAGAACTCCAGTCAGCCCACATTGAGAATACAGTGAACAGGTTTGGTCCCCTATCTGGAGGGAAAATGTCCTTGCATTGGAGGCAGCCCAGAGAAGGTTCACCAGGTTGGTCTTCAAAATGGAGGGATATTGATAAGAAGAGATGGAGGGGCTGAACTTGCAGTCATTAAAATTTAGAAAATGAGGCAAATTTATTGATACACCAAAGATTCTTGTGTTTTTACAGATTCGATACTAAGACATTGTTTCACTGTGCAAGGATCTGTAACCGGAGATGAAGGGGAATACAGTTACCAGAGCAGCCAACAGAGAAAAGCTGGGCTGTAGAGACTGGAGGATGTTATAGACTTCGGTGGTTTGAGATCACTGTTGGTGGTTAGAGATCAGGTGGTTGTCGGGCTGAAAGATGTCAAGTAGAGTTACAGGATTATCAGTTCTGAAGGATTTACAGAGACCGGGAGGAATATAGGGACTAGAGATTACACAGCAGTAGTTGGAGCTACAGGATTTTTTAGAGAAAGGGAGGGTTATAGGCACTGGAGAGTAGACAGATGGGGTGGTATTTGGAGCGACAGGTGTTTATAGAAAAAGGAAGGACTGGAGGGACTGGAGATTACATGGATTGGGGTGGTAGTTGGAGCTGCAGGAGTTTATAGAGACTGGGAGGATTGTTGGTGCTGGTAATTACACTGACATGGACAAGAATGGAGGGGAGGGTTGAAGGGGCTGGATCAGTTCAAACAGCCAGGGAGAAGTGTAGGCATTGGAGGAGCCAGAGATACTGAGGGTTGTAGAGCTGCAGGAGTTCAGAGAGCTAGTGAGGACTGTGAAGGCAGGTCTGCAGCATTCCCATCAGTTACACAAAGATGTGGAATGCTGTTCTGGAGGGGGTTACAAAAATCGAGAGGGTTGCAGATACTGGAAGATACTACAATGACAGTGAGCTGTAGTATTTGAGGAGGTTGCAGCAACAGGATGCGTTGAGGAGTTGGAGGCTGCTAGAGGTGTTAAACATGCTGCAAGGGATCAATATCCTTACATCGATCAGGGGGATTGGAAGCTCTGGAGATAAAGAATGAGAATTGCAGTAACTGAAGAATATCACAGACATGGGAGTAACACATGAGTTCGAGGAGTTATAACATGAGATGGGCTGTATTCAATGGTGTCAGAGAAGATACAGGGAGATCTGAAGGAACGAGAGATGATCAAGAGGGCAGTGAGGCTTCTCACTGTCGGATTGGGTCAGTTTACGCAGACAGGGGCTATTTTATGGAATTGAGCTACTTACAGAGATTAAGAGAGTTGTATACAATTGAGGAAAGAACAGAGATATGGAAGGCTGTAGTTAATGAAGACTTTTGTTGATGTCAGATGCTGAGGTTCTGGAAAGTATATGGACTGGCAAGCTGTACAATCTGTTAGAACTTACAGAGACAGCAACAGCAATAGATCCTGGAGACACTAACACAGATAGGGAGTATTGCAGACAATGGAGGAGGTTTCTGCTTTAGGGATGGTTGGAGGGGAGTGTAACGTTTACACAGATAGGTGTGTAAGAGCTGGAGAAGGTTATGGAGATGATTAGATTGGTGGCGAGACCGGAGGAACTTACATTGACAGGGCGGGTGATAGCAACGGGAGAATGTTACATAGATAGTAAGTCTTGTAGAAACTGATCAGGAGAGTCACAAGCATTGGAGCTGGTTCCACAGATCGGGGGTTTTACAGGGTCCTGAGAGGATTACGTAGGTAGGAGGTTTGTAGGATGTCCACATTTTCATAGTGCTTCAGGAATGGAAAAGGATACACAGTTAAGGAGGGATGTTGGAGCTGTGGGAGTTCACAGAGACTCGGAGGTTTGAAGGGGTTGGGGCTGATTATGGATGGATGGATATATTTAGGGGCAGTAATATGGAACACAGAGGGAGAATTTAGATTAGATTCCCTACAGCATGGGAACAGGTACTTTGACCCAACATGTCCACACCAACTCTCCAAAGAGTAATCCACCCAGACCCACTTCTCTCCAACAATGCACCTAACACTATGGACAATTTAGCATGGCCAATTCACCTGACCTGAACATCTTTGGACTGTGGGAGGAAACTGGAACACCTGGAGGAAACCCACACAGACACAGGGAGAAGGTGCAAACTCCACATAGACAGACAGGCACCTAACGCTGGAATCGAACCTGGGTCCCTGGTCACTGTGAGGCACCATCGCTCACCACTGAGCCACCGTGCTGCCCCAAATTGTAGAATTACACAAAGAGAGAGTGTTTGAGGTGCTGGGAGGACTGCAGGGAGTGGACGAGCAAACAGAGATGTGGAGTGCTGCTGTGGCTTGAAAAGGGTCTGGAGTTGTTCATATTGGTAAGGAGGTCGGTAAGGTTGGGAGAAGGTTACTGTGGTCGTGTGGTACTATAGGCCAGGAGGCAGGAGTGTGATCGGACCTGCAGAAGGTTACAGTGATATCATGTTTTCTTGGGGCTTGAGGAAAGTACACAGGTGGGTATTTTGGTCCAGGCTGGAGGATTTTACAGAGACGGGGTTACTATAAGTATTGTGCAAAACTACAGAAATGGGAATTATTGCACTGAGCGCAGGATGAGATTACTGAGATTGGGCATATTATCGAGACTGGAGCAATTTACATGCAGGGAGAGTCGTCAGCATTGGAGGAAGTTTCAAATATACAGCAGGAATTTGGGAGAGGTGGATGTTACAGAAATAGGAAAATTTCTGGGAATTACAAGCATTCAAGACATTGGCACAAACAAGTTAGACCAAAAGGCATGTTTCCTTGATGTATGACTCTATCACATGACAAGAGAGAGTGTGAGAGGGAGAATATAGAACAGAAAGAACCCGGGTCTCAATACCATCTCCTTGAGGGAGGCCTGCTTTCCCCTCTGTTGTCCTGATCCTGACTAAGACAGCACAGGCCTGGATTGATAACTGTCAACTTCCTATATTGACACAGGAAAGCTTAGTACAGCAGAGATGAAAATTAACAAGAGTTGGGGTTTGAGCCTGGGACCATCATGCTCTGTGTTTACCCTTCAACACTGTATCTATGTCATGTCTTCTGGACCAATGTTCGATCCCTTAAATACACTCTGCTCTGTTCACTGTGAGTGATCTTACCTCGCTGCAGGATTTACTGAAGGCTCCAGATCTCACTCTCCATCTCTCAGGCTGACCAACTGTCTTCAGTGTGGTGATGGACGAGACAGGAATTGGGAATTCTGTTGAGTCAAGAGCATCCTGAGTATCTACAGGAGATAGAGAAACAGACAGAATGGGAAAGTAGACTGATGCAGTGAGGGTTACACATGGAGAATGGCACTGAGTCCAATAGAGATCTGGAAAATCCCAGTCTCCATCCCTTGCCTCATCTCCCTGGAGTGGAGAATTCTGTTGGCTCAGGATCTGGAGTAGCTGCAAAAGGTGCAGTCACCGGCAGCAATTAGACCCTCACAGTGAGGGATACCACATGGAGAGAGACTGTGTGATATCACCAGAGTGCAGGGAGGTATCAGGATCAAATCACGGTCAGGAAGAAGGTGCACTGGGATCAGTACTCAGGGGTGAGGGAGCTATCAGTAGACCAAGGAATGACCTCGTGTTACTCTCACTAGACTGTTCATCCAGATTTTAATGCCAGAGTAAGGAATACACATCTAACCACTTAATAATGCCCTTTCAGTAAGCAAATCTGTTATAGGCTGCCAGTCTGGCCTACATATTAATCCAGACCCAGGGAAATGGGATTGATGTTCAAATGCCCACTGTAATGATCTGACAAGCCACTCAGCTCGAAGACTGGTCAGGGTGGGCATGCGATGCTGGCCAGCCAGAGACAGCAATATCCCATGAGTGATTTAAAATCACCGCCTGGCCAATCATGTTGGTAGGTTTATGGACAGGACTTTAAACTGACAGAGAGGATGCAGCGAAAGGGTTCAGGTGAAAGGAGCTTTCCAAATCCAAAGAGAAAATGTGACGCCTCGGAACAGCATGGGAATGTTGCTGAAGACAAGCAGAAAAGAACAGGAAGGGACATAGTTTAACTAAAACTGTACATCAATGAATTGGTTTGTGACAGGACATTGTGGGGAAGAGGAAATTATAACGTTGTTTTGATTTGGAATGGACAAAGTATCTACAATAAAGTAATAGACTTGGGACACAGAGATAAATAAGACTTAGTCACCAGACAGACGTGATTACAGGTTGAACAAAAGGTGGAACATAAATATTCAACAGTAAACAACCTTACAGGATCTCAGGCAGAATGGAAAAGCAAGATGGGAACCCTGACAGTACTGGATAACAAAGACATTACAGAGAAAGCATTTGGCCTGGGATTATGCAGCTGAATCAGCCTGAATGCAAATTCTGGGTGGTATGTGTCAAAAACACAAGCAGGAGAACAGTTTTTATGCTGCCTTGCAGTATTTCATTGCTCATCCCTGCATTAAACAGGAATTCATTAGAAATTGTAACAAAGGCGGTGTGTTAATTTTTGGAGACTTCAATCTTTGTATCATCTGGGACAGACACATTGGTAAGAGTGATATTATCCGAGATCCTCCTTGAATGTTTTTGTCAGTATTTCTTTGAATAACGCATTGTGCAAATAGCTAGGGATGTAACTATCTCAGATCGACCGTTGGGTGATGAAGCTGAGTGAATGAGTAATATCACACCGAAATCCTCCAAGAAATTATGCCGGAATTCAAAGAGATTATGACATTTTAAAGTGACCATAAAGCACACCCGAGCATCAGGAACAAAGCCCATTATATGATTTTGAGAGAGAACTGACCAAGGTAAACAGGGGAAACAGACTGAAATGTCAGGCTGTAAATGAACAGTGGAAACCATTTAGAGCTAGAGAGACCTAGAGACGTCCAGCACATAAACGGACCCTTCGGTCCAACTCGTCCACGCCGACCAGATATCCTTTCCTAATCTCGTCCCATCTGCCAGCACTTGGCCCATATCCCACTAAACCGGTTTTATTCATATACCAATCCAGATGTCTTTTGAATGCAACAATTGTACCAGACTCCACCACTTCCTCTGGCAGTACATTCCCTACATAACCACAGTCTGCGTGAAAAGGTTGCCCCTTAGGTCCCTTTTAAATCTTTCATCTCTCACCTTAAACCTACGCACTCCATTTCTGGTCTCCACCACCCCAGGGAAAAGTCCTTGTCTGTTTATCCGATCCATGCCCCTCATGATTTTATAAACCTCAGGAATGTCACCCCTTAGCCTCTGACGCTCCAAGGAAAACAGTCTCAGTCGTTTCAGCCTCTCCCGATAGCTCAAATCCTCTAACCCTGGCAACATCCTTGTAAAACTTTTCTAAACACTTTCAAGTTTCACAACACCCTTCCAATAGGAAAAAGACCAGAACTGCATGCAACATCCCAAAAGTGCCCTAAACAGTGTGCTGTACAGCTGCAACATGACCTCCAAACTCCCATAATCAATGATCTGACCAATAAAGGAAAGCATACCAAACACCTTCTTCACTATCCACTTACCTAGGTAACACTCACGGGGGCATGGGAGTGGACATGGATAGGACGGTGGGTGTGATGGGCGGGGGCGGTGTTGAACGGGTTTGGGGACGGGCTGAGGGTGATGTAGGATGTGTCTGGGAGTTGGGGGCAGGCGGTGGGTGGAGGGTGGTTTCAGATGGTTTTGGGGGCAGGATTCGCTGTTGGGTCGGTTTGGGGGGGCAACGTTGAGAGGCGGGTGGGGGCAGTGTTGGATGGGTTTGGAGGCGAGCGGGGTGTGTTTTTGGGGTCTGACAGGGTGTGGGGTCTTTCTCATGGCTTGCTGCTGCCTAGTCACCTGAACAGGGAGCAGACTGGACTGAAAACTCCGAACCCCAGAGGAAAGGTATTGAATCGATTAACCGAATAATCAATTATCTGAACAAAATAGTGCCGCCCATCTCGTTCAGATAATCGAGGTTCCTCTGTAAACCATCTGGACTATACCCTAGTGTTGTGTGAGTTTTACCTTCACCCAATCAACCCCTGCTCGATCCTCCTGAATGGCCCCAATATTGGCCCGGTTCCAGTTTCAGACCTAAATCTGTCAACCTGCCTGATCTTTTTCCACAACTATGTTAAAACTAAGACAGTTGTGGTGACTGGACGCAATGTGCTCTCCGACTGACACTTCAGTCACTTGCCTGACCTTGTTTTCTGAGGAGAGGCCCAGTGTTGCACCCGCCTGAGTAGCGTAGAGCCATCTACGTCTTGATTGAGGAAACTTTCTTGGACACATTTTACAAAATCCACTCAGTAGGGTGACCCAGTCAATCCAGGGGAAGTTAAAGTCTCCATCCAATACTACTCTATTATTTTTATAGGTACCTGAAAGCTCACTACACGTTTGCTCCTCTCGTACCCGCTGGCTATTTGAGGGTCTACAACACGATCCCAGCAGACTGATCATCCCCTCTTTGTTTCTAACTTTTAAATTTATGGCCTCATTTGATGTCTGCTTAACAGAATTGTCTCGATGCACAGGTGTTATGTCCTTCCTAATCAAAAGGACAACTCCCCCTCCTCACTTACTTGTCCTTCTGTCCCGCCTGTAGTTTCTTTATCTTGGAACACTGAGCTGCCAGTCCTGACCTTCTCTCATGTTTCTATTATGGCTACAATATCCCAGTCCCCAGAGCTAATCCATGCTCTGAGCTCGTCTGCCTTACCAGTCAGGCCTCGTGTGTTGAAATAAATGCCCTTTAAACCAGATATCTTTCCCTCCCTCAACTGTGTCCCTGGATATCCTGAATAGGTAACTTGCTCTTGATGGCTGATGTATTTCCCCTGACTTTACGATGGTCCCTCTCTCACTCAGAGTCTCAACTCCCTGCCAAACTAGTTTAAATCCTCCTGGGTAACACAAGCTAATCTCCTCCCTGGGATACTTGTGCCCTTTTACTTCAAGTGCAAACCATCCCCCTGGTACAGGTCCCCTCTACCCCAGAAGAGATCCCAATGACCCAAGAACTGAAAACCCTGCCCGATATACCAGCTCCTCAGCCACACATCCATCCGGCCTACCTTTCTATTTCTATCCTCACTGGCACTTGGCACTGGGAGTAATCTGGAGATCATTAAGGTCAATATCCTGCTTTTTTAACTTCTCACCTGACTCCCTGTACTCATTTCACAGGACCCCATCCCTTTGTCTACCTCTGTCATGAGGACCAATGTTCACAATGACCTCTGGATGTTCACCCTCCCCCTTCATAATGTTCAATAACGACTCAGAGACATCCTTGACCCTGGTACCTGGGAGGCAGCACACCATCCTGTGGTCTCTTCTGGATCCACACAGTCTCCTGTCTGTCCCCCTCACAACTGAGCCTCCGATCAGTATCACGATCATTACAGAGGATCTGGCAAACATAGACTGGGAGGAACTCCCTGCAGTTGGGTCCATGTTAGGAAAGTGGAGTATTTTAAAGTGATGCAGTGAGAACGCAGGGCCAGTGTGCTCCTTGAAGAGTGAATAGTAAAGGCAGCAAGTCCAGGGAATACTGATCAAGTGAATACCGGGAGTTTGATAAAGAAAATACAGTGCAATAAAATCAGGTGAAGCCCTTCACAAGTGTAGAGAGTGCAAGGGGATTGTGGAAAATGAGGGACAAGCAATGGTCATGAAATATATTTGGCAGATACGATTGTGGAAAAGCCACAGGTAATTTATCAGCAACGTGAGAGTCAGAGGATTCCCAGCGAAAGAGGAAGGCCTGTGAGAAACCAAAGGGACAATCTGTGCATGGAGTCAGAGAAAGCAGGTGAGGTCTTTAATGAATACTTCCCATCCGTATTCACACAGGAGAAAGGAATTGTACCCAGGTATTTCAGTTGGGATGCTGAGGTCCCAGAACATGTTAAGATCGATAAAGAGGAGGTATTAAATGTTTTTACAGGCGTAAAAGGTGGAGAAATCGCCAGTGCCCAATGAAATGTATGGAACATAGATAGAACATAGAGCAATACAGCACAGAACAGGCCCTTCGGCCCATGATGTTGTGCCGAACATTTGTCCTAGCTTAAGCACCTATCCATGTACCTATCCAATTGCTGCTTAAAGGTCACCAATGATTCTGACTCTGCCACTCCCACAGGCAGCACATTCCATGCCCCCACCACTCTCTGGGTAAAGAACCCACCCCTGACATCCCCCCTATACCTTCCACCCTTCACCTTAAAGTTATGTCCCCTTGTAACACTCTGCTGTACTCGGGAAAAACGTTTCTGACTGTCTACTCTATCTATTCCTCTGATCATCGTATAAACCTCTATCAAGTCACCCCTCATCCTTCGCCGTTCCAATGAGAAAAGGCCGAGCACTCTCAACCTACCCTCGTACGACCTATTCTCCATTCCAGGCAACATCCTGGTAAACCTCCTCTGCACCCTCTCTATCGCTTCCACATCTTTCCTAAAGTGAGGCGACCAGAACTGCACACAGTACTCCAAATGTGGCCTAACCAAGGTCCTGTACAGCTGCAACATCACTTCACGACTCTTGAATTCAATCCCTCTGCTAATGAACGATAATACACCATAGGCCTTCTTACAAGCTCTATCCACCTGAGTGGCAACTTTCAAAGATCTATGAACATAGACCCCAAGATCCCTCTGCTCCTCCACCTTACTAAGAACCCTACCGTTAACCCTGTATTCCGCGTTCTTATTTGTCCTTCCAAACTGGACAACCTCACACTTGACAGGGTTGAACTCCATCTACCACTCCTCAGCCCAGCTCTAAATCATAGCTAAGTCCATTTGCAGCCGACAAGAGCCCTCCTCACTATCCACAACTCCAGCAATCTTCGTATCATCTGCAAATTTACTGACCCACCCGTCGACTCTCTCTTCCAAGACATTAATAAAAATTACAAACAGCAGAGGACGCAGAAATGATCCCTGCGGAACTCTACTTGTAACTGGGCTCCAGGCTGAATATTTACCATCTATCACCACTCTCTGACTTTGACCAGTTAGCCAGTTTTCTATCCAAATTTCCCTCTATGCCTCCTGACTTTCTGCATAAGCCTACCATGGGGAACCTTAACAAATGCCTTACTAAAATCCATGTACACTACATCAATTGCTCTACCCTCATCCACAGGCTTGGTCACCTCCTCAAAGAATTCAATAAGACTTGTAAGGCAAGACCTACCCCTCACAAATCCGTGCTGACTGTCCCTAATCAAGCAGTGTCTTTCCAGATACTCATAAATCCTATCCCTCAGTACACTTTCCATTACTTTGCCTACCACCAAAGTAAGACTAACTGGCCTGTAATTTCCAGGGTTATCCCTGTTCCTTTTTTTTGAACAGGGGCACAACATTCGCCACTCTCCAGTCCCCTGGTACCACCCCCGTTGACAGTGAAGATGAAAAGATCATTGCCAACGGCTCTGCAATTTCCTCTCTTGCTTCCCACATAATCCTAGGATATATCCCATCAGGCTTGGGGGACTTGTCTATCCTCAAGTTTTTCAAAATGCCCAACAAATCTTCCTTTCTAACAAGTATCTCTTCTAGCTTACCAGTCCGTTTCACACTCTCTTCAACAATATGGTCCCTCTCATTTGTAAATACTGAAGACAAGTACTCATTCAAGACCTTTCCTATCTCTTCCGACTCAATACACAGTCTCCCACTACTGTCCTTGATTGGACCTACCCTCGTTCTCGTCATTCTCATGTTTCTCACATACGCATAAAAGGCCTTGGGGTTATCCATGATCCTACCTGCCAAAGATTTTTCATGCCCTCTCTTCGCTCTCCTAATCCCTTTCTTCAGCTCCCTTCTGGCTATCCCGTATCCCTTCAACACTCTGTCTGAACCTGGTTTCCTCAACCTTATGTAAGCCTCCTTCTTCCTCTTTACAAGACATTCAACCTCCCTCGTCAACCAAGGTTCCCTCACACGACCATCTCTTCACTGCCTATTACGGAGACATGGGTAGAACAAGGACAGGGTTGGCTGTTGCATGTTCCAGGGTTTAAATGTTTTAGTAGGGTCAGAGGTTGGGGTAAAAGAGGGGGAGGTGTGGCATTGCTCGTCAAAGATAGTATTACAGCGGTGGAAAGGACGATGGAGGAAGACTTGCCGTCTGAGGTAAGGAATAGGAAAGTTGAGGTCACCCTGTTAGGAGTTCTCTACAGGCCTCCTAATAGTCCGGGAGACGTAGAAGAAAGGATTGCGAGGATGATTCATTAGAAGAGTGAAAGTAATAGAGTGTTTTTTATGGGGGACTTTAACTTTCCTGATATTGACTTGGAAAGCTATAGCTCGAGTTCATTAAATGGGTCGGTGTTTGTCCAATGTGTGCAGGAGGGTTTCCTGACACAATATGTAGGCAGGCCAACAAGAGGTGAGGCCATACTGGATTTGGTTCTGGGTAAAGAACCAGGCCAGGTATTAGAATTGGCGGTAGGTGAGCACTTTGGGGACAGTGACCACAATTCGGTGACGTGATGGAGAGGGATAAGTGTGCACTGCAGGGCAAGAGTTATAGCTGGGGGCAGGGAAATTATGATGCGGTGAGGCATGACTTAGGATGCGTGCCTTGGAAAAGTAGGCTTCAAGGCAAGGGCACAATTGATATGTGGAGCTTGTTCAAGGAGCAACTATTGAGTGTCCTTGATAAATATGTACCTGTCAGGCAGGGAGGAAAGGGTCGTGTGAGGGAGCCGCGGTTTAATAAGGAATTGGAATCCCTTGTTAAAGAGAAGAAGGCGGCCTATGTAAAGATGAGGTGTGAAGGTTCAATTGGGGCGATTGAGAGTTATAAGGTAGTCAGGAAGGATCTGAAGAGAGAGCTAAGAGCAGCAAGGAGGGGACATGAAAAGTCCTTAGTTGGTAGGATTAGGGAAAACCCAAAGGCTTTCTATAGGTATGTCAGGAATAAAAGAATGACACGGGTAGGAATAGGTCCAGTCAAAGATAGTAATGGGAAGTTGCATGTGGAGGCTGAAGAGATTGGGGAGACACTGAATGAATACTTGTCGTCAGTATTCACTCAGGAACAGGACATTGTTGCCAATGTCAATACTGAGTCACAATTAATTAGAATGGACGGCTTTGAGGTATGTAGGGAAGAGGTGTTGGAAATTCTGGAAAGGGTGAAAATAGATAAGTCCCCTGGGCCTGATGGCATTTATGCTAGGGTTCACTGGGAAGCAAGGGAGGAGATTGCAGAGACATTGGCCTTGATTTTTATGTCCTCGTTGTCTACAGGAATAGTGCCAGGAGACTGGAGGAAAGCAAAGGTGGTTCCCTTGTTCAAGAAAGGGAGTAGGGATAACCTTAGTAACTATAGGCCGGTGAGTCTCACTTCTGTTGTGGGCAAAGTCTTAGAGAGAATTGTAAGGGATAGGATTTATGAACATCTGGATAAGAATTATGTGATCAAGGACAGTCAGCATGGTTTTGTGAAGGGCAGGTCGTGCTTCACAAACCTTATTGAATTCTTTAAGAAGGTGACTAAGGAGGTGGATGAGGGTAAAGCGGTAGATGTGGTGTATATGGATTTTAGTAAGGCGTTTGATCAGGTTCCCCATGGTAAGCTACTGCGAAAAATACGGAGGGATTGCACTGAGGGTGAGTTGGAGGTTTGGATTAGGAATTAGCTGGCTGGAAGAAGACAGAGGGTAGTAGTTGATGGTAAAGGTTCATCTTGTTACTAGAGGTGTTCCACAAGGATCTGTTTTGGGACCATTGCTGTTTATCATTTTTATATATGACCTGGAGGAGGGGTTAGAAGGTTGGGTGAGAAAGTTTGCGGATGATACAAAAGTCGGTGGAGTTGTTGACAGTGAGGAAGGATGTGTCAGGTTGCAGCGGGATATAGATAAGCTGCAGAGCTGGGCAGAAAGGTGGCAAATGGAGTTCAATGTGGGTAAGTGTGAGGTGATTCACTTTGGTATGAGTAACAAAAAGATGGGGTACTGGGCTAATGGTCGGATACTTGGCAGTGTGGATGAGCAGAGGGATCTTGGTGTCCATGTACACAGATCTCTGGAAGTTGCCACCCAGGTACATAGTGCGGTGAAGAAGGCATGTGGCGTATTGGCTTTTATTGGTAGAGGAATTGAGTTCCGGAGTCCTGAGGTCATGTTGCAGTTGTATATCTGGTGCGGCCGCATCTAGAGTATTGTGTGAAGTTTTGGTCGCCATACTACAGAAAGGATGTGGAGGCCCTGGAACGGGTGCAGAGGAGGTTTACCAGGATGTTGCCTGGTATGGTAGGAAGATCGTATGAGGAAAGGTTGAGGCACTTGGGGCTGTTTTCATTGGAGAAAAGAAGGTTTAGGGGTGCCTTGATAGAGGTGTACAAGATAATTAGGGCTTGAGATAGGGTTGACCATGAGAACCTTTTTCCACGTATGGAGTCCAGCTATTACAAAGGGGCACAGCTTTAAATTAAGGGGTGGTAGGTATAGGACAGATTTTTGGGGTAGATTCTTTACTCAGAAAGTCTTGAGTTCATGGAATGCCCTGCCAGTAGCAGTGGTGGACTCTCCCTCTTTATGGGCATTTAAACGGGCGTTGGATAGGCATATGCAGGACAGTGGGCTAGTGTAGGTTCGGTGGGCTTGGATCGGCGCACCATCGAGGGCCAAAGGGCCTGTACTGCACTGTATTGTTCTATGTTACATGTTCTATGCCTGACAGGTGCATACATATCAAGGACATGTCGTATCTGTTCCTTGAAAAAGTTCCACATTGCCACGACATCCTTCCCTGACAGCCCATGCTCCCAACTTATGCTCCTCAGATCCTGTCTTACAGCATCGTATTTACCCTTCTCCCAACTGTAAAACCTACCCTGTTGCACTCACATATCTCTCTCCATAACCAAGGTGAAAGTCACAGAATTGTGGTCATGATCACCAAAATGTTCACACACATCACTTTTCCCGGTTCGTTACCAAGTACCAAATCCAATATGGCCTCCCCTCTGGTCGGACAATCTACATACTGAGTTAGAAAAGCTTCCTGGACACACTGCACAAACACCGCTGCAGGTATCCCAGGCTGCTATGTCATTCAGAGAGGGACATCTGCCCATCCTCACATGGTCTGCACGACATAGCCACAGCAAAGTATTTGCCTCCCAATTACCCTCTTCAAAGGCCAAGCAAGTTACTCAGTTCAAGGGCAGCTAAGACTGGGCAAGAAAGGCTGGCCAGCCAGAGACACCCCATACCCCATACCTGATTTAATAAATAATCCATTCGGATGGTCCCACTGGAACCGTGCTGGGACCAGGGTCCTGGCCGATCATGTCGGTAGGTTTACAGGCAGGGCTTTAAACTGACAGAGAGGATGCTGGGACAGGGTTCAGGTGAAAGGAGCTTTCCAAATTCAAAGAGAAAAGGTGAGACATCAGAGCAGCATGGGAATGTGACTGAAGACAAGCAGAAAGGAACAGGAAGGGACAGAGTTGAACTAAAATTGAACATCAGCGAAAAGATTTGTGACAGAAGATTGTGGGAAAGAGTAAGTTATGTTTTTTTAATGGACAACGTCACTTTAGTAAGGTCGATGGATTTGTGACACAGAGATAAAAGAGATTTAGACACCAGGGAGACATGGATACAAGGTGAACAAAAATATTCAATGGTTCGCAATCTTGCGGAAACTCAGGAAAAATGGGTAACACTAAAAATAATGGATAACAAAGGCGTTACAGAGAAAGCATTTGGCTGCAGATTATGAAGTAGAGTCAGTCTGAATGTAAATTCTGGCTACTATTGCCAAGGACACAAGTAGCAGCACAGTTTTAGCCACTGAACAGTATTCCATTGCTCATCACTTCATTAAACAGGAATTCATTGGAATTTTTTAACAAAGGCATTGTGGTAATGTTGGAAAACCTCAATATTCGTATAATCGGGGTCAATCACACGGTCAACATTGATATTGGAAGAGGCGTTCGGTTAATTTTTTGTCAGTGTTTCTTTGAAAAACACATTGTGCAACTGTTAAGGGACATAACTATCGCAGAGCGACCGTGTAATGAAACTTAGTGAATGAGTCATGTCACCGGAGGAGATCCTTCGGGAAATTGTGATAAAGTGCAGTTTTAATAAATATAAAGTTTTAAGTGAATCACAGAGGACAAGTTGCAACTAGAAACAAAAATAGCCAATTACATGTGTGTGTGAGAGGAGAACTCACACAAGGTAAACAGGCTAAACAGACTGAAACATGTGTCTGTAAATGGACAGCAGAAAACATTTGAAGGAACAGTGTAAAACGCTCAACAGAAGGACATTCCATTGAAACAGTATAAACCTCAGCAAGAAATCGCCATTGATCCCGCACTCAGGACAAAAGGGATCATACTAGATTACGAGGCTGAGAAGATCCCCACAAAGTACTTAAAATCCTGAAGTAAGAGAGTATTTTAGGAGTAAATGTTAAATAGATTGCAAAGGGTACGCTAGAAGGAGGAGGGCAGTGGGAAGGGGAACCATGGTCAGGGTTTATTGACACAATAGGAACAGGGAGAGGTGAAGGTGCTGGAGGTGGTGAGAGTGTTACAGAGAGGGGTCAGGGTCTGAACGGTGTTACAAAGCCAGGACGGATTGCTGCAGCTGGAGGGGTTTACAGAGGAAGGGAGGGACATATGTATTTTTGTTTATTCATTCATGGGATGTGGGTGTCACTGCCTGGACTAACATTCTTTGACCCCACTGCTAATTACCCAGAGGGTAGCTCAGAGTCAGCCACATTGCTGTGGGTCTGGAGTTAAATGTTGTCCAGACCAGGTTAGAATATTTAATGCTCTTCCTTAAAGGAAGTAAGTGACTAGAGGAGTTCTTCCTCCTGATCAACAATGTTTTTATGGTGGCCCCACCAATATCTTGTACAGATACAACATGACATCCCAATTCTTACTCTTAATGCTCTCCCCAATGAAGGTAACCACCCCAAACGCCTGCTTCACCAGTCTGTCTACCTGTGACACCACATTCAAAGAACTGTGTAGCTGCATCCCTGGGTCTCTCTGACTGATAACACTACCCAGTGCCCGAACATTAATTGTACAAGTTCCACCCTGGATTGTTTCACCAAAATGGAACACCTCACCTTTATCTAATTAAACTCCATCTGCTATTCTTCAGCCCACTTTCTCAGCAGTACTTTTCATCCTCTTGGTATCAGAGATAACCTTCTCCACTGTCCACTTTACCACCAATTTCAATGACACACAAAATCCTTACTTACCAAGAAACCAATACTCCCATCTAAACCATTTATCCAAATGACAAACAACAGTGGACCCACTCCACCGCTGGCCCCATGCCTCCAGTCAGAAAAACAACATGTCGCCCATCACCCTCTGTCTCCCACCAGCAAGCAAATTTTGTATCCAGTTCACTAGCTCCTCCTGAATGCCATATCCTTTTACACTGATCTGAGCTTATTACCCAGTTTACCAGACAGAACACAGAACAGTTCAGCACAAGACCCTTCGGCCATGATTTCATGCCAACCTTTTATCCGACTGTAAGATCAAACTAGCCTACATACCCTTCATTTTACTATTGTCCATGTATCTGTCCAAGAGTCTATTAAATGTCCCGCATGTGTCTACTTTTACTACCACCATTGGCAGTCCATCCAACCACCTACCATTCTCTATCCTCTTATCCATCTTCCAATGACCTTAAAATTATGCCCCCTTGTAATAGCCATTTATGCCATAGGAGGAAAAGTCTCTCACTATTCACTCTCTCTGTGCATCTCATCACCTTGTTCACCTCTACCAAGACACCCCACCCCCTTCTTCTCTCCAATGAGAAAAGCCTTATCTCCCTCAAACTTTCTCC
This sequence comes from Chiloscyllium punctatum, assembly GCF_047496795.1. Lineage (NCBI taxonomy): Eukaryota > Metazoa > Chordata > Chondrichthyes > Orectolobiformes > Hemiscylliidae > Chiloscyllium > Chiloscyllium punctatum. The sequence continues at coordinate 49,618,542 of NC_092771.1, read as the reverse complement.
ATAAGAAATGCCCTCCATTCCAGGCAACATCCTGGTAAATCTCCTGTGTTTGCTCTCTAAAACTTGCAAACCCTCCATTCCAGGCCGCATCTTGGTAAACCTCCAGTGTCCGCTCTCTAAAACTTGCACACCCTTCCTGTAAAGATGGGATGAGAAATGAACACAATATTCCAAGTGTGGTCTCACCAGGTCACTATAAAGATGCAGTAAAACCTCACGGCTCTTGAAATCAATCCCCTTGCTAAGAAAAGCCAACACAACATATGACTTTTTAACAACCCTATCAACGTGCGTGGCAACTTGAGGGATCTATGGACACGGACGCCATGAGCTCTCTGTTCCTCCACAATGCCAAGTATTCTGCCTTTCACCCTGTATTCTATATTCAGGTTCAACCTTCCAGAATGAATCACTTCACACTTTTCCAGATTGGACTCCATCTGTCACTTCCAGCCCAGCTCTGCGTCCTGTCAATGTCCCATTGCAACCTACAACAGCCCTCCACATTCCCCACCACTCCACCAACCTTCATGTTATTGGCAAATTGACTAACCCACTCTCCAATATCCACATCCAAGTCATTTACAAAAATCACAAAGAGCAGAGTCCCAGAGCCGATTGTTACAGAACCCCACTGGTCACTGAGCTCCAGGCTCAATCCTGTCCATCTGCCGGCATACTCTGTCTTCACTGGGCCATTCGATCCTGCATCCAGACAGACAGATTTCCTGTATCCCAATCATCCTTCTTTTCTGAATGAGCCATCAACGTATTCTGTCATATCCTCAAAGAATTTGATAAGGCTTGTGAGGCATGACCTGCCACTCACAAACCCATGCTGTCTCTAATTTAACAATGGTTTTCCAAGTAGTCATAAATCCTGTCTTTAGAGTCCTTGCCAATAATCTTCACACCACATACATTAGACCAAATCTGTAATTCCCAGGATTCTACCACTGTAATATGGTCCAGACGCTACAAATCTTCTCTCATCTGCCATGTTCCCCAGAAGGGCACTGGAGGGTGGTGGGGATTACAGAGTCAGGGAGGGATATCAGGACACGAGGATTTTGCAGACATTAGGAGGGTTGCAATGCCAAAAGGAGGCTTCAGTAATTGCGAGGTTTCATGTGATGAAGGCATTTGAGGAGGGAGGGAGGGAGGATTGTAGGGAAATGAGAGGTTTCACAGTTTAGGTGCTTTGTTAGGATTGCAAGTGGTTACTGAGTTGGGGAGGTTTCAGCACTGGGGGATATTACATAAACATGTGGTTTTGGTTGCAATGCAAGAAGAGGATTCAGGAAGCTGGAGAGTATGGGATCTGAACGAGGTTGCACAAATGGGATGAGTTTTCAGGAGTGGAGGTGTTTACAGAGACAGCAATGGTCTGATCTGGAGCAGAGGACCCAGACTGGGGGGATGTGGGGACTGGAGGTGGTTTCACAGGGAGGGAGGACCATAGACCCACAGGAGGTTACAGAAATGTGGAGAGCTGTAGGACTGACGGGGGTTCATGGAGTTGGGAAAGTTGGGAGGGATAGAGAAGTTTACAGGGATATGGATGTTTGTAGGCCAGCGCTGGATTACACAGACAGGGACTGTTTTAGGGAGCTGAGCAGATTTTAGAGATAAAGAGGTTTGTATCATCTGCCGGAAGAAACAGAGATATGGAGGGTCATCGTGACTGAAGATGTTTATAGATATAGGAAGGCTTAGGTTCTGGGGGTTATTTAGACATGGAGGCTGTGGAATCTGGATTCTTTTTTGAGAGATTGGGTAGCAAGTTTGATTGGATACAGTTTCACAGATAAGGGAGCATAGCACAAACAGAAGGAAGTTCCTGCGGTAGGGAGGGTTCGAGTCGAGAGTGATATTTACACAGATGGGGGTAAGAGCTGGAGAAGGTTATGGAGATGAGTAAATGTTTGGAGATACAGGAGGAGCTTACACTGACATGGTGGGTGATAGTGACGGGAGGATGTTTCATTGTTAACGAGTCTTGTAGGAACAGGATCAGGAGACGCACAGGCATTGGAGCGGGATCTACAGATCGGGAGTGTTGCAGGGACCTGAGAGGATAACACAGAGAGAGATGGTGGTAGGGTCTCCACAGACTAATGGTGTTTTAGGGACTGGAAGAGGTTTGGTAGACAGGGAGGGCTGGAAGAGCTTCAGGAGCTTATGGAGAGTTGAAGAGTTAGAGCAGTTCACAGAGGAAAGGTTCTCTGACAGGAGTAGGTCACAGATAGTGAGGGATGTGTGGCCTGCGAAAGTTAAAGAGAGGGGAGTTTTCAGGACTGGAAGATATTACACTGACAGGAACAGTTAAAGAGACTGTAGCAAAAATGCATGGAGAAGGTTACACAGATAGGGAGGTGAGTAGGGACTGAAGTTGATTACACAGACATGGAGGATTGTATTGTTAGACTGAGCTGGGAGGGATAGGGACCGGTGTAGGGATTTACACAGATAGGGAAGGTTGTGTTTTTGGAGAAGGTTACAATGATACAGACAGTGTTAAAGAGTGTTGAATGGACTACAGAGGAGCTCAGAGAGAATGTATTATGAGGAGTGGAGGATATTACAGACACAGAGATGGCTGTCGGTTTGAAAAGAGCTTCTACAGATCCTCAGTGCTGTAAGGCTGAAGGGAGGTTGCAATAATAAGAGTTACCTACACTTAATGACTTTTTTGATAGAGAGAAAGTCTCAGAACGGGATTGTCAAAAGGAAGTATAGACAGTCCAGATGAGTTTACAGAGATATAAATGTTTTTGGTGGTTTCAGGATGGAACAGTGATTGGGAGTGATGTAACAAATGGCAATAGATATCGGGATTGTTCTAAAAGCAGGAGGAGATGACAGTCATATCGATCGTGGTAAGGTCTGGAGAAGTTGACATCGCCAAGGAGTGTTTTAGAAACTGTTGGAGATTACACACATAAGGAGAGTATTGGGGATGAGGCAAGGTTCAAGATACAGGGATGGTTGACAGGACTGGACAATAACGTGAATAGAATCTCCACAGTGTGGAAACCGGCCATTTGGCCCAACAAGTCCACACTAACCCCTCTAAAGAGCATCCGAACCAGACCCATCCCTCTCCCTATCCAATAAACCCTACATTCCTCATGGTGAACTCACCTAAATCACACTTGCCTGAATACTACAGTCAATTTATGATGGCCAATCACATATCGTGCAAATGTTGGACTATGGCAGGAAACCAGAGCACCCGGAAGAAACCCACACAGTCAGAGGGAGAACATGCAAAGTCCACACAGAGAGTCGGCCAAGGCTGGAATTGAAGGCAGGTTCCAGGCACAGTGAGGCTGATTATACAGAGCACTCCAGAGATTAGACTAGGTCACAAAGTTCACAAGGGTTTATTGGAACAGGAGGAAAATATAGTCAGGAACAGGAGAAGCTTACATAGATGGTGTCCATGAGAGGGACTGGAGGAGGTGAACGCAATAGGGAGGGTTGTGCATTCTCTCGACAGTTAGAGGTAGGGATGGTTGGGGAGACTGGATGAAGTTAGTCATAATCAGAGTTGTACACACTCTGAGTAATGGCAGATGGAGTTTACTTCTGATCACTGTGAGGTAATGCACTGTGGGAAGTCTCATAAGCGAAGGATATACATCATGAAGGGTAGGTCCTGCTCGAAAACTGAGTAAACACGGGACCTTGGTGGATAAGTCCCTGGATGTCTGAAGGTGTCAGCACAGGTTGACAGGGTGGGGAAGGCACCTGAACTGGGAGCAGGAGGGGGACCCACATCCTGATGGGGCGAATTGGTAGAGCTGCTTGAGAGGATATAATCTAATCTGGCAGGGTGTTGGACCTTAAACAGTCATAAGGCCAGAAAGAAGATTGAGGTTGGTGCACAAGTTCAAGACAGCAATTTCAGCAGAAAAGGCAGGAAAGAGCATAGCAGGGAATGGGGGAGGGGGAGCTGATGATTAAACTGCATTTATTTCAATGCAAGGGGCCTTACAGCTGAGGAAGATGAACTCAGGGCATGGATTGGAACATGGGACTGGGATATTATAGTTATTACAGAAACAAAGCTGATGGAGGGACAGGACTGGCAGTTCATTGTTTCAAGGTAGAGATGCTACAGGAAGCATCGAAGGGGAGGCAAGAGAGGACGTGTGGTGGGGGGTTTTCATTGCATGAATCATTACATCATTACCTAGAGAGGATATTCCTGTGGGATCACTCACTGACACTATGTTAGTGGAACTGAGAAATAAGAATGGGTCATCACTCTGACACGATTGTCTTACTGACCCCGAATAATCAGTGGCGGACTGAGGAACAAACATATCAGGAGATCTCAAATATCAATCATAATAAAAGGGCTGTTAAACTTTCCAAACCTAGACTGGGACTGCCAGTGTTCAGTGTCCGCAAGGGAGGAATTTGCTAATTGTGTTCCAGAAAACTCCCAATCAATATGTAAATGGCCTGAAAAGAGAAAGGAGCAAAACCTGACCTCCCCTTGAGAAACAAGGTCGGGAAAGGGACTGAGGTGTGAGTGGGAAAGCATTTTGCCAATGTGACTCAAGTCTATTCGTTTGAAAATAGTGATGGAAAAGGACAGGGCTGGTCCACAGGTTCAAGTTATAAAATGGGGCCAGACTAATCTTGATAATATTAGCCAGGAACTCTCAAAAGGTGATTGGGCAGTCTATTTGCAGGGAAAGGGAAGTCTGATAACTGAGAATATTTTAAAAGTGAGATAAATTGATCGATCACCACCAGCATGTTCCTGTTCGTGTGCAGGTCAATGCTGACAGCATTCGGAAACACTGGCTGTCTACTGACGGTCTGGTCAAGGAAAAGGGGGCACATGTCAGGTATAGCCAGCTGGATCAAGGGAATCCCTGAGGATCACAGGGACTTTAGGAATACACTTTGGGTAGAAATCAGGATTGCAGAAAGTGTACATGCATTAGCCTTGGAAGAGAATGATCAGGAGAATCCAAAATGATTGTATAAATATATTGAGTAAAAGAATAACTCGAGACAAAATGCTGTCCCTTAAAGATCAATGCGACCATTGATGTGTGGAACAGCAGGATATGTCGAAGAACTTAAACACATTTCTTTTACTCCAGAACTTATTGAGGACAAAGACTGGGGAACTCAGGGAACAAGAGTAATATGTTGGACCATATTTGGAGTTCTCTGCAATTCCAGTATCCCCGCTTTAGGAAGGATGTTGTGAAAGTTGAAAGTGTTCAGAAAAGATTGACAAGATGTTGCCAGGGTTGTTGCTGAATAAGGTGAGGTTATATTCTCTGGAGCATCAGAGACTGAGGGGTGATCTGACAGAGGTTTATATAAACATGAGAGGTATGGATTGGGTAAACAGTCAAGGTCTTTTCCCAGGGGTTGGAGAGTCTAAATCTAGAGGGCATAGGTTTAAGGTTAAAGGGGAAAGGTTTAAACGGCACTGAAGGGACAGCTTTTTTATGCACACGGTGGTGTGTGCATGGAATGAGCTGAGAGAGAAAGTAGCAGATACTGATACTATGACAACATTTCAGAGATATTTGGATGGGTATATGAATAATAAGGGTTTAGAAGTACATGAGCCAAATGCTGGTAAATGGGATGGATTTATTTACATCTTCTGGTCAGCATCGACGAATTGGACCGAGGGTCTGTTTCCATGCTGTACATCTCTATGACTTGAAAAGAGTGCATGTTACAGAAGGTTTTAAAACACAAAGCTATGGAAAGCCCAAGGACCTGATTAAATGTATCACAGAACATTGTGGAGCCCCGAGCAAAGATATTTGTACCATTGATAGCCATGTGTGATGTGCTGGAAAGGCTGGAGGGTGGCAGAGTGGACAGTGAAGACGTTGTAATCGAGGATAAAGCGGATGGCCCTCAGGACAACTCCATACAACCCTGTCCCGGTGGACGCTGCAAGACGTGTCAGATTGTGGATATAGATACCACGATTACATGTGGGGACACCTCCCACCTTGTACATGGCAGGTACTCATGTAACTCAGCTAACGTTGTCTAGCTAATACATTGCAGGCAAGGATGCCCGGAGGCATGGTACTTTGGGGAAACCGAGCAAAGGCTATGACAACGCATGAATGGGCACCACACAACAATCAACAGACAGGAGGGTTCCCTCCCAGTTCGGGAACATTTCAGTGGTCCAGAACATTCAGCCTCGGACCTTCGAGTGACCATCCTCCAAGGTGGACTTCGGGACAGGCAGCAGAGAAAAGTGGCCGAGCAGAGGCTGATAGCGAAGTTCGGTCCCCATAGGGAGGGTCTCAACTGGGACCTTGGGTTCATGTCACATTACAGGTGATCACCATTGGACCACACACACACAGTCATTCCTACACACACACACACTCACATACACATGGACACAGGTACACACAGACGCACACACAGACACCCACACACAACCTTTTCGACACACACACTCCCATATGCACCCCCTCACAGACTTAAGACATTCTGCACTCACTACACACACACTTTCTCACACTCACAACCCCCACCCCAAACAGACACACACAGACAGACAAAGACCCACAGAAACACATATATTTTGTGGGGTGAATTTGTACTTGCAGGATTACATTGTACTTTGCTCAAAAACTGCATGCATTCATGTAGAACTGTGAGCTCAAAAACTGCATGAATTTATGTCAAACCCTTATCTCACTTTTTAGATTAGAATCAATCTAAATATCAGGGCATAGACAGAGAACACAGGGGGCTAACACCTTCAACATATTGTCTAGCTATCACCATTGTTAACTGCTAACCCGAGAATGCAACTTTAAAAAACAGTTTTGTGATTTACACATGAAAGAAGTGAAACTATCACTGTATTCTAAACGATGAAAGGCTTAACAGACAATCAATTTTTCAATGTATAATTTCAGTTACATCACACTGAAATTTTTGTTATAAATTCTGTGTTACGATCGAGCTCCCCACTATCACCTGATGAAGGAGCGTTGTTCCGAAAGCTAGTGTGCTTCCAATTAAACCTGTTGGACTATAACCTGGTGTTGTGTGATTTTTAACTCTCTTCAATAAGGTAGATTGATTTGTGACACAGAGATAAAAGAAATTTGGACACCAGAGAGACGTGGTTACAGGGCGAACAAAAGGTGGGCATAAATATTCAATGGATCACAACCTTGTGGAAACTCAGGCAAAATGGGTAATGCTAACAATAATGGATAACAAAGGCAGTACAGAGAAATCATTTGGCCTCAGATCATGAAGCAGAGTCAGTCTGAATGTAAATTCTGGCTACTACTTGCCAAGGACACAAGGAGCAGAACAGTTTTAGCCACCGAACAGCATTCCATTGCTCATCACTGCATTACACAGGAACTCATTGGAATTTTTTAACAAACACTTTGTGATAATTTTGGAAAACTTCAACATTCCCATAATCTGGGACAGTCATACTAACAACAGTGATATGGGAAGAATAGTTCAGAGAATTTTTTTTTTCAGTGTTTCTTTGAATAACAAATTGTGCAACTGGCTAGGGACATAATTATCTCAGAGCGATCGTAGTGTGATCAAACTTAGTGAATGAGTAATGTCACCTGGAGAGATCCTTCGGGAAATTGTGATAAAGGGCAGTTTAAAGAAATATAAAGTTTTAAAGTGAATCACAGAAAGGACATGCTACAACTAGAAACAAAAACAGCCAATGACATGGGTTTGAGATGAGAACTGACCAAGGTAAAGAAGCGAAACAGACTGAAATATGTGCCTGTAAATGAACAGTGGAAAACATTTGAAAGGACAGTGTAAATCACTCAACAAAAGAACATTCCACTGAAACAGACAAAACCTCAGCAAGAAATTCCCACCGGCTCCTCACTCAGGACAAAATGTATCATATTAGATTATGAGGCTTAGAAAATCACCAAAAAGTACTTAAAATCCTGAAGTGAGAGAGTGTTTTAGTAGTAAGTGTTAAAGGGATTGTAAAGGGTCTGCTAGCAGGGGGAGGGCAGTGGGAAGGGGAATCAGTGTCAGGGTTCAATGTCACAAAAGGAACAAGGAGAGGTGAAGGTGCCGGAGAAGAGTGTTACTGAGAGTGGTCAGGGCCTGAACGATGTTACAAAACCAGTACGGATTGCTGCAGCTGGAGGGGTTTACAGAGGTAGGGAGGGACATATGTATTTTTATTTATTCATTCATGGGATGTGGGTGTCACTGTTAATTACCCAGAGGACAGCTCAGAGCTAGCCATATTGCAATGGGTCTGGAGTCACATGTTAGACAGGCCAGGTTAAAATGTCAGATGGTCTAATCAAAAGGAGGTCAGTGAACCAGATGAGTTCTTCCCACTGATCAACAATGCTTTTATGGTGACCTGACCAATGTCTTGTACAGATACAACATGACATCCCAACTCCTACTCTCAATTCTCTCCCCAATGGAGGTAACCATCGCAAACGCCTACTTCACCAGCCTGTCTACCTGTGACACCACTTTCAAAGAACTGTGTGCCTGCATCCCTGGGTCACAGACTGACAACACTACCCAGGGCCCGAACATTAACTGTACAAGTCCCACCCTGGTTTGTTTCACCAAAATGGAACACTTCACATTTATCTAATTAAACTCCATCTGCTATTCTTCAGCCCACTATCCCAGCAGTACTGTTCATCTTGTTGTATCACAGATAACCTTCATCACTGTCCAGTTTACCACCAATTTCAGTGTCACCCAAAAATCTTATTTAACTGACTGAACAATATTCCCATCCAAACCATTTATCCAAATGACAAACCACAGGGGACCCACTCCACCGCTGGTCACATGCCTCTAGTCAGAAAAACAACATGTCTCCCATCACCCTCTGTCTCCCACCACCAAGCCCAATTTTCTGTCCAGTTGACTAACTCCTCCTGAACGCCATAACCTTTTACACTGATCTGAGCTTATTACCCAGCTTACCATACGACACGTAGAACACAGAACAGTACAGAACAAGACCCTTAGGCCATGATGATATGCCAATCTTTTATCCGACCATAAGATCGAAAATAGAAGTAGCAGATAGAGTTTAATTCAGATAAATGCGAGGTGCTGCATTTTGGGAAAGTAAATCTTAACAGGACTTACACACTTAATGGTAAGGTCCTAGGGCGTGTTGCTGAACCAAGAGACCTTGAGGTGCAGGTTCATAGCACCTTGAAAGTGGAGTTGCAGATGGATAGGATAGTGAAGAAAACGTTTGTTATGCTTTCCTTTATTGGTCAGAGTATCGAGTACAGGAGTTGGGAGGTCATGTTGCGACAGTACAACACATTGATTAGGCCACTGTTGTAATATTGCGTGCAATTTTGGTTTCCTTACTGTCGGAAAGAGTTTGGGAAACTTGAAAGGGTTCAGAAAAGATTTACAAGGATGTTGCTAGGGCTGGAGGATTTGAGCAAGAGGGAGAGGCTGAACAGGCTGGGGCTGTTTTCCTTGGAGCGTCGGAGGCTGAGGGGTGACATTATAGAGGTTTACAAAATTATGAGGGGCATGGATAGGGTAAATAGACAAAGTCTTTTCCCTGGCGTTGGGGTGTCCAGAACTAGAGGGCATAGGTTATGGATGAAAGGGGAAAGATATAAAAGAGACCTAAGGGGAAACCTTTTCATGCAGAGGGTGGTATTGTATGGAATGAGCTGTCAGAGGAAGTGGTGGAGACTGGTACAATTGCAACATTTAAGAGGTATTTGGATAGGTATATGAATCGTAGGGGTTTGGAGGGATATGGACCGGGTGCTGGCAGGTGGGATGAGATTGGGTTGGGATGTCTGGTCAGCATGGACAAGTTGGACTGAAGTGTCTGTTTCCATGTTGGACATCTCTACGACTCTAACTTCCATACCCTTCATTTTATTATCATCCATGTGCCGATCCAGAAGTATATTAAATGTCCCGAATGCATCTAATTTTACCACCACCGCTGGCAGTGCATTCCACTCAGCCACCACTCTGTATGTAACGAACCTACCTCTGAAATCTCCCCTTAACCATCCACTAATCACCCAAAAATTATACCCCCTTGTAATAACTATTTATATGAGGGTAAAAAATATCTCTCTCTATTCACTCTATCTATGACTCTCATCACCTTGTTCACCTCTGCCAAGTCACCTCTCACCCTTCTTCACTCCAATGAGAAAAGCCTTAGCTCCCTCAAACTTTCGTCGTAAGACATGCTCTCCAGTACAGGCAGCATCCGGGTAAATCTCCTCTTTACCCTCTCTAAAGCTTCCACATCCTTCCTGCAATGAAGAGACCAAAACTGATCACAATATTCCAAGTGGGGTCGAACTAGGTCTCTATAGAGCTGCAGCATAACCTCACAGCTTTAAAACTCAATCCCCAAACTAATGAAATCCCACACAATATATTGCTTCTTAACAAGCCAATCAGCTTGGGTGGCTACTTTGAGGGATCTATGAACTTGGAACCCAAGATCCCTCTGTTCCTCCACACTGCCAAACATCCTGCCTTTACCTTTGTATTCTGCATTCAAATTCAATCTTCAAAATGAATGACTTCACACTTTTCCCAGATTGAACTCCATCTGCCATTTCTCAGCCCAACTCTGCATCCTGTCAATGTCCCGTTGCAACCTACAACAGCCCTCCACACTATCAACCACTCCACCAACCTTTGTGTCATTGGGAAACTTACTAACCCCTCTTTCAATCACACATCCAAGTCATTCATAAACTCACAAAGAGCAGAGGTCCTGTAACCTCTCCCTGCAGAAAACCACTGGTCACTGAGCTCCAGGATGAATGTTTTCCATCTATCATCACTGTCTGTCTTCTGTGGGCCAGTAATCCTGTATCCAGACAGACAGGTTTCCCTGTATCCCGTGCCTCTGTACTTTCTGAATGAGCCATAAAGATGTTTTGGCACATTCTCTAAAGATTCAATAAGATTTGTAAGGCATGACCTGCCCCTTACAAAACCATGCTGACTATCTCTAATCAAACTATGGTTTTCCAAGGAATAATAAATCCTGTCTCCCAGAGACCTCTCCAATAATCTGCACACCACAGACATAAGACTGACAGGTGTGCAATTCCCAGGATTATCCCTATTCCCTTTCCTGAACAAGGGAATAATATTTTCCTGCCTCCAATCATCTGGTCCGACTCCAGTGGACAGTGAGGGTGCAAAGGTCATCACCAGGTGCTCAGTAATCCACTCCCTCAGTTGCTGTAGTAACTTTGGACACATCCAGTCTGGCTCAGTGACTTATCTTTTACAAAATTCTCAGCACATCCTCCTTCTTAACATCCACCTGTTCACGTACATCAGCCTGTTTCACGCTGTCCTCACAAACAACAAGACCCTTCTCAGCAGTGAATACTGAGGCATAGTATTCATTCAGGACTTCCCTTACCTCCTGTGACTCCAGGCACAAGTTCCTTCCACTATCCCAGATTGGCCTTATCCTCACTCTGGCCTTGCTCTTGTTGCTCCCATAAGTGGAGAATGCCTCACGGTTTTCCTTAATCCTTCCCAACAATGCCCCCTTCTAGTTGCCCTGAGTCCATCTCTTGGTTCTTTCCTGGTACCTTCAGAGAATCCCTACAGTGTGCAAATGGGCCATTTGGCCCTACACCTCCATACCAACCCTCCAAACAGTATCCAACCCAGCCCCATTCCCCCACCCTATTACTCTCCATTTGCCCTGAATAATGCATCAAACCTACCCATCCCTGAACACTATGGGTAATTTAGCATGGCTAAGCCACCAACTGGCACATCTTTGGGGGTGGGGGGTGGAAAGAGAGAGAACCGGAGCACCTGGAGGAAACCCACAGGGAGAAGGCGCAAACACCCCACAGACAGTCGCCTGAGGCTGTAATCGAAATGGAGTCCATGGTGCTATGAGGTCGCAGTGCTAACTACAGAGACACCGTGCCACCCAATGTAACTCTCTGGAGCCCTGTCTGATCCTTGCTTCCTCGACCTTAAGTAAACTTCCTTCTTCCTCTTGATGAGATGCTAAAGTCCATGTGGACAACGTTGACTGCTCTGCCTTCATCTATCTTTGGCCACCTCCTCGAAGAGTCAATCCGGTTTGTGAAACATGGTTTCCAACTCACAAAGCCATGTTGACCATTTCGAATCAGCCCTTGCCTTTATAAATGTAAGGATCTCTTTTCTCTCAGAATCTCCTCCAACAACTTCCCCATCACTGGGCTCACGGGGCTGTAATTTCCTGGCTTTTCTCTGCAGTCCTTCAGTGATGGAACAGCATTAGCCGCCCTCCAGTCTTCCAACATCTTACTGTGCCTGTTGATAATATACAGAACTCTGTAAGGGATACTGCAATCTCTTCCCTAGCTTCCCACAATATACTAGGATCGACCTAATGAGCTACTGAGGATTGATCTACTTTTATTTGTTATAAGATTCCAGCACTTTCTCTTCTCTGGTGAGGATTCTTTCCAAGACATCACTATTTATTTCCCCACATTCCCGAGCTTCCATGTCTTTCGCCACAGTAAATACTGACAAGAATGTTTTGTCTAATATCTCACCCATCTCTGGTTCCACACATAGGCGACTTTATTGACCTTTAAGGGGCCCTATTCTCTACCAAGTTACTCTCTAGCCCTTATTGAAACTTGCATAAAGGCTTCTGATCATTCAAATACACCATATCCCCTATTCCACTGCACCCCTCCTACACCATTACAATTCTGCCATTTATATTCACACCAACAAATTCAATCCAACAGGCTTGTTGCTGTATCAGTCGGCATGGAGACCACTGTCACACACAGTTACTGTACCGCCCTTGCTACAAGTACATTCAGTGTCCTGACTGTAACCATATTGACATTCCCATCACTGTTTGATGCCTACAAATGAATTCCTGATAACGGTTGCTGCTGTTTGCTTATTCTCAGCTCCACTTTTGATCTTCAGATCCACATGACTGTCTCATTAATACATTAACCTCATCCTTCGTTCACAACTTGTTGGCTTTTTGCCTAATCTGCATATTGGGATTAGATTGGGTTGGAATATCTGCTCAGTATGGATGGGTTGGACCGAAGGGTCGGTTTCCATGCTGCACATCTCTCTGACTCTATAACTCTATCCCAACAACCCTTTAGTATTCACCTCCCAATGATGGTCATTCTGCAGCAACATCTCCGGAATGACAGTTCCATCCTATCTGTTCACTGACATTCCATCTTCCTTATGGCGAATACAGGGAGTCATTCCTCAGTAGTGGGGGGTTGAACAGTTGGGTAGAGGTTACAGAGATAGGGAGGCTTAGAATTAAACAGAGTTATATCTGGTCAAGAATGTCAGAGGGACAAAGGTGTTTGGGGATTGGAGGAATTTACAGAGATAGAGGGAGCTGGATTAGATTCTGGAGATAGGGATAGGGATGGAGAAAGGAAGAGGCAGGCAGACTGAGAGGCACAGACAGGGGGCTGTTTCATCTCAGAGATTATTGTGTACACTAATAGAGATACAGAAGGTTGTCGTGACTGAAGACGTTTACAGATATAAGAAGGCTTCTAGGCTCTGGAGGCTACATAAATAGAAAGGCAATGGAGAATGCCAGGTTACTGGGTTGGAGACAGTTACACAGATTGGGGGAGGGGGGGGGTTGCACAACCTCAAAGAGGTTCCTATGGTCGGGAGGGGTATGCTGTCGGGGAAGAGGGTGAAATTTAACAAGATAAAGATCAAAGAATTGGAGAAGGATAAGGAGATTACAAATTTCTCACAGCTAAGGAAGGGTTGTAGGAGCTGGAGAAGATTACAGAGGTAGGGACGGATGGAGTGGTTAAAGACAAATACATTGACATGGAGGGTGGTATTGGTGGGAGAAGCTCACAGGGATAGACAGGGCTGTCAGGGTTGACAGGGATGAAGGAATTTAGTATCTACTGCAGAAGGTTCGGGATTAGGGTGTTAGGGACTGGAGAACCTGACAGAGACAGAGACAGAGACACAGAGAATGATGTGGACTAGAGGAAGGATTATCGGGACTGGAGAATATTACAGAGATCAGCATGGGCCAGAATTGATGCCTGTGATTCGCTGTGCTGTCTCATTGAGGACCAGTACAGAAGAGGTGAAAGCAGGATCCTCACAAGATAGTGGGAATGAAGCCTAGAATGTTGCTGTTCCTTACCCAGCTCTGTCTCTATGTCCGGTCTTCCAGGTCTGAATATAGAAGTCTACTACCTCCACCCTGTGCTGTTCATTGTGAGAGATCTTACCGGCTGCAGGAATTACTGAAGGCTCCAGACCTCACTCTCCATCTCTCTTTGGCTGACCAACCAGTTTCAATGAGGTGATGGATGAGACAGGAGTTAGGAACATCCTGATTACCTGCATGAGACAGAAATAGACAGAATGGGAAATTAGACTGATGCAATGAGTATAACACATACAGAGTGGCACTGAGTCCAGCAGAGATCTCGATAATCCCAGTCTCCATCCCTTGCCTGTGCTGCTGCATCTCTCTGGAGTGGACAATTCTGTTCACTCAGGATCTCAGACCATCTGTAAGAGGGAGAAATACTGACAAAGGCAGTAAATAGACTGACACAGGGAGGGATACCAGATGGAGAGATACTGAGTGATAGCACATTATTAGACACTGTATTAACAGGGAATTGTTCGAATTTGTAACAAAGGTACTGGGATAATTGTGAGGGGATTCAACCTTCCTATCTCATCATCTCTTTGGCAGTGGCTCACAGATGAGGCTGACTCTCTCCCACTCTCAGTGGGGGTGGGGGAGTCTGGAGTTGGCTGTACAGACCGATGTGGCCTTCCACAGACTCGGTTACACTTGGGGCAGAAGGTGGACATGGGAAGGGGGTGGGTGGGGCGTTGATATGACAGCGCGCTCCTTGTGCTGTTTTCTCCGGGATTCCCGTTTTCCCCACAGAAAGTCTCGAGGTGCTCAACATCTTCCCAATTCTTCTTCCCCACTTCAGACGGTCTTGGCCGATTTGATTAAGAGATGAAAAAAAACCGATCAATTCTGAAGTAACCAACCTTTAGAAATGTGGAGGAGTGCAGCAGGAAGAGGAAATATTGTCAGTGTTTAATCAGAGTAGTGGAACAGGGAGAATTGAAGGTGCTGGAGGTGGTGAGAGTGTTACAGAGAGGGGCAAAGGCCTGAACAATGTTACAAAGCCAGTACGGATTGCTGCAGCTAGAGCTGTTTGCAAAGGTAGGGATAGACATATGTACTTTTCATTGATTCATTCATGGCCTGAGGATGTCACCGGTTGGACCAGCATACATTACCCCACTGCTAATTGCCCAGAGGCAACTCAGAGTCAGCCATATTGCTGTGGGACTGGAGTCACATGTGAGTAAGACCAGGCAAGAATACCAGATATCCCTCCCTAAAGGACATACGTGAACTAGTTGATTTTTTCCAGATAATCAACAATGCTTATACAGTGGCCTCACTAATGTCCTGTACAGATACACCATGACATCCCAACTCCTACTCTCAATGCTCTGCCCAATGAAGGGTGACCATCCCAAACGCCTGCTTCACCAGCCTGTCTACCCGTGACGCTACTTTCAAAAAACTGTGTACCTGCATCCCTGGGTCACTGATTGATAACAGTTCCCAGGGCCCGAACATTAATTGTACAAGTCCAGCCTGGTCTGCTTTACCACAATACAACATCTTGCATTTCTCCACCTGTTATTCCTAACCTCACTGGTCCAACAGTACTGTTGATTCCATTGTCCTCTTCGATAACCCTCTTCACTGTCCACTTTATCACCAATTTCAGTCTCACTCACAAACTTGCTAACCATGGCTCCTGTATTATCATCCAAACTGTTTATATAAATGATGCACAACAGTGACCCAGCACCGAACCCCACGGCACACCGTTGGTCACAGGCCTGCAGTTTGAGCGGTAACCCTCTATGAACATGCTCTGTCTCCTATCGTCAATTCTGTTTTGTATCCAGTTGGTGAGCTCTCCCTGGTTATGTCTGATCTAAACTTACTGACCAGTCTGCCATGCAGAACCTTGTCAAAGGCCTTGATAAAGTTCATGTGGACTTCGTGTACTGCTCTGCTTTGACCTCTCACTTGTCTATCTCCACACTCAGGTTTGAGGCATGATTTCCCATGCACAAAGCCATGCTGATGATCATTAATCTGTCCTTACCTTTCCAAATGCACGATGATCGTTTCTCTAAGAATCTCCTCCAACAACTTACCACCCTGCCATCAGTCTCACTGGTCTGTAGTAGCTGTCGATGATACAAATATCTCTGGAAGGGGCCCTGTAATTTCCTCCCTCGCTTCTCACAAGGCGCTGGGATATATCTGACCATGTCCCAAGGTTTTATCTAACTTTTTGCATTTTAAGACATCCAGCACCTCCTGTTCTCCAATGTGAACTCTTTTCAAGACATCACTATGTATTTCCCAAGTTCCCGAGCTTCCATGTCTTTCTCCAAAGTAAATCCGAACACAAAATATGTGTTCAGTATCTCACCCATCAGCAGTGATTCCACACAGACAGCCTCATTGCTCTTTCAGGGGCCCTATTCTCTCACAAGCTAAGTTTTAGCCCTTGTTGAAACTTGACAAAATGCTTCTGAAATTTCAAATATCCCTCTACCGTAACTAGCCTCCCCCATCCTTATCTATTCTGCATTTATGGTCACACCAAAATATAGAATCCAACACATTTAAAAATATTCCCCTTTTATAAAATGATACATCTCCCATTGTTTCTAAGTATCTAGTTATCATTTATTGTCATATTCTTTATAACACATTCCAGCACGTTCCCGACTTACTGTCAGGCTAACACCGTTTGGTTTCATACTGACTGCACAAAGGATTTTGGGAATCCTTGTGAATCAATCTGAAAAAGGTAGCTTACATGATCAGCAGGTCGTAGAGAAGGCAAAGGGAATGGAGTCTAAATATAGGGAGGTCTTGCTAAAATGTGCAAGGTACAAGTCAGACCACAACTAGATTATAATGAACAGATTGCGTGCCCTAAGGAAAGACATTCTTGTGTTGGAGGCAGGTCAGGGAAGGTTCACTCGGCTGATCCTGGAGGTGGCGGGATTTTCCAATGAGAAGAGGTGGAGTAGATTGCCCTTGAACCTAATGGGGTTTTGAAAAAATGGGGGAGAAATTGAATGAAACATCCAGGATTCTGAGGGGCTTTGACAGGGTAGATGCTGTGAAGTTAGAAACTAGAACAGAAACTAGAAGAGTAATAGGGCCTTCGGCCCACCATGGCTGTGCAGACCATGATGCTATTCTAAACTAATCCCATCTGCCTGCACATGGGCGATATCCCTCTATTCTCGGCCTGTTCATGTTTCTGTCTAAATGCCACTTCAAACCTTTGCTCTCATTGCCACCTCTCCCACTTCCTGAGCAGCTTCCACCCTCTCGGTAAAGACAACTGGCCTCATTCATCTCACTTAAAACTTCTCACTCTCACCTTAAACCAATGCGCCCTAGTATTTGATATTTCTTCATTGGAAGAATGATTCCAACTATCCACACTATTCACGCCTTTCCTAAGGCCACCCCTCAGTCTCCGATACTCACGCAAAACAATCCAACTGCGTCCAACCTCCTTACAGTAAACACATTCTCATCCGGGCAACATTCTGCCAACCCTCTGTTGCACGCTCCGCAAAGCCTCCACATCCTTCCTGTGGTGTGTCAAAGAGAACGACACGCAACCTTCCAAACATGGCCGAATGAAGTTTCATTCAGTCACAGCATGGCATGCAAACGTCTGTACTCAATACTGTGCCCAATGAAGGGAAACCTACCATACTCCTCCTCTACCACCATATCCTACTGTGTTGTTATTTTGAGGGAGCTATGGACTTGTTTCCAATGTCTCTCTGTTTATCAATGTTTCCAACTCGTCAATTAGTGTACTTCTCTCTTCCATTTGGCTTCATAAATGTATCACTTCACACCTGTCCCGATGAAATTCAATTTGCCACATCTCTGCCCAACGTTCCAGCTGATCTACATAATGTTGCAACCTTTAACACTCTTCCTCACTATCCACAATTCCCCTAACTATCCCTAATCATTACATGCCTTTCCAAATGTCGTCTGCAAAATTTCCACTCAAACTGCTGACCTTTTCATCTGAATCACCGATATAAATTACACGCAGATATCGCAGCAATGATCCTTGTGAAACAGCAGTCGCCACAGATGTCCAATCAGAAATTGACCACTCCACATGCCTCTGTCTACTATCACCAAGAAAATATTGTATCCAGCTTAACAACGAGCATGGATTGTGATTTGATCTTCCAGATTCCCCCTTGCTATTTGGAAGCTGTCCATTCAAAATGACTCGATATTTTGATTCCCAGATTAAATTGGCTGTCTCACTAATGCACTGACTGCGTCCTTTCCTCACAACAAAACGGGACCTTGTTTGGTTTTTTGCTGATCCTGCCTAAATCCCTACAATCCCTCAATAATCACATCCCAGCTATGGTCATTCTGCAGCCACACCTCCACAAGAACAGTTCGATCATATTTGTTCCCTTCAGTTAATGCTGTCATTCCATCTGCCTTGTTGCAAATGCATGGCGCGTGTCACCGAGAGAGGGCCTTTGAGGGATGGATAGAGGTCACAGAGTGGGAGAGATGTTTGGGGGCGCGACAATGTTGCAGGGTTAAACATAGTTACAGTTGTTACAGAATGTCCGCAGGAGAAAATATTTTATTGTTTGGAGGAAGTTAGAGAGATAAAGCGTCTTTGATGAAATTCCAGAGATAGGGATGTGTGTAGGGTTGTGGATCGTTATATGGACTATGTTGATCAGGGCGTAGAAACATTCACAGGATTCCAGGATGTCGTACATTTAACAACAGTTGTGGGATCTGGAGAATATCACAGTGATAGGGAGGATGGTATGGACTGGAGAATATTACAGGGAAAGGGTGGGTAGTATGGACTGGAGTATGTGGCAAGCACATGGAAGATGATATAAGCTGGAGAATGCTGTAGCAATAGAGAGGAGGATATGGACTGGAGGATGTTGCACGGACAGGGATGAAGTTGTAGACTGAATACAGTTAGAAGGAGAGATGAATTTATGCACTGGAAGGTATGTCAGAGAGAGTGAGTGGTGTGCATGCTGCATGATACGACAGGGATAGGGAAACTTACAGAGACTGGAGGAGAGAGTGATAGAGAGTCTTATGAGAGACCAGATTCACTTATGAGCATAGGATGCGCTACAGTGAGCAGAGCCTTTTGCAGATATAAATGAGGATACAATGGCCACAAAGCAGTCACACCTATACATAGGTATATAGGAACTGAAGGAATTGAAGAGATTACACAGACTAGGAGTGATGTATGCAGTGGAGGAGATTAACCCGATAGGGAAGCTTTTAGAGGCTCAACAATGTTAGGAAATAATTGGAGTTGCAATGGTGAGAGCAGGTTTCAACAATTCGGAGGATATAGACCTGAAGGAGCTTTGACTGATAGCCATGGTACAGTAAAGGGAATTGTAGTGGCTTCCCTTTCATCAGCAATCCATAAGCACTTAAAATAGCCTGTTTGACATGTGCATTATCTCTCGACCATTCATCAGACAGCGCTGCAAATATTTCACTGGCTCTGCCTACCAGCTTAGACTGAACTAGCATTACCCAGAAGACCTCGGACCTCTCTACCTGTCTGTGCAACTTTTCAAATGAAATACAGATTCCTTGACAGTATAGTCACAGGTAGTTAGGATAACGAAGGAGGAACTTGGTATAGATTCCTTTATTGGTCAGAGTATTGAGTCCAGGAGTTGGGAGGTCATGTTGCGGCTGTACAAGACAGTGGTGAGGCCACTTTTGGAATGCTACATTAAACTCTGTTCTACTTCCGATCGGAAGGATTTTCTGAAACTTGAATGGGTCCAGAAAAGATTTACAACAGCATTGTCAGGGATGAGCTATAGGGAGAGTTTGAACAGGTGATGGTTGTTTTTCCTGGAGAGTCGGAGGCTGAGGGTGACCTTATAGAGGTTTATAAAATCAAGAGGGGCATGGATAGGGTAAATAGACAAAGACTTTCTCCTGGGGTGTGCGAGTCCAGAATTATAGGGCGAGGTTTAGGGTGAGAGTCGGAAGATATAAAAGATAAAAAGGGGCAACTTTTTCACGCAGAGCATAGTACATATATGGAATGAGCTGCCAGAGGAAGTGGTGGAGGCGAGTACAACTGCATCAGTTAAAAGGCATCTGGATGGGTATCTGAATAGGAAGGGTTTAGAGGGAGATGGGCTGGGTGCTAGCAGGTGGGACTACATTGGGTTGGGATATCTGATCTGCAGGATGGGATCATGAATGGGTTGTGGAACCTGGAGGATGTTATGATTTGAATCACAGATAATGTTTGATTGGATCTTTCAGCCAATCTTACAGATGGTACAATTGCAACATTTAAGAAGAATTTGGATGGATATATGAATAGAAAGGGTTTGGAGGGAGATAGGCCAGGTACTGGCAGGTGGGACTAGATTGGGTTGGAATATCCTGTCGCCATGGCTGGGTTCGAGTGAAGGATCTGTTTCCATGCTGTACATCTCTATGGCTGTAAGATCGGCTGAATGGTCCAATCAAAAATTACCTGTGGTTCAAATGATAATATCCTCCAGGTTCCACAAGCCATCCCCTGTCCCATCCTGCAGGTTCAATGAATCCCGGAACTTCTAACCTTCTACAAGTCCCACGTCCCTTCCAACATTTGTACCATCCTCCAGGTTCTGCAGCCCTTCATACCTCGTAACATGGCCCAGACTCTCCAACTCCTCCTTCCTCTGCAATGTTCCCCAGAAGAGCACTGGAGGATGGTGGGGGTTACAGAGATATGGAGGGACATCAGGATGGGAGGATTTTGCAGACATTAGGAATATATGGACTTGGAGGTTTCACAGTTTATGAGTGTTGTAGGGACTGGAGGAACTTACAAAGATAGGGATAGTTTTAGATTGGAGGATTCTGCAGAAAACCTTTACGTGGTTAAAGGCAGGATTCTTAGCAGCGTGCAGGAACAAAGGGATTCTGTGTCCCTCAGGTTCCCACCCAAGTTGACAGGCTGTTAAGAAGGCGGATGGTGTATTGGCTTTCATTAGCAGGGGGATTGAATTTAAGAGATGTGAGATTTTGCTGAAGCTCTACCGAACCCCAGTTAGACCACACTTCGAATATTGTGAACAGTTCTGTTCGCTTCATTGTAGGAAGGACGTGGAAGCTTTAAAGACAGTGCAGAGGAGATTTAGCAGGATGTTGCCTGGACTGGAGGGCATGCCCATAGAAGGGAGGTTGTGGAAGCTAGGGCTTTTCTGATCACAGCGAAGGAGGAATAATGGTAAATTGATAGAGGTTTACAAGGGAATGAGAGGCATAGATAGAGTGGACAACCAGAGACTACATCCCATGGCAAAATGGCTATCACAAGGGAACATAAATTTAAGGTAATTGGCGGAAGGTTTAACATAGATATCAGAGCATTCCGAAAAGACCACTCCCTCCATGACTCCCTCGTCAGGTCCACCCCCCCCCCCCCCCCCTCACCAACGCAACCTCCACTCCCGGCACCTTCCCCTGCAACCGCAAGAAATGCAAAACTTGCACCCACACCTCCCCCCTTCACTTCCCTCCAAGGCCCCAAGGGATACTTCCATATCCACCACAAATTCACCTGCACTTCCACACACATCATTTATTGCATCCGCTGCACCCGATGTGGCCTCCTCTATATTGGGGAGACAGGCCGCCTACTTGCGGAACGTTTCAGAGAACACCTCTGGGACACCCGGACCAACCAACCCAACCACCCAGTGGCTCAACACTTCAACTCCCCCTCCCACTCCACCAAGGACATACAGGTCCTTGGAATCCTCCATCGCCAGACCATAGCAACACGACAGCAGGAGGAAGAGCGCCTCATCTTCCGCCTGGGAACCCTCCAACCACAAGGGATGAACTCAGATTTCTCCAGTTTCCTCATTTCCCCTACCCCCACCTTGTCTCCGTCAAATCCCTCGAACTCAGCTCTGCCTTCCTAACCTCTCTGCCCCCACCCCACTCCGGCCTATCACCCTCACCTTGACCTCCTTCCACCTATCGCATTTCCAACGCCCCTCCCCCAAGTCCCTCCTCCCTACCTTTTATCTTAGCCTGCTGGACACATTTTCCTCATTCCTTAAGAAGGGCTTATGCCCGAAACGTCGATTCTCCTGTTCCTTTGATGCTGCCTGACCTGCTGCGCTTTTCCAGAAGCACATTTTCAGCTCTGATCTCCAGTATTTGCAGTCCTCACTTTCTCCTCAATGGTGATGTTTACACATGGAAGAGCTGGAGAAGATTAGGAAAATGAGTAGATGGATGGAGACACTGGAGGAGCTGACATTGACAGGGTGGGTGCTGGCAATGAAAAGATATCACATCGATAGTGGGTCTTGTAGGAACTGTATTGAAAGAGTCACAGGCATTGGAATGACTTCTGCAGATTGATAGTATTACAGGGACTGAGAGGATTGTAGGGTCTCCACAGATTGATCGTGTCTTTAAGAATATGTAGATACGGAAATCTTAAACCCAATGCATGCAGTCTTCATTTCAAGACCAGAGCCTTATTATCCCTCACCAGCCAAGGATCCCTAACCCTGACAGCTTTTCCCTTTACCCCACTGGGGCATACTGGTCCTGGATTCTTGATATCACACTTTGAAAAGCCTCCCATTTGCCAGTTGTTCCTTTTCCTTCAAACAGACTCACCCAATCCATTAGAATCATAATGTGGAGGTGCCTGTGTCGGACTGGGGATGTACTAAGTTAAAAATCACTCAACACTCGGTTCCAGTCCAACTGGTTTATTTGAAAGCACTAGCTTTCAGAGCACTGCTCCTTCATCAGGTGGTTGTGGAGCACAATCCTAAGGTAGAGAATTTATAGCAACAGGATGGCAGGGTCATGGAATATAATATCAAACAAATTTAGTTTATGCCTTTCATCTGTTACAGTGATCACCAGCGCTTCCAAAGTGAGTTGGATTATAACTGGGCATTGTGCAATTTTAAATTCACGGCATTGACACTGGCCAGATCCTGCAGAATGGCCCCAAACCTGGCCCTGTTCCAGTTTTCCTCTTCAATCTGTGGACCTGCTGATCTTTTTCCATAACTATGTTAAAACGAAGACAGTTGTGGGCACTGGACCCAAAGTGCTCTCTGAATGACACTTCAGTCACTTGCCCGACCTCGTTTTCTGAGGGGAGGTCCAGTGTTGCACCTGCCTGAGTAGAGTAGGGCCCTCTACATATTGATTTAGGAACCTTCCTTGGACACATTTGAAAAATCGCCCTCTGGCCAGTGCTTTTTATACTCGAGGTGGCCCAGTCAATACAGGGAATATTAAAATCTCCAGCCTGCACTCCTCTATTATTCCTATAGTTATCTGCAATCTCTCTACACAGCTGCTCCTCTGGTATCTGTTGGGTCTACAACAGTCTACAATACAGTCCCAACAAAGTGACCACCCCCTTCTTCTTTCTAACTTCTAACCATGTGGAATTTTAAATGAATATATGTTTTAAAAATTGGAATTGACAATCCATAAATAAGTATTGATAAAAATCCAAACACTTGACCTTCAGAGAAAGACAACAGTTCACTCTCATGTGATCTGCACGACATACCCACAGCAAAGTGTTGCCTCTCAATGACCCTGTGAAATGGGCGAGCCACCTGCTTAGCTCAAGGGCAGCAAGGGATGGGCAGTAAAGGCTAGTCAGACAGAGACACCCACATCCCATACCTGATTTTTTAAAAAATCCATTCAGATTGGTCCCAGCACAGTTCCAGTGGAACAATGTCCTGGCCAATCACGTTGGTAGATTTATGGACAGGGCTTTAAACTGACAGAGAGGATGCAGGGACAGGCTTCAGGTGAAAGGAGCTTTCCAAATCCAAAGAGAAAAGGTGAAGCATCAGAGCAGCGTGGGAATGTGACTGAAGACAACAGAAAGGAACAGGATGGGACAGAGTTTAACTAAAACTGTAGATCAGCAAATCCATTTGTGACAGGGAATTGTGGGAACGAGTAAATTATGTTTTTTATTAATGGACAAAGTCTCTGCAACAAGGTAGATGGATTTGTGACACAGAGATAAAAGAGATTTAGACACCAGGGAGATGTGGTTACAGGGCGAACAAACGGTGGAACGTAAATATTCAATGGTTCACAACCTTGTGCAAATTCAGGCAAAATGGACGACGCTAACAATAATGGGTAAGAAAGGCATTACAGAGAAAGCATTTGGCATCAGATCATGAAGGAGAGTCAGTCTTTAGACCACCCACCGAACAGCATTTCATGGCTCGTCGCTGCAATAAATAGGAATTCATTGGAATTTTTAATAACGGCATGGTGAACATTTGTGAAACGTCAATATTCGCAAAGTCTGGGACAATAACACTGACAACAGTGATATTGGAAGAGGAGTTCAGAGAATTTTTTTCAGTGTTTCTTAAAATAACACATTGTGCAACTGGTGAGGCACGTAACTGTCTCAGAGCGACTGTTGTGTGATAAAACGTAGTGAATGAGTAATGTCACCTGGAGAGATCCTCTGGGAAATTGTGATAAAGTGCAGTTTAAAGAAATATAAAGTTTTAAAGTGAATCACAGAAAGGACAAGCTACAACTAGAAACAAAAATAGCCAATGACATGAGTTGGAGAGAAGAACTGACCAAGGTAAAGAGGCGAAACAGACTGAAATATGTGCCTGTAAATGAACAGTAGAAAACATTTGAAGGAACAGTGTAAAATACTCAACAAAAGGACATTCCACTGAAACAGACAAAAACTCAGCAAGAAATCCCCACCGGTCCCTCACTCAGGACAAAATGGATCATATTAGATTATGAGGCTGAGAAGATCACCACAAAGTACTTAAAATCCTGAAGTGAGAGAGAGTTTTAGAGTAAGTTTTAAAGGGATTGCAATGGGTCTGCTCGCAGGAGGAGGGCAATGGGAAGGGGAATCGTTGTCAAGGTTTAATGACACGATACAAACATGGAGAGGTGAAGGTGCTGGAGGTGGTGAGAGTGTTACAGAGAGTGGTCAGGGCCTGAACGGTGTTACAAAGGCAGTACGGATTGTTACAGCTGGAGGGGTTTGCAGAGGTAGGGAGGGACATATGTATTTTTATTTATTCATTCATGGGATGTGTGTCACTGCCTAAACCAGCATTCTTTGACCCCATGCTAATTACCCAGAGATTGCTGGGGCCCTGGTGGATAAATATAATACTTTGCTGGCCACAGGTGAAGTGCTGAATGACTGGAGGATCGCTAATGTGGTTCCTTTGTTCAAGAAGGGCAGCAGGGATAGGCCAGATAATTACAGAGCAGATAGTCTGACAGCAGGGGGAGGGACATTATTGGAAACTACTGTGAGGATGAATCAACACTTGCAAAGGTAAGGATCAACTCGGTTTAGTCATCACGGATTTGGCAGAGGAAGATACTGTCTGAGGAATTCAGTTCAGTTTTTTTGAAATGGTGCTTAAGTATATTGATGAGGGCAGTGCAGATGATGTGGTTTACATGGACTTGAATAAGTCCTTAAACAAGATCCAACATGGAAGGCTGGTCCAAAAGGACTGGGTTCCAAGGCAAGTTGGCAAATTGGATGCAAAATTGGTGGATAGAATATTTTCACCACCGGGTGTACCACAGGGAACTGTGCAGGAACCATTGAACATTAATAACTCGGATGTGAAAGCAGAAGGTATCATTAGTCGGTTTGCAGATGACATGAAAGGTGAGGGTGTTGTTCACAGTGAGGAGGATGGTCTCCGTCTGCTGTCCGATGTCGATCAGATGATCATCTAAGCAGAGTTTAGTTCTGTTCGAAGTGAGGTAATACTCTGTGGGAGGTACAATAAGCGAAGAACAGACATAATGAACGGTAGGTCCTTGCGGAGTACTGAGGAATACAGGGACCTTGGTGGACAAGTCCATAGTTCCCTGAAGGTGTCAGCACAGGGAGACAGGGTGGGAAAGGCACCTCAACTGGGAGCGGGAGAGGGACCCATATCCTGGTGGGGTGAATTGCTGGAGCTGCTTGAGAGGATATAACCTAGTCTGGCAGGGTGTTGGACCTTAAATAAACGTAAGGCCAGAAAGAAGATTGAGGCTGGTGCACAAGTTAAAGACAGCAATTTCAGCAGACAAGGCAGGCAAGAACATAGCAGGGAATGGGGGAAACCTGATGATTAAACTGCATTTATTTCAATGCAAGGGGCCAGACAGCTAAGGAAGATGAACTCAAGGCATGGGTTAGAACATGGGACTGGGATATTATAGTTATTACAGAAACACAGCTGAGGGCGGGTCAGGATTGGCAGTTCATTGTTTAAGGGTGGAGATGCTACAGGAAGGGGAGGCAAGAGAGGACGTGTGGTGGTGGGTTTTGATTGCATGAATCATCACAGCAGGACTTCGAGAGGATATTTCTGTTGGATTGCCCAGTGAGGCTATATTAGTGGAACAGAGAAATAAGAATGAGTCATCACTTTGATACGATCAGACTGCTGACCCCGAATAATCTGTGGCAGACTGAGGAACAAATATGTCGGGACATCTTAAATATCAACCATAATAATAGGGCTGTTATGGTTGGGGTTTTTGAACTTTCCAAACCTAGACTGGGACTGCCAGTGTTCAGTGTTTGCAAGGGAGGAATTTGGTACTTGTGTTCCAGAAAACTCCCAATCAATATGTAAATGGCCTGAAAAGAGAAAGGGGCAAAACCTGACCTCCCCTTGGGAAACAAGGTTGGGAAAGGGACTGAGATGTGAGTGGGAAAGCATTTTGCCAAAGGGACCACAGTTCTAGTAGTTTGAAAACAGCTTTGGAAAAGGACAGGCCTGGTCCACAAGTGCAAGTTATAAAATGGAGCCTGACCAATCTTGATCGTATTAGCCAGGAACTTTCAAAATGTGATTGGGGAAGGGAATTATTTACAGGGAAAGGGAAGTTTGGCAAGTGAGAATATTTTAAAAGTGAGATAAACTGATCGATCAGCGCCAGCATTTTCCTGTTTGTGTGCAGGTCAACGCTGACAGCATTAGGGAACACTGGCTGTCTATTGAGGGTCTGATCAAGGAAAAGGGGGCAACATGTCAGGTATAGCCAGCTGGATCAAGGGACTCCCTGAGGATATACAGGGGCTGTAGGAATACACTTTGAGTAGAAAACAATAATGGAGAAAGGCTAAATGAAATAGCCTCAGCAGAGAAGGAAAGGGAATCCAAAAGTGATTTTATCAGTATATTAAGAGTGCATAAGTAACTCAGGACAAAATAGTATCCATTAAAGATCAATGAGGCCATCGATGTGTGGAACTGCAGGGTATTTGCTAAGATCCTAAACTATTATTTCACTCCAGAACTTACTGTGGAGAAAGACTGGGGAACTCAGGGAACAAGAGTAATACATTAGACCACAATTGGAGTTCTCTGCAATTCCAGTCTGTCTGCTACAGGAAGGATGTTGTGAAACTTGAAAGGGATCAGAAAAGATTAACAAGATATTGCCCAGGTTGTTGCTGAATAAGCTGGGGTTCCTGTCACTGGAGAATCGGAGACTGAGGGATGACCTTACAGAGGTTTATATAAACATAAGGGGTATGGATAGGGTAAACATTCAAGGCCTTTTCCCAGAAGTTGGGGAGTCCAAAACTAGAGGGCATAGGTTTAAGGTTAGAGGTGAATGGTTTACAGAGGGACTGAAGGGACAGCTTCTTCACACACATGGTGATGGGTGTATGGAATGAGCTGAGAGAGAAAGTAATGGAGACTGATACAATTACAACATTTAAAAGGTATCTGGATGGGCATCTGTATCGTAAGGGTGTAGACATATATGGGCCAAAATGCTGGAAAAGGGAATGGATTTATTTAGATCTTCTGGTCAGCCTGGACGAGTTGGGGACCGAAGGGTCTGTTTCTATGCTGTATATCTCTATGACTTGAAAAGTGTGCATGTTATAGAAGAGGTGGTGCTGGAGGTTTTAAAACACAAAGCTATGGCTAGTCCCAGAACCTGATTAAGTGTATCACAGGACACTGTGGGATGTTAGGGAAGAAATTGTGGAGACCCTAGTAAAGGTATGTGTACTACTGACAGCCTTGTGTGATGGGCTGGCAGGCTGGAGGGTGGCATCATGGACAGTGAAGGAGGTTTTCTGAGATTACAAAGGGATCTTGATGAAGGGAGTGAATGGGCTGAAAAACTAGAGATGGAATTCCATCTGAATAAATACGAGGTAGTACACTTGGTAAAACAAACAAGGGTAGAGCTTATACAATCAATGTTTGGGCCTCGGTTAGTGTTTTAGAGCAGAGGAACCTCCGGGTTCAGGTACATAATCCTTGAAGCTTGCATCACAGGATGGATAAGACAGTGCTTGGCATGCCTGACTGTTGCTCAGTCCATTGAGTGGAGGATTTGGGACGTCATGTTGAGATTGTACAGACATTTGTGAGGCCTGTTCTTTAATACTCTGTCCAGTTCTGGTCGCCCAGTTAACAGGGAGGATATTATTAAGCTGCAGGGCATTCAGAAGAGATTTACCAGGATATTGCTGGGTATGGAAGGATTGAGTTCGGAAAAATGGCTGGATAGGCTGAGTCTTTTTTCACTGGAGCCTGGAGGTTGAGACATGATGCTATAAAGATTTATGAAAAAAAATGAGGTACATAGATCAATTTAATGGTAGTTGCCTTTTCCTCAGGATGGGGGAGTCTCAAGAGGAGGGGGCACATTTTTAAAGTTAGAGGAGAGAGATGGTCAAAAAAAAAGACATGGGGCAATTTGCTAGACAGAGGGTGGTTTGAGTGTGGAATGAACTTCCTGAGAAAGGGGTTGATGTGGGTACAATGACAACATTTAAAAGATATTTGGATAAACAGGTGAATAGGGAAGGGTTGGAGTGATATGGGACAGCAACAGGCAGCTGGGAAGAGTTTAGTTTTAGATTATGGTGTGTATTAACTGAAGGGTCAGTTTCCATGCTGTATGGCTCTTTGACAAGAAGATGGTTTGATTCCATTATTGAAGAAAGGATCAGGGCTGGGTCCACTGATGTGCATCATCGACATAAACTATTTGGTTGAAAATATAGGAGTGATTGTTGATGATCAAATGAATGGTGTCGTGGGCAGTAACTACGGTTATCAAAGGGGATACTGACCAACTGGGCCAGTGGACCAAGGAATGAAAGATAGAGTTTAATTCAGGTGTTGGATTTTGTTAAGACAAACCAGGGAGGACTAATACAGTTAATGGAAGGGTTCTGGCCAGTGGTGTTGAACAGAGAGAGAGAGAGAGAGAGAGAGAGAGAGAGAGAGAGAGAGAGAGAGAGAGAGAGAGGGAGAGAGGGAGAGGGAGAGACAGACAGACAGACAGACAGACAGAGACAGAGAGACCAGGGGGGTGCAAGTTACATTGTTCCTCAGAAGTGGCATCACAGGTGGACAGGGTGGGGAAAGCGACATTTGGCATATTTGCCGACATTGGCCAGCACTTTGTCATATACGTTGGAGATATTTTTAACATTGTCCTAAATATTTCCCTTGGGCAGAGAAGGTCACGGGGTGACCCTAAGAATGGTGAATAACCAAGGGTAGGTGAGTCCAAAACTAGAGGGTATAAACAGGAGGTGAGAGAGCAACGATTTAAAGAGGGAGCTGAGGGGGAACATTATCCACAGAGGATGGTGCATAGATGGAACAGACTGCTTCAGGCACATGGGAGAAACAAGAACAATTACAGCATGGAAAAGACATTTGGGCAGGTACATGGAGAGGAGAAGGTTTGAAGAGCTAAAGACCAAATGCAGGCAAATGAGACTCATTCAGTTGAGGTAACATGGGCAGCATTGAGGGGTTTGACCACGGGTTCTGTTTCCGTGCTGCATCACTCTGTATCCAGCTAAAGAGGATTAGTGTACCAAAATAAGGCATGTTGTAGACACTGAAGCAAGTTACAGCGGTGGGGATGGTAGTCTGGAATGCAGTACATTTCAAATATGTGGAGGGACTATCGGGAAGGGAGGAGGTTACAGGGACAGGGACTATTGTAGGAGTTAAAAATGACTGAAGACACTGGTGCACAAGCCATGCCACAGATACAGTGTTGTACAGTAGTGAGTCTTAGTACAGTGTTGGAGGGAGAACACACAACAGAAAGATCCCAGGCAGAATTCACAACCTCTCATCGGAGGCCTACTCTCCCATCTGTTCTACTGATGCTCACTAAGACAGCACAGGACTGGATTGATAACTATGAACTCCCGATGCTGTCTCAGTGCAACGTAAGTTAAAGTAGATGTGGTGATTGAGCATGGGGTGTGTCTATACTGTGTTCCCCATCCAGCACTGTATCTATATCATGTCTTGTTAGCGATGTTTGGAGCCCTCTCATTGCTCTCTGCTCTGTGCACTGTGAGTGATCTTACCTCGCTGCAGGATTTATTGAAGGCTCCAGATCTCCCTTCCCTTTGTCTCTCTGGCTGACCAACCATCTTCAATGAGGTGATGGATGAGACACACAGCAGTTGGGAAGTCTATTGAGTCAGCAACTTCCTGAGTACCTACAGGAGACAGAGAAATAGACAGAATGGGAAATTAGACTGATGCAGTGAGGGTTACACAAGGAGAATGGAAATGAGCCCCACAGATATCTGGAAAATCCCAAACTCCATCCCTGGCCTGTGCTGTTGCGTCTCTCTGGAGTGGAGAATTCTGTTGGCCCAGGATCTGGAGATCCTGAGTGAGAGACACTCACAGAGGCAGCAATTAGACCCACACAGTGAGGGATACCACATGGAGAGAGACTGAGTGATATCACCGGAGTGCTGGAAGACTTCAGGATCACACAGTCATGTTGGAAGAATGGGCTTAGCTTCATGTATCAGTGCTCAGGGATGAGCAACCAGTGAGCAGGTGAAGTGATGGCCTAGTAACATTATTGTTAGGGCATTTATCCAAAACCTCAGCTAATGCTCAGGGGCGGCAGGTTTGAATCCCACCATAAGATATGGTGGAATTTAAAATCAATAATTTTAAAAATAACAATGAACAATCCATAAACAAATATGAAACCATTGCTGATGTACAAAAATCCCAATCCCTTCGATTCGATTCCCTACAGTGTGGAAACAGGCCTTTCGACCCAACCAGTCCATGCCATCCCTCCGAAGAGTAACCCACTCAGACCCATCTCCCTCGACCTAATACACCTAACATTATGGGCAATTTAGCATGGCCAATTCGCCTGACCTGCGCGTCCTTGGACTGTGGGAGGAAACCGGAGCATCCGGAGGCAATTCACGCAGACACGTGGAGAAGGTGCAAACTCCACACAGTCGCCCGCGGCTGGAATCGAACCTGGGACCCTGGCGCTGTGATGCAGGAGTGCTAATCACTGAGCCACCGTGCCGCCCACTTGCCCTTTCAACAACGAGATCTGATCATCCTCACGTGGTCTGCACGACATACCCACAGCAAAGTGTTTGCCTTTCAATTGCCCTCTGAAATGGCCGAGCAAGCTACTCAGCTTATGGGCAGCTAGGGCTGGGCAATAAAGGCTGGTCAGCCAGAGACACCCACATCCCCTACCGGATTTATAAAAAAATCCAATAGGATGTTCCCACTGGAACCGTGCTGGGACCAGTGTCCTGGCCAATCATGTTGGTAGGTTTATGGACAGGGCTTTAAACTGACAGAGAGGATGCAGGGGCAGGCTCCAGGTGAAAGGAGCTTTCCAAATCCAAAGAGAAAAGGTGAAGCATCAGAACAGTACGGGGATGTGGCTGAAGGCAATCAGAAAGGTACAGGATGGGACAGCGATTAACTAAAACTGTACATCAGTGAATAGGTTTGTGACAGGAAATTGTGGGCAAGAGTCAATTATGGTTTTTATGAATGGATGAAGTCTTATCAATAAGGCAGATGGATTTGTGACACTGAGATAAAAGAGGTTTAGACAACAGAGAGACATGGTTACAGGGTGAACAAAAGGTGGATATAAATATTCAATGGATCACAACCTTGCGCAAACTCAGGCAAAATAGGTAACACTAAGAAAGGCATCAAAGGGAAAGCATTTGGCCTCAGATCATGAAGTAGAGTCAGTCTGAATGTAAATTCTGGCTTCTACTCACGAAGGACACAAGCAGCAGAACAGTTTTAGCCACCGAACAGCATTCCGTTGCTCATCACTGCATTACACAGGAACTCATTGAAGTTTTTTAACAAACACATTGTGATAATTTTGGGAAACATCAATATTCACAAAATGTGGGACAGTCACACTGGCAAGAGTGATATTGGAAGAGGAGTTCAGAGAATTAGTTTTCAGTGTTTCTTTGAATAACAAATTGTGCAACTGGCTAGGGACATAACTATCTCAGAGCGACCATTGTGTGATGAAACTTCGTGAATGAGTAATGTCACCTGGAGAGATCCTCAGAGAAATTGTGATAAAATGCAGTTTAAAGAAATATAAAGTTTTAAAGTGAATCACAGAAAGGACAAGCTACAACTAGAAACAAAAATAACCAATGACATGAGTTTGAGAGGAGAACTGACCAAAGTAAATGGGCTAAACAGACTGAAATATGTGCCTGTCAATGAACAGTGGAAAACACTGAACAAAAGGACATTCCATTGAAACAGACAAATCCTCAGCAAGAAATCCCCGTCGGTCCCTCACTCAAGTAAAAAGGATCATATTAGATTATCGGGCTTAGAGGATCACCAAAAAATACTTAAAATCCTGAAGTGAGAGAATGTTTTAGGAGTAAGTTTTAAAGGGATTGCAAAGGGTCTGCTCGCAGGAGGAGGTCAGATGGAAGAGGGAATAATTGTCAAGGTTTTATGTCACAAAAGGAACATGGAGAGCTGAAGGTGCTGGAGGTGGTGAGAGTGTTACAGAGAGGGGTCAGGGTCTGAATGGTGTTACAAAGCCAGTACAGATTGCTGCAGCTGGAGGGGTTTGCAGAGGTAGGGAGGGATATATGTAGTTTTATTTATTCATTCATGGGCTGAGGGTGTCACTGATTGGACCAACATTCTTTGCCCCACTGCTAATTACCCAGAGTATAGCACAGAGTCAGCCATATTGCTGTGGGTCTGGTGTCACGTGCAGGCCAGACCAGGTTAGAATGTCAGATGTCCTTCTCTAAAGGATGTAAGTGAACCAGATGAGTACTTCCTACTGGTCAACAATGCTTTTATGGTGGCCTCACCAATGTCCTGTACAGCCACAACATGACATCCCAACTTCTACTCTCAATGCTCTGCCCAAAGAAGGTAACCATCCCAAACGCCTGCTTCACCAGCCTGTCTACCTGTGACACCACTTTCAAAGAACTGTCTACCTGCATCCCTGGGTCTCTGACTGACAACACTACCCAGGGCCCAAACATTAACTGTACAAGTCCCACCCTGGTTTGTTTCACCAAAATGGAACACTTCACGTTTATCAAATTAAACTCCATCTGCTATTCTTCAGCCCACTATCCCAGTGTACTATTTGTCCTGTTGTATCAGAGATAACCTTCTTCACTGTCCACTTTACCAACAATTTCAGTGTCACTCAAAAAACTTACTTACCACAAAACCAATATTCCCATCCAACCCATTTATCCAAATGACAACCAACAGTGGACCCACTTCACCGCTGGTCACATGTCTACAGTCAGAAAGGCAACATGTCTCCCATCACCCTCTGTCTCCTACCATCAAGCCCAATTTTGTATCCAGTGTGCGAGCTCCTCCTGAATGCCATATCCTTTTACATTGATCTGAGCTTATGACCCAGTTTACCAGACAGAACACAGAACAGTACAGCACAAGACCCTTCGGCCATGATGCCATGCCCATCTTTGACTGTAAGATCAAACTAACTTACATGCCCTTCATTTTGCTATCATCCATGTGCCGATCCAAGAGTCTGTTAAAATGTCCCGTTCCACCCACCCACCAGTCTCTGTGTAAAGAACCTACATCTGAAATCTCCCCTTACCCATCCTCCAATCACCTTACAATTATGCCCCCTTGTACCATGTATGCCATGGGATAAAGAGGTCTCTCACTGTTCACTCTATCTTTGCCTCACTCCATCTTGTTCACCTCTACCAAATCACACCACACTCTTCTTCACTCCAATGAGAATAGCCTTAGCTCCCTCAACCTTTCTTCATAAGACATGCTCTCCAGTCCAGGCAGTATCCTGGTAAATCTCCTCTTTACCCTCTCTAAAGCTTCCACATCCTTCCTGTAATGAAGGGATCAAAACTGAACACAATATTCTAATTGGGATCTATACAGGACTGTATAGAGCTGCAGCATAACCTCATGGCTTTAAAACTCAATCCCCCAGCTAATAAAAGCCAATACAACATATTCCTTCTTAACAACACTATAAGCTTGGTGGCAAATTTGATGGATCTCTGGTCATGAAATCCAAGATCCATCTGTTCCTCCACACGATTCAGTATTCTGCCTTTACCCCTGTTTTCTGCATTCAAGTCTCACCTTCCAGAATGCATCACTTCACACTTTTTCAGATTTGACTTCATCTGCCACTTCTCAGCCCAGCTCTACATCCTGTCAATGTCCCATTGCAACCTCAAGCAGACATCCACACTATTCACCACTCCACCAACCTTCGTGTCATCGGCAAACTTACTTTCCCACTCTTCCACTCATTCATAAAATCACAAAGAGCAGAGAGTTTTTGACCTCTCCCTGCAGAAAGCCACTGGTCACTGAGCTCCAGGCTGAATGATTTCCATCTGTCATCACCCTCTGTCTTCTATGGGCCAGGAATTCTGTATCCAGACAGGCAGGTTTCCATGTATCCCATGCTCTGTACTTTCTCAATGAGCCATAAATGTGTTTTGTCACATTCTCAAAGGATTCAATCAGAGTTGTGATGCATGACCTGTCCCTTACAAAGGCCATGATGACTTTCTCTAATCAAACTATGGTTTTCCAAGGAATCATAAATCCTGTCTCTCAGAGTCCTCTCCAATAATCTGCACATCACAGACAGAAGACTGACAGGTCTGTGATTCCCAGGATTATCTCTATTCCCTTTCTTGAACAACGCATGGCTGATTCACCTAACCTGCACATCTTTGGGCTGTGGGTGGAAACCGGCGCACCTGTCGGAAACCCCCGCAGACATGGAGAGAATGTGCAAACTCCACACAGACAGTCGCCTGGGGCTGGAATTGAAATCGCGTCCCTCGTGTTGTGAGGCAGCAGTGCTAAACACTGAGCCACCGTGCTGCCCCATGTAACTCTCTGGAGCCCTGCTTCTAATCCTTGGTTCCTCAAACCTAAGTTAGCTTCCTTCTTCCTCTTGACAAGATGTTCTACATCGCCTGGAACCTTGTCAAATGCTTTGCTGTAGACAACACTGACTGCTCTGCCTTCATCTATCTCTTGGTCAACCCCTCGAAGAGTCAATCCAGTTTGTGAAACACAGTTTCCCACTCACAAAGCCATGCCGACTATCTCTAATCAGCCCTTGACTTTCCAAATATATGTAGCTCCTTTCTCTCAGAATCTCCTCCAACAACTTACCCAGCACTGGGCTCACGAGGCTGTGATTTCCTGGCTGCTCCTTGCAGACCTTAAGTGATGGAACAGCATTAACCACCCTCCAGTCTTCCAGTAACTCATTGTGTCTGTTGATAATATAAATATCTCTATAAGGGATACTGCAATCTCTTCCCCAGATTCCCACAATATTCTAGGATCGACCTAATAAGTGACTGAGGATTGATCTACCTTTATTTGTTTTATGATTCCAGCACTTATTCTTCTCTTTTGAGGATTCTTTCCAAGATATCGCTATTTATTTCCCCAACTTCTTGAGCTTCCATGTCTTTCTCCACAGTAAATTCTGACAACACTATTTTGTCTAATATCTCACCCACCTCCTGACAGTTAAGGTGCCCTATTCTCTACTAAGTTATTCTTTAGCCCTTATTGAAACTTGTGTAAAGGTTTCTGAAAATTCAAATAAACCATATCTTCGGTACAACCACCCCTACACCTGTATCTATACTGCCATTTATATTCACACCAATAAAAATAAAATCCAACAGGCTCAAAAACACATTCTCTTTTTCTAAGGGTCCAGTTATTGTTCATTGACATATCCTTTCAAACATATTTCAGCTCCCGACCTACTATCTGGCGAACTCTGTTTGGTTTCAGACTGGCAGCAGAAAGGGTTATGGGAGTTCGTGTTTATCAATCTGAAAAAGGTAGCTTGCAGGTTCAACAGGTAATAGATGTTTTGGAAATAAGGAGGGTCGTGGGGACTGAAGGACATTATGGAGATAGGGAGTGATGTGGGGACTGTATGAGATTATGGACACAGAGAGTGCAGTGGTGACTGAAGGACATTATGGAGATAGGGAGTGCTGTGGGGCCTGAAAGGGGCCAAAGAGATCTGCAGGGCTGTTGGGCCTGAAGGAGGTTTCACAGATCAGGAGGATCATGGGGATTGAAGGAGGTTACTCTGAATGGGAGGGTCGTTGGGTCAGGATGAGATTATGGTGATAGGGAGGGTCGTGGGCCCTTTTGGAGGTTATGGAGTTAGGGAGGTTTGTGGGGAATGATTCAGGTTACATGGATAGGAAGAGTCATGGGGACTGAAGGAGTTTATGGAGAGAGGGAGGGCTGTGGGGACTGATGGAGGTTACATAGATAGTAAGTTTATAGAGAAGCACAGGAAAGAAGAGCAGGTATCGGCCATTTGACCACAGAGTCAGTCCCACCATTCAATATGATCACGACTGATCATCTACCCAGTACAGTATTCCTGCTTTCACACCTTACTCTGATATTATAGTGACTACTGGCATTTAGTGATACAGCTGGCTGTAGTAACTGGGACAGGGGGTGGGAGGTGTCTTACAGAGATAGGGATGGTTTTGGAAGCTGGGACAGGTGACAGATACAGGGCGGGTGTTAGGAATGGGAGGACTTTACAGGGATTTGGAGGAATGCAGGGATGGGACGTGATAACAATCACAGGGAGGATTTTCGGAGATCGATCTGAGATGGGTACAGCTGAGAACAGAAGTGAGTCAAACATTCAGGGCAGGAAGGGACAAGGTAGGATTAATAAATTAAACTGCATTTATTTCAATGCAAGGGGCCTAACAGGGAAGGCAGATTAACTCAGGGCATGGGACTGGGATCTCATAGCATTTACAGAAACATGGCTCAGGGATGGACAGGACTGGCAGCTTAATGTTCCAGGATACAAATGCTACAGGAAGGATAGAAAGAGAGGCAAGAGAGGAGGGGGAGTGGCAATTTTGATAAGGGATAGCATTATAGCTGTGCTGAGGGATGATATTCCCAGAAACACATCCACGGAAGTTATTTGGTGGAACTGAGAAATAAGAAAGGGATGATCACCTTATTAGGATTGTATTGCAGACCCCCCAATAGTCAAAGGGAAATTGCCAAACAAACTTGAAAGGAGATCTCAGCTATCTGTCAGAATAATAGGGTAGGTATGGTAGGGGATTTTAACTTTCCAAACATTGACTGGGACTGCCATAGTGTTAAAGGTTTAGATGGAGAGGAATTTCTTAAGTGTGTATAAGACAATTTTCTGATTCAGTATGTGGATGTACCTACTAGAGAAGGTGCAAAACTTTAGGTTCGGAAAGGTTAGGAAATAAGGCAGGGCAGGTGAGTGAGGTGTCAGAGGGGGAGCTCTTTGAGGCCAGCAAACATAATTCTATTTGTTTTAAAATAGTGATGGAAAAGGATAGACCAGATCTAAAAGTTGATGCCCCATAAAGATCAGCAAGGCGGCCTTTGTGTGGAGCCACAGAAAATGGGGGAGATACTAATTGAATAGTTTGCATCAGTATTTACTGTGGAAAAGCATATGGAAGATATAAACTGTAGGGAAATAGATGGTGACATCATGCAAAGCGTTCAGATTACAGAGGAGGAAGTCCTGGATGTCTTGAAACGGTTACAGGTGAATAAATCCCCAGGAACTGATCAGGTGTACCCTAGAACTCTGTGGAAAGCTAGAGAAGTGATTGCTGGGCCTCTTGCTGAGATATTTGTATCATCGATAGTCACAGGTGAGGTGCCAGAAGACTGGATGTTGGCAAACGTGGTGCCACTGTTTAAGAAGGGTGGTAAAGACAATCCAGGGAACTATAGACCAGTCAGCCTGACCTCGGCAGTGGGCAAGTTGTTGGAGGGAATCCTGAGGGACAAGATGCACATGTATTTGGAAAGGCAAGGACTGATTAGGAATAGTCGACATGGCTTTGTGCGTGGGAAATCATGTCTCATAAACTTGATTGAGTTTTTTGAAGATTTAACAAAGAATATTGAGGAGGGCAGATGATAGATGTGATCTATATGGACTTCAGTGAGGCATTCGACAATGTCCCCTATGGGGGGCTGATTAACAAGGTTAGAACTCATGGAATACAGGGAGAAGTAGCCATTTGGATACAGAACTGGCTCAAAGGTAAAAGACAGAGAGTGGTGGTGGAGGGCTGTTTTTCAGACTGGAGGCCTGTGACCAGTGCAGTGCCACAAGGATCAGTGCTGGGCCCTCTACTTTTTATCATTTACATAAATGATTTGGATGTGAGCATAAAGGGTATAGTTAGTAAGTTGACAGATGACACCAAAATTGGAGGTGTAGTGGACAGCGAAGAAGGTTACAACAGGATCTGGACCAGATGGGGCAACGGGCTAACTGGCAGATGGAGTTTAATTCAGACAAATGCGATGTGCTGCATTTTGGGAAAGCAAGTCTTAGCAGGGCTTATACACGTAATGGTAAAGTCCTAGGGAGTGTTGCTGACCAAAGAGACCTTGGAGTGCAAGTTCATAGCTCCTTGAAAGTAGAGTCACAGGTAGATATGAGAGTGAAGGCGGCATTTGGTATGCTTTCCTTTATTGGTCAGAGTATTCAGTACAGGAGATGGGAGGTCATGTTGTGGCTGTTCAGGACATTGGTTTGGCCACTGTTGGAATATTTTGTGCAATTCCGGTCTCCTTCCTATCAGAAGAATTGTCGTGAAACTTGAAAGGGTTCACAAAAGATTTACAAGGATATTGCCAGGATTGGAGGATTTGAGCTCCAGGGAGACGCTGAACAGGCTGGGGTGGTTTTCCCTGGAGCTTCGGAGGCTGAGGGGTGATCTTACAGAGGTTTACAAAATTATGAGGGGTATGGATAGGATAAAATAGACAAAGTCTTTTCCCTGGGGTCAGGGAGTCCAGAACTCGAGGGCATAGTTTGAGGGTGAGAGGGGAAAGATATAAAAGAGACCTAAGGGGCAACCTTTTCACGCAGAGGGTGGTACGTGTATGGAACGAGCTGCCAGAGGATGTGGTGGAGGCTGGGACAATTGCAACATTTAAGAGGCATTTGGATGGGTATATGAATGGGAAGGGTTTGGAGGGATATGGGTCGGGTGCTGGCAGGTGGGACTAGATTGGGTTGGGATATCTGGTCGGCATGGACGGATTGGACCGAAGGGTCTGTGTCCGTGCTGTACAACTCTATGACTCTATCACTCAGAGGTTATAGAAATAAACTGTGTGGTCGCATCTGGAGGAGATTAAAGGTATAAAGGTTTGTAGTTACCGAAGGAAATTACATCAATCGGGACCAGCAGAGTTTACAGAGACTGAGTGCGTTTTAGAGACAGGAAGAGTTCATAGTCATCATTAGAAATGCAGAAACTAATTTATGAGAGAAGCAGGGTCACTCTGCTTTGTGCCCAGAGACACGGAGGAGTCTAACAGCTGGAGGAGGTTACTAAGGTACAGAGCTTTTTTGTTGTCATGACGGGAAGGTTACAGAGATCATGAAGATTGTAGGAGTTCAAAAAAGTCAGAAAGACAGGGAGGTTTTTCAGGTCTGGAAAGGACTACACTGACCAGGATGGCTTAAGGAACTGAAGAGTTGTTTTTCTTCAGTTAAGGAGAGATGTGACAGAATCCGGGATTAAAGGCAAAGGCAGAAACTTGGAGAGTTTTACTGATATGAGGAGCTTACAGGGATAGGCAGGATTGTAGGGGCTTATAGAGGTAGGGGAAGTGGTATCGATGAAACAGACAATGGAGAAACTGACAGACAGAGGGAAGGTTCGGTGGAACAGATGAATTTACAGACAAGATGGTGATAATGAAGCCTGAGAATTTTCTCATGTTCCTTGCCCAGCATTGTTCCGACATCATGCCCTCAGGGTCTGAATTAAAGCCCACTACCTCCACCCTGTGCTGTTTACTGTGAGTGATCTTACCGGCTGCAGGATTTACTGAAGGCTCCAGATCTCATTCTCCATCTCTCTCTGGCTGACCAACTGTCTTCAATGTGGTGATGGCTGAGGCAGGAATTGGGAATTCTGCTGAGTCCGGGACATCAGGAATACCTACAGGTGACAGAGAAGTAGACAGAATGGGAAAATAGACTGATGCAGTGAGGGTTACACGTGGAGAATGGCCCTGAGTCCCACAGAGATCTGGAAAATCCCTGTCTCCATCCATGGCCTGTGCAGTTGCTTCCCTCTGGAGTGGCGAATGCTGTTGGCTCAGGATCTGGAGTAGCTGCAAGAGTGAGAGACACTGACAGAGGCAGCAATTAGACCCACACAGTGAGGGATATCACATGGAGAGAGACAGTGATATCAGCAGAG
Source organism: Chiloscyllium punctatum (assembly GCF_047496795.1). Lineage (NCBI taxonomy): Eukaryota > Metazoa > Chordata > Chondrichthyes > Orectolobiformes > Hemiscylliidae > Chiloscyllium > Chiloscyllium punctatum. The sequence goes on along the minus strand of NC_092771.1, from coordinate 49,577,671 downwards.
TGCGGGAAGGTGTCAGGATCACACAATGGTATCATCAGAAGTGGTTCTGACCAGTGAGCACTGCTACCAGTACTCAGGGAGGACTGAGCTATTTTATTGGGATAGGCTCCTCTGGGACCAGGATTATGCAGTGTGCTATAAATGGACACAGATGAGGAGGGGGACAGGTCTGAGGTGAATGGAAATTCCCAAGTCCAAAGAGAAAGGTTGAAATATTGGAACACCATGGAGATGTGAATGAAGACCAAAAGAAAGAAACAGGAAGGGACTGAGTTTAATTAACATACAACATTGTCAAACAGATTTGTGACAGGAAATCATTGGTTAAAATAAAGTAAATGCCATTTCCGCCCCTCACAATTCCTCACACAGCACAAGTGACATCATTTCCGCCCCTCACATCTTCGCTGATGTCACACACTCAGTGACTTCCACGCACCCCCCCCCAATTCCGTGTTTGCCACCACTTCCGTCCCCACCAATGCCACTCATCTGCATTCTGCTGACACCACCCCCAGGTCCCAGTGTCACCATCCCTGCCCCCAGAACCCTGAGGGGAACACCAGCCCTGCTCATGACTCCATCCCCATTCCCCCTAACACCACACCCACTCCAGTTACAGGCTCCGTCACCTCCCCCGGCCCCAAACCTACGCTTGGTCCTAACTCCCAGTCCTGCCGAGTTTTCACCATCCCCCTGACCTCCCCCTCACTGAGGACGAATGATCAGTCCTCAGCAAAGGCCTCACCTTTATCCCCCTCCGTCCACACATCAATGAATTTAATACACGCCGTGACATCGAACACTTCTTCCACCACCTCCGCCTCAGAGCTTACTTTTACAATGAAGACTCCCGCCTATTTTCTGAGGACCCCTTTGCCACCCTCCAATACACTCCATCCACCTGGACACCCCGCGCTGGCCTATTACCTGTCTTTGATTTCTTCATTTCCAACTTCCACCGAGACATTAACCGCCTCAACCTATCTACCCCCTCCCCCACTCCAACCCCTCACCCTCACAAGGTGCAGCCCTCCACTTCCTCTGCTCCAATACCGACCTCACCATCAAACCAGCAGATAAAGGGGGTGCAGTGGGAGTCTGGTGCACTACTGAAGCCATGATGCCAACTCAAAGACACCTCCTCCTACCACCCCCTCAACCATGACCCACCTCCCATCACCAAACTGTCATCTCCCAGAGCAGACAGAACCTCATCACCTCAGGAGGAGATCTCCCACCCACAGCTTCCAACCTCATTGTCCGGGATCCCCCACTGCCCGGTTCTACCTCCTTCCCAAGATCCACAAGCCTGACCACCCTGGCCGACCCATTGGCTCAGCATGCTCCTACCCCACCGAACTCATGACTGCCTACCTCAACATTGTCCTGTCCCCCAGTCCAGGAATTACCCACATTCATTCGAGACACCACTCACACCCTCCACTCCTCCAAGACTTCTGTTTCCCCGGCCCCCAACGCCTCATCTTCACAATGGATATCCAATCCCTCTACATCTCCATCCACCATGACCAGGACCTCCAAGCCCTCCGTTTCTTCCTCTCCCGACGTCCACAACAGTACTGTTCCACCGACACTCTCATTTGTTTGGCTGAACTTGTCCTCACCCTTAACAAATTTTCCTTCAAATCCTCCCACTTCCACCAGACCAAAGTGGTAGCCATGGGTACCCATATGGGCCCCAGCTATGCCAGTCTCTTTGTTGGCGACGTAGAACAGTCCATCTTTCATAGTGACAATGGCACCACTCCCCACGTCTTCCTCCGCAACATTGATGACTGCATTGGCACCACCTCGTGCTCCCGCGAGGAGTTTGAGCAATTCATCAACTTCACCAGCACATTCCACCCTGAACTTAAATTTATCTGGACCATCTCTGATACCTCCCTCCCCTTCCTGGACCTCTCCATCCCCATTAATGACAACCGACTTGACACCGACATTTTTTACAAACCTACAGACTCCCACAACTATCGAGATTACACATGTTCCCACCCTACCGCCTGCAAAATTCCCAACCCCTATTCCCAATTCCTCCGCCTCTGCCGTACCTGCTCCCAGGTGGGCCAGTTCCACCACAGAACACACCAGATAGCCTCCTTCTTTCAAGATCGGAATTTCCCTCCCCACGTGGTAACAGATGCCCTCCAACGCATCTCGTCCACATCCCGCACCTCCACCTTCAAACCCCACCCCTCCAACTGTAACAAGGACAGAACGCCCCTGGTGCTCACCTTCCACCCGACCAATCTTCGTATAAACCAAATTATCCGCCGCCATTTCCTCCACCTCCAAACGGACCCCACCACCAGGGATATTTTTCCCTCCCCACCCCTCTCCACTTTCCCTCCGTGACTACCTGGTCAGTTCCATGCCCCCCAGAAACCCACCCTCCCTTCCTGGCACCTTCTCCTGCCACTGCAGGAATTGCTAAACCTGCGCCCACACCTCTCCCCTCACCACCATCCAAGGCCCCAAAGGAGCCTTCCACATCAAAAGTTTTACATGCACATCCACCAATATCATTTATTGTATCTGTTGCTCCCGATGCGGTCTCCTCTACATTGGGGAGACTGGACACCTCCTAGCAGAGCACTTTAGGGAATATCTCTGGTGCACCCGCACCAATCAACCCGACCGCCTTGTGACCCAACATTTCAACTCCCCCTCCCACTCTGCCGAGGACATGTAGGTCCTGGGCTTCCTCCACCGCCACTTCCTCACCACCCGACGCCTGGAGGAAGAACGCCTCACCTTCCACCTCGGAACACTTCAACCCCAGGGCATCAATGTGGACTTCACCAGTTTCCTCGTTTCCCCTTCCCCCATCTCACCCCACCTCCAGCCTTCCAGCTCAGCACCGCCCTCATGACCTGTCCTAATGGCCTATCTCCCTTCCCATCTATCCACTCCACCCTCCCCTCTGACCTATCACCCCCATCCCCACCCCCATTCACCCATTGTACTCTTTGCTACCTTCCCCCATCCTCCACTCTGACCTATCACCTTCTTCCCCACCCCATTCACCTATTGTACTCTATGCTACTTTCTCCCCATCCCCACCCCCCTCTCATTTATCTCCCCACTCTGCAGGCTCCCAGCCTCTGTTCCTAATGAAGGGCTTTTGCCCGAAATATCGATTTTCCTGCTCCTCGGATGCTGCCTGACCTGCCGTGCTTTTCTAGCACCAGGGTGTGTGTGTGTGTACTGTGCTCCCCTCCAGCACTGTATCTATGACATGTTGTGTTAACAGATGTTTGGAGCCCTCTCATTGTCCTTTGCTCTGTGCACTGTGGGTGACCTTACCTCACTACAGGATTTATTGAAGGGTCCAGATCTCCTTTCTCTTTGTCTCTCTCTGGCAGACCAACTGTGTTCAATGTGGTGATGGACGATCCACCCAGCAGCTGGGAAGGCTATTGAGTCAGGACCTTCCTGAATACCTACAGGAGACAGAGAAATAGACAGAATGGGAAATTAAACAGATGCAGTGAGGGTTACACATGGAGAATAGCACTGAGTTCCACAGAGATCTGGAAAATTAAGTAATAGACCCAGATTGCTGGAAGATGTCAGGATCACACAGTCGTGTCGGAAGAATGGGTTTAGCTTCATGATGCCCTGGTATCAGTGCTCAGGGATGAGCACCCAGTGAGCAGGTGAACTAATGGCCGAGTGGTATTATTGCGAGAGAATGTATCCAAAACCTCAGCTAATGTTCAGGGGAGACAGGATTGAATCCCACCATCTGAAAAGGAGACATTTGAAATCAATAATTTTAAAAATAATAATTAACAATCCACTAATAAGTATGAAACCATTACTGATGTACAACAAATCCAAACACTTGTCCTTTCGAGAAGGACATCTGCCCATCCTCACGTGGTCTGCACGACATCCCCACAGCAAAGGGTTTGCCTCTCAATTACCCTCTGAAATGGCCGAGCAAGTTACTCAGTTCAAGGGCTTCTAGGACTGGGCAAGAAAGGATGGTCAGACAGAGACTCACACATCCCATACCTGATTTTAAAAAAAAAAATCTATTAGGATGGTCCCCCTGGAACTGTGCTGGGACCAGTGTCCTGTCCAATCATGTCGGTAGGTTTATGGACAGGGCATTAAACTGACAGAGAGGATGCAGGTGAAAGGACCTTTCCAAATCCAAAGGGAAAAGGTGAAGCAATGGAACAGCGTGGGAATGTGGCTGAAGACAAGCAGAAAGGAACAGGATGGGACAGAGTTTAACTAAAATTGTACATCAGCAAATAGATTGGTGACTGAAAATTGTGGAAGAGAGAATATTATGTTTTTTTTGAATGGATAAAGTTGCTGCAATAAGGTCGATGGATTTGTGACACAGAGATAAAAGAGATTTAGACACCAGGGAGACATGGATACAGGGTGAACAAAAATATTCAGTGGTTCGTAATCTTGTGCAAACTCAGGCAAAATGGGCAATGCTAACAATAATGGATAACAAAGGCATTACAGAGAAAGTATTTGGTCTCAGATCATGAAGTAGAGTCAGTCTGAATGTAAATTCTGACTACGACTTGCGAAGGACACAAGCAGCAGAACAGTTTTAGCCAATGAACAGCATTCCATTGCTCATCACTGCATTAAATAGGAACTCATTGGAATTTTTTAACAAAGGCATTGTGATAATTTTGAAAACTTCAATATTTGGAGAATCTGGGACAATCACACAGTCAACATTGATATTGGAAGGAGTTCGGTTAATTTTTTTTCAGTGTTTCTTTGAAAAACACATTGAGCAACTGTTAAGGGACATAACTATCGCAGAGAGACCGTGTAATGAAACTTAGTGAGTGAATGAGTAATGTCACCTACAGAGATCCTTTGGGAAATTGTGATAAAGTGCAGTTTAAATAAATATAAAGTTTTAAAATGAATCATAGAAAGGACAAGCTACAACTAGAAACAAAAATAGCCAATGACATGAGTTTGAGAGGAGAACTGACCAAGGTAAACAGGCTAAACAGACTGAAATATGTGTCTGTAAATGAACAGTGGAAAACATTTCAAGGGACAATGCAAAATAATCAATAAAAGGACATTCAATTGAAACAGTAAAAACCTCAACAAGAAATTCCCACTGATCCCTCACTCAGGACAAAAGGGATCATACTCGATTATGAGGCTAAGTACTCACCAAAAAGTACTTAAAATCCTGAAGTGAGAGTGTGTTTTAGGAGTAAATGTTAATGGATTACAATGGAGTCTGCTCGCAGGAGGAGGGCTGGGGGAAGGGGAACCACAGTCAGGGTTCATTGACACAATAGGAACAAGGAGAGGTGAAGGTGCTGGAGGTGGTGAGAGTGTTACAGAGAGTGGTCAGGGTGTGATAAAGCCAGGACGGATTGCTGCAGCTGGAGGGGTTTGCAGAGGTACAGAGAGACATAGGTATTTTTATATATTCATTGATGGGATGTAGGTGCCACTGCCTGGAACAACGTTCTTTGACCCCTCTGCTAATTACCCAGGTGGTAGCTCAGAGTCAGCCATATTGCTGTGGGACTGGAGTCACATGTTGGCCAGACCAGGTTAGAATATTTGATGTCCTTCCCTAAAGGAGGTTAGTGAACTAGATGAGTTCTTCCTCCTGATCAACAATGTTTTAATGGTGGCCCCACCAATGTCTTTTACAGCCACAACATGACATCTCAACTCTTACTCTTAATGCTCTCCCCAATGAAGGTCACCATCCCAAACACCTGCTTCACCAGCCTGTCTACCTGTGACACTACTTTCAAAGAACTGTCTACCTGCATCCCTGGTCACTGACTGAGGGCCCAAACATTAATTGTACAAGTTCCACCCTGGTTTGTTTCACCAAAATGGCACACTTCACCTTTATCTAATTAAACCCCATCTGCTATTCTTCAGCCCACTATCCGAGCAGTCCTGTTAATCTTGTTTTGTCATATATAATCTTCTCCACTAACCACTTTCCCACCAATGTCAGTGTCACCCAAGAAGCTTACTTACCAGGAAATCAATATTCCCATCCAACCCATTTATCCAAATGACAAACAACAGTGGACCCACTCCACCGCTGGTCACATGCCTCCAGTCAGAAAAACCACATGTCTCCCACCACCCTCTGTCTCCTACCATCAAGCAACTTTTGTATCCAGTTCACTAGCTCCTCCTGAATGCCATATCCTTTTAACACAGATCAGAGCTTATTACCCAGTTTAACAGACAGAACACAGAATGCAGAACAGTTCAGTCCAAGGCCCTTCGGCCATGATTTCATGCAAACGTTTTATCCGACTGTAAGATCAAACTGTACTACATACCCTTCATTTTACTATTATCCATGTCTCTGTCCAAGAGTCTATTAAATGTCCCGAATGTGTCTAATTTTACAACCACCATTGGCAGTGCATTCCAACCACCTACCATTCTCTATCCTCTGATCCATCCTCCAATCACCTTAAAATTACACCCCCTTGTAATAGCCATTTATGCCATAGGAGGAAAAGTCTCTCACTATTCACCCACTCTGTGCCTCTCATCACCTTGTTCACCTCTATCAAGACACCCTACCCCCTTCTTCTCTCCAATGAGAAAAGCCTTATCTCCGTCAAACTTTCTCCATAAGAACTGCCCTCCATTCCAGGCAGCATCCTGGTAAATCTCCTGTGTACACTCTCTAAAACTTGCACATCCTTCCTGTAAAGATGGGACCAGAACTGAATACAATATTCCAAGTGTGGTCTCACCAGGAAGCTATAAAGATGCAGTAAAACCTCGCGGCTCTTAAAATCAATCCCCTTGCTAAGGAAAGCCAACACAACATATGCCTTTTTAACAACCCTACCAACGTGCGTGGTGATTTTGAGGGATCTATGGACACGGACCCCATGATCTCTGTTCCTCCACACTGCCAAATATTCTGCCTTTCACCCTGTATTCTGTATTCAAATTCGACCTTCCAGAATGAATCACTTCACACTTTTCCAGATTGGACTCCATCTGCCACTTCCAGCCCAGCTCTGCGTCCTGTCAATGTCCCATTGCAACCTACAACAGCCCTCCCACATTCCCCACCACTCCACCAACCTTCAGGTGATTGGCAAACTTACTAACCCACTCTCCAACATCCACATGCACATCATTTAAAAAAAAAACCACAAAGAGCAGAGTCCCAGAGCCGACTGTTACAGAACACCACTGGCCAATGAGCTCCAAGATCAATACTGTCCATCTGCTGCCATACTCTGTCTACTCTGTGGTTTCCGATCCTGTATCCAGACAGACAGATTTCCATGTATCCAAAATCATCCTTCTTTTTTAAATGAGCCATCAACGTATTCTGCCATATCCTCAAAGAATTCAATAAGGTTTGTGAGGCATGACCTGACCCCTCACAAACCCATGCTGACTGTCTCTAATGTAACTATGGTTTTCCAAGTAGTCATAAATCCTGTCTTTCGAGTCCTCGCCAATAATCTGCACACCACAGACATTCGACCAAATCTGTAATCCCCAGAATTCAACCTCCATAATATGGTCCAGACTCTACAAATCTTCCCTCCTCTGCCATGTTCCCCAGAATGGCACTTGAGGGTAGTGGGGATTACAGAGATAGGGAGGGATATCAGGACAGGAGGATTTTGCCGACATTAGGAGGTTTGCAGTGCCAAAAGGAGGCTTCAGTAATTGTGAGGTTTCATGGTGATGAAGGCATTTGAAGAGGGAGGGAGGATTGTAGGGAAATGAGAGGTTTCACAGTTTAGGTATTTTGTTAGGGCTGTAAGTGGTTACTGAGTTGGGGAGGTTTAAGCACTGGTGGTTGTTACATAAACATGTGGTTTTGGTTGCAATGCAGGAAGAGGATTCAGGAAGCTGGAGAGTATAGGGTCTGAACGAGGTTACACAAATGGGAAGTGTTTTCAGGAGTGGAGGTGTTTACAGAGACAGCAATGGTCTGATCTGGAGCAGAGGACCCAGATTGGGAGGGATGTGGGGACTGGAGGTGGTTTCACAGGGAGGGAGGACCATAGACCCACAGGAGGTTACAGAAATGTGGAGAGCTGTAGGGCTGACAGGGGTTCATGGAGATGGGAATGTTGGGAGGGATGGAGAGGTTTACAGGGATAAGGATGTTTGTAGGCCAGGGCTGGATCACAGACAGGGACTGTTTTAGGGAGCTGAGCAGATTACAGAGATAAAGATATTTGTATCGACTGGAAGAACAAACAGAGATATGGAGGGTCGTCGTGACTGAAGATGTTTATAGACACAGGAAGGCTTAGGTTCTGGGGCTTATGGAGGCTGTGGAATCTGGATTTCTTTTCGGAGACTGGGATAACAATTTTGGTCAGAGACAGTTTCACAGATACGGGAGCATCGCACAAACAGGAGGAAGTTGTAGGGGAGGGTGACGTTTAAACAGATAGTGGTGTAAGAGCTGGACAAGGTTATGAAGATGTGTCGATGGTGGAGACACAGAAGGAGCTTACATTGACATGGGGGTGATAGTGACAGGAGGGTGTTAAATAGATAGTGGGTTTTGTAGGGACTGGATTGGGAGAGGCACAGGCATGGAGTGAGTTCGACAGATCAGGATTACTGCAGAGACCTGAGAGGATTACACTGATAGGGATGGTGGTCGGGTCTCTACAGACTGTTGGTGTTTAGGGACTGGAAGAGATTTGGTAGATAGGGAGGGATGTGAGAGATGCAGGAGCTTATGGAGAGTTGAAGAGTTGGAGCAATTTGCAGAGGTAGGTTTCTCAGACAGGAGTAGGTTATAGATAGTGAGGGTTGTGTGGTCTGAGTAAGTCAAAAAGAGGAGAGTTTTCACGTCTGGAAGAGGTTACACTGACAGGGACAGTTGAAGAGACTGAAGCAAAAATGCCTGGAGAAGGTTACACAGATAGGGAGGTGAGTAGGGACTGAAGGTGAATACACAGACATGGAGGGTTGTATTGTTTGACGGAGCTGAGAGGGATAGGGACTGGTGTAGGGATTTACACAGATAGGGAAGGTTGTGTTTCTGGAAAAGGTTACACTGATACAGACAGTGTTAGGGAGTGTTTAGTGGACTACAGAGGAGCTGAGAGAGAATGTATTATGGGGAGTGGAGGAGATTACAGACACAGAGATGGCTGTCGGATTGAAAAGAGCTTCTACAGATCGTCAGTGCCATCAAGCTGGAGGGAGATTATAACAGTGAGTGTTGCCAAGACTTAATTACTTCACTGATATAGAGCAGGTCTCAGCATGTAACTGTCAAAGGGAAATTGAGACAGTGCACATGAGTTTTCAGAGATACAAATGTTTATGGGAGTTTCAAGAGGGAACAATGATTGGGAGAGCTGTACCAAATGGTAATAGTGAAAGGGAGGGTTCTAAAAACAGGAAGAGGTGACAGACATATCGATCTTTGTAAGGACTGGAGAAGGTTACATAGGCAAGGAGTGTTTTAGAGTCTGGAGGAGATTACTGTGTTAAGGAGAATACTGGGGATAAGGCCAGGTGTAAGAGACGGGGATGGTTGATAGGGCTGGACAATAACCTGAATAGAATCGCCATCGTGTGCAACCAGGCCATTCGGCCCAACCAGTCCATTCCAAAACTCTGAAGAGCATCTGACCCAGACCCACCCCTCTACCGATACATTAAACCCTACATTTCTCGTGGTGAACTTACTTAAACCACACATTCCTGAATACTACAGTCAATTTATGATGGCCAATCCACTGATGGTGCAAATATTGGAGACACACACACACACACAGAGCAAGGGAGTGACATGCAAACACACACAGTGAGGGAGATACCCGCAGACACACAGCGAGGGAAGGACATGCACACACACCGCGAAGTAGGGACAAGCACACACATGTCGAGGGGGAGGGCATGTGCACAGAAATTGAGAGGGGGCACACACACACAGCGAGAGAGGACACACAGACATGGCAAGGGTGGGACACACGCACACAGCAAGGTGGTCACGCACTCACACATACAAGGGACGGACACACACACACACAAAGCGAGGGAGGGGCACGCACACAAAGCGAGGGAGGGGCACGCACACATATATAAACACACACAGAGCAAGGGAGGCACATGTACACAAGCTCACACAAACACAAGGGACAGACACACACGCAAAGCAAGGGAGGGACACGCACACATACACACACACACACAAACACACAGCAAGGGAGGGACATGTGCACACACAGCCAGGGAGAGACACAAACACACAGCGAGGGGATTACCCACAGACAGACAACGAGGGAGGGACACACACACACACACACACACACACACACACACACACACACACACACAGCATGGGAGGGACACACAGGCACAGTGGGGAAGTGACACGCATACACACACACACAGCGAGGGTCATACACTGCAAGAGGGTCACACATACTCACAGCAAGAGGGTGACACACACAGCGAGGGAGAGACATGTGCATGCACAAGCACACAAACACAGACACACACAGCGAGGGAGGGACACACATACACACACAGGGAGGGACACACACACACCAAGAGAGGGACACACACACACACACACACACACACACACACACACACGGAGCAAGTGGGGAAACTCACACATACACACCAAGAGAGGGACACACACACACACACAGGGAGGGACACACCCACACACACACACACACACACACAGAGCAAGGGAGGGACACGCACACACACAGCGACACACACACAGAGCAAGGGAGGGACACATACACACAGCGATGGAGACACACACACGCACAAAGAGAAAGGGACACACACACAGCGAGGGAGGGACACGCAGCGAAGGGACACACACACAGACACAGTGAAGGAAGGACATGCAGACACGCACACACACAGCAAGGGAGCGACACGCGCGCACACACAGCAAGGGAGCGACACGCACACACACAGCAAGGGAGCGACACGCACACACACAGCAAGGGAGCGACACGCACACACACAGCAAGGGAGCGACACGCACACACACAGCAAGGGAGCGACACGCACACACACAGCAAGGGAGCGACACGCACACACACAGCAAGGGAGCGACACGCACACACACAGCAAGGGAGCGACACGCACACACACAGCAAGGGAGCGACACACACACACACAGCAAGGGAGCGACACACACACACACAGCAAGGGAGTGACACGCACACACACAGCAAGGGAGGCACACAGCGAAGGAGGGACAAGCACACACACCGCAAGGGGAAGGGCATGTGCACGCAAATTGAGAGGGGGCACACACATGCAAAGCGAGGGAGGGACAGGTACAAATACACACACACACACACACACACACACACACACACATACACACAGACACACACACACACAGCGAGGGACTGGGAGACACACACGCAAAGCGAAGGAGGGACACACACACACACACACACACACACATACACAGTGATGGAGGGACACGCACATACACACAGTGAGGGGGATACACACAGACACACGGCGAGGGAGGGACACACACAGCGAGGGACTGGGAGACACACACACACACACACACACAAACAAACACAGAGCAAGGGAGAGAAGCACACACAGCGAGGAAGGAACAAACACACGCACTTACGGTGAGGGGAATACACGCAGACACACAGCGAGGGAGGGACACGCACACACATGTCGAGGGGGAGGGGGCACGCACACACACACACACAGCGAGATGGGACACACACTCACACAGAGCGAGTGAGGGACATGCACATGCACACAGTGAGGGGGATACACACACACACACACAGCGAGGGACGGGGACACACACACACGCAAAGCGAAAGAGGGACATGCGCACATACACACAGACACACACACACACACAAACACAAACACAAAGCAAGGGAGAGACGGGCACACACAGCGAGGGAGGGACACGCACACACACACATACAGCGAAGGAAGGGACACACACATGTCGAGGGGGAGGGCATGTACACAGATATTGAGAGGGGGCATGTACACAGATATTGAGAGGGGGCACGCACACACAGCGAGAGGGGACACGCACTCACACACACAAGGGACGGACACACAAAGCGAGGGAGGGTCACGCACACATACATACGCACAGAGAAACACAGAGCAAGGGAGTGACATGCACACAGGCACACACAAACACAAGGGACGGTTACACACACGCAAAGCGAAGAAGGGACACCCACACATACATACACACACAAACACAGAGCAAAGGACGGACATGCACACACGCACACAAGGGACGGACACACACGCAAAGTGAGGGAGGGAGATGCACACACACATACACACACACACACACACACACACACACACACACACACACACACACACACAGAGCAAGGGAGGGACACGTGCACACAGAGGAGCGTGGGATATACACAGCGAGGGAGGGACACACAACACACAGCGAGGGAGGGACACACAACACACAGCGAGGGAGGGACATACAAACACACACAGTGAAGGGGTTACCCGCAGACACACAGCGAGGGAGAGACACACACACACTGCGAGGGAGGGATATGCGCACACACAGCGAGGGAGGGTCACACACGCGCGCGCACACACACACACACACACACACACACACACACAGGGAAGAACACGCACACACAGCGAGGAAGGGATACGCACATACACAGTGAAGGATGGACAAGCAGACACACGGCAAGGGGAAGGGCACGTGTACAGGAATTGAGAGGGGACACGCACACACAGCGAGAGTGGACAAGCACAGGGAGGGAGGGACACGCATACACATGAGGGGGGGACATGCACTCACACACTCACACACACACACAGAGCGAGCGAGGGACTTGCTGAGACACACAGCGAGGGAGGGACGCGCGCACACACACAGCGAGGGAGGGACGCGCGCACACACAGCGAGGGAGGGACGTGCACACACACAGCGAGGGAGGGACGTGCACACACACAGCGAGGGAGGGACGTGCACACACACACACACACACACACACACACACACACACGCACACACAGAGCAAGAGAGGGACACTCAGAAACACAGCGAGGGGTGACACATGCACACACAGCGAGGGAGGGCCACGCACACACGCACAGCAAGAGGGACACACACACACAGAGCAAGAAAGGGACACGCGCACACACAGCCAGGGAGGGACATGCACACACAGCGAGGCAGAGTCACACACAAACACACAGACAGAGCAAGAGAGGGACACATGCACACACAGCGAGGAGGAGACACATGCACACGCAGCGAGGGAGGGCCACGGACACACACGCACAGCAAGTAGGGGAAACTCACACGCACACACACAGTGAGGGAGGGACACACACACAGATACAGCGAGGGGAACCCGCACACTCTCAGTGTGGGAGGGAGACACAATTACACACACACACACACACACACACACACACACACACACAGAGGGACACGCACGTAAACACACACCACACACACAGAGCGAGGGAGGGATATGCACACACACTGCGAGAGAGAGAAACATACACACAACGCGATGGACTGACACACACTCAAACAGCGAGTGAGGGACACGCAGTGAAGGGGGACACACAAACACATACAGTGAGGATGTGACACGTACACACAAACAGCGAGACACACACACACACACACAGCAAACGAGGGACTTGCTGAGACACGCAGCGAGGGAGGGACGCGCGCGCACACATACAACCAGGAGGGACGCGCGCGCACACACACACAACCAGGAGGGACGCGCGCACACACACAGCGAGGGAGGGACGCGCGCGCACACACACAGCGAGGGAGGGACGCGCGCGCACACACACAGCGAGGGAGGGACGCGCGCGCGCACACAGCGAGGGAGGGACGTGCGCGCGCACACAGCGAGGGAGGGACGTGCGCGCGCACACACACACACACACACACACAGAGCAAGGGAGGGATACGCACATACACAGTAAGGGAGGAACACGCACGCACACACAGGGAAGGAGGGACAAGCAGACACACGGCGAGGGGGAGGGCATGTGCACACACAGCAAGAGAGGACATGCACAGGCACAACGAGAGAGGGACACACACACACACACACAGCAAGGGGGGACATGCACTCACTAACCGAGGGGAGATGCGCACATACAGTGAGGGGGGATATACACAAAGAGCAAGGGAGGGACACACACACACACACACACACACACACACACAGAGGAAGGGAGATGCACACACAGAGCGAGAGAGAGACACATACGCACAACACGAGGGAGTGACACACACGCAACCAGCGAGTGAGGGACACACTCAAACACATACTGTGAGGGTGTGACACATACACACACACAGAGCAAGGGAGGAACTTGCTGAGACACGCAGAGAGGGAGGAACATGCACACGCACAGCGAGGAAGGGACACACACATGCACACAGTGAGGGGGATACACACAGACACACAGCGAGGGAGGGGGACACACACAGGCAAAGCGAAGGACGGACATGCGCACATACACACACACACAGAGCAAGGGAGAGACGCACACACACAGCAAGGGAGGGACAAACACACACTCTTACGGTGAGGGGAATACATGCAGACAGACAGCGAGGGAGGGACACGCACACACATGTCGAGGGGGAGGGCATGTGCACAGAAATTGAGGGGGGCACACACATACACACACACAGACATGGCAAGGGTGCGACACGCACACACAGCAAGCTGGTCTCACACACACACACACACACACACACAAAAGGACTGGTCACACACACACATACATACACAGACAAACACAGAGCAAGGGATGGACATGCAAACACACACACAAGCACACAAGGGACAGACACACACATAGAGCAAGGGAGGGACATGCACACACGCACACATGGGAAGGACACACACGCACAAACACAGAGCAAGGAATGGACGCGTGCACACACAGCGAGGGAGGGACACAAACACACAGCGAAGGAGCGACATACAAACACACACAGTGAGGGGGTTACCCACAGACACACAGCGAGGAAGGGATACACACACACACACACATACAGCGAAGAAAGGGACACACACATGTCAAAGGGGAGGGCATGTGCATAGAAATTGAGAGGGGGCATGCACACACAGTGAGAGGGGACACACACAGACACGGCAAGGGTGAGACACTCGCACACAGCAAGGGGGACACACACTCACATACACAAGGGACGGACACACGCACTCATACACAAGGGACGGACACACGGACACACAAAGCGAGGGAGGGTCACGCACACATACATACACACAGAAACATAGAGCAAGGGAGGGACATGCACATGCACACACAAACACAAGGGACGGACACACACGCAAAGCAAGGGAGTGACATGCACACATACACACACAGAGCAAGAGAGGGACATGCACACACGCACACACACAAGGGACAGACACACACGCAAAGTGAGGGAGGGACATACATACACACACACACATACATACACAGAGCAAGGGTGTGTCATGCACACACACACACACACACACACACACAAACACACGGGACGGAAACACACACAAACACAGAGCAAGGGAGGGGCACGTGCACACACAGCGAGCGTGGGATACACACAGCGAGGGATCGACACGTAAACACACACAGTGAGGGGGTTACCCACAGACACACAGTGAGGGAGGGACACACACACACACACAGAGCGAAGGAAGGGACACACACACAGACACAGCGAGGGGTGACATGCACACACACACACAGCGAGGGAGGGACATGCGCACGCACAGCGAGGGAGGGATAAACACGCGTACACACAGTGAGGGGGTTACACACATACACACAGTGAGGGAGGGACACACACACAGCGAGGGACAGGGGCGCGAACACACACACACACACACACACACACACACACACAAACGCAAAGCAAAGGAGGGACATGCGCACATACACACAAACACAGAGCAAGGAAGAGACACGCACACACAGCGAGAGAGGGACAAACACACACTCTTATGGTGAGGGGAATACACGCAGACACAGTGAGGGAGGGACACGCACATACACTCCAAGGGAGGGACAAGCACACACATGTCGAGAGGGAGGGCATGTGCACAGAAATTGAGAGGGGGCACACACGCACAGCGAGAGAGGACACACACAGACACGGCAAGGGTGGGACACACGCACATAGCAAGGTGGGACACGCACTCACACACACAAGGGATGAACACACACACGCAAAGTGAAGGAGTGACACGCACACATACATACACACACAAACACAGAGCAAGGCACGGACGCATGCACACACAGCGAGGGAGGGACACAAACACACAGCGAGGGAGCGACAGACAAACACTCAGTGAGGGGGTTACCCACAGACACACAGTGGGAGAGGGAGGGACACACACAGAGCGAGGGAGGGACACACACAGAGCGAGGGAGGGACACACACAGAGCGAGGGAGGGACACACACAGAGCGAGGGAGGGACACACACAGAGCGAGGGAGGGACACACACAGAGCGAGGGAGGGACACACACAGAGCGAGGGAGGGACACACACAGAGCGAGGGAGGGACACACACAGAGCGAGGGAGGGACACACACAGAGCGAGGGAGGGACACACACAGAGCGAGGGAGGGACACACACAGAGCGAGGGAGGGACACACACAGAGCGAGGGAGGGACACACACAGAGCGAGGGAGGGACACACACAGAGCGAGGGAGGGACACACACACACATACAGCGAAGGAAGGGACACACACATGTCAAGGGGGAGGGCATGTACACAGAAATTGAGAGGGGGCATGCACACACAGCGAGAGGGGACACACGCAGACATGGCAAGGGTGGGACACACGCACACAGCAAGGGGGGACACGCACTCACACACAAGGGACGGACACATTGACACACAAAGCGAGGGAGGGTCACGCACACATACTTACACAGAAACACAGAGCAAGGGAGGGACATGCACACACGCACACACACACACACACACACAAGGGACGGATACACACGCAAAGTGAGGGAGGGATACACACACACACAAACACAGAGCAAGGGAGGGACACGTGCGCACACAGCGAGCGTGGGATACACGCAGCGAGGGATCGACACGCAAACATACACAGTGAGGGGGGTTACCCGCAGACACATAGCGAGGGAGGGACACATACACACAGCGAGGGGTGACACGCACACACACACTGTGACGGAGGGACACACACACAGCAAGGGGTGACACGCACACACACACTGTGACGGAGGGACACACACACAGCAAGGGGTGACACACACACACTGTGACGGAGGGACACACACACAGCAAGGAAGGACATACACACAGCGATGGAGGGACATGCACATACACACAGACACACGGCGAGGGAGGGACACACACAGCGAGGGACAGGAACACACACGCAAAGCAAAGGAGGGATACACAAACACACACAGTGAGGGGGATACTCGCAGACACACAGCGAGGGAGGGTGACACACACTGCGAGGGACACGGACACACACACGCAAAGTGAAGGAGGGACACGCACACATACACACACAAACACAGAGCAAGGGAGAGACGCGCACACACAGTGAGGAAGGGACAAACACACACACTTACATTGAAGGGAATACACGCAGACACAGCGAGGGAGAGACACGCACATACACTGCAAGGAAGGGACACGCACACACAGCGAGGGGGGATATGCACTCTCACAGCACACATAAACACACACAAACACACACACACACACGAAGGGGGACACACACAAACACATACTGTGAGGGTGTGACACATACACACACACACACAATGAAGAAGGGAAACACACACAGCAAGGTGAGACACGTAGAGAGGGAGGAACACGCACACACACTGCGAGGGAGGGACACACACACAACGAGGGAGGGACACACAAACACACAGCGAGCGGGAGACACGCAAACAGCGAGGGAGTGAAACGTACATACACACAGAGTGAGGGACGAACACGTACACACACACACACACACACACACAGGAAGGGAAAGACATGCACACACACAGCGAGGGAGGGTCATACACAAACACACACAGCGAGGGAAGGGTGTGCGTGCGCGCACACACAAACACACACGGAAGGATTGATACACACACAGGGAAGGATGAACAGGCACACACACGGCGATGGGGAGGGCATGTGCACAGAAATTGAGAGGGGGCACGCATACACAGGGAGAGGGGACACACACAAACACAGCAAGGGAGAGACACACGCACACACAGGGAGGTGGGACATGCCCTCACACAGCAAGGGGAGATGCGCACTTGCAGTTAGGGGGATATACACAAAGAGCAAGGCAGGGACACACACACACACACACACAGTGAGGGAGTGACATGCACACACAGCAAGAGGGTCACTCACATACACACACACAGCGAGGGAGGGACACGCGCACACACACACACACACACACACAGCGAGGGAGGGACACTCACATACATTGCAAGAGGGACACACATACTCACAGCAAGAGGGGAACATGCACACACAGCGAGGGAGGGACACGCGCATGCGCTAGCACAAAAACACAGGCACACAGCAAGAGAGGGACACACAAATACATGGCAAGGGAGGGACACGCGCACACACACACACACACACACACACACACACACACAGCGAGGGAGGCACATACATACACACAGTGAGGGAGTGACACTCACATACACATCAAGAGGGACACATACTCCCAGCAAGGGGGGACACGTGCACACACACACACAGAGCAAGGGAGAGAAGGACACGCACACACAGCAAGGGGGGACATGCACTCATACACACACAGGAAGAGGGACACACACACACACACACACAGACACAAGGGGGGGAACTGACACATACACAGCAAGGGACACACACAAACACAGCGAGGGAGGGACACACGCATGCGCAAGCAGACAAATACAGGCACACAGCGAGAGAGGGACACACAAATACACGGCAAGGGAGGGACACGCACACACACAGACAGCGAGGGTGGGCCCACACACAGAGAGCGAGGGAGAGACACACACAGCGAGGGGGTGACACATGCACACACAGCGAGGGAGGGCCACGCACACACATGCACAACAAGAGGGACACACACACACACACACAGAGCAAGGGGGGGAAATTCACACATACACAGTGAGGGAGGGACACGCACACATTCAGACAGCGAGGGTGGGACCACACACACACACACACACACACAGCGAAGGAGGGACACACGCATACACAGAGCGATGGAGGGATACACAAGCACACACACAGAGCGAGGGAGGGGCACGCACGCACACACACACACACACACACAGCGAGGGAGCAACACATGCACGAGAAAGCACACAAACACAGACACACACAGCGAGAGGGGGCCACACACACACAGCAAGGCAGGGCCACACACACACAGCAAGGAGGGGGACACACATTCACACACAGAGTGAGGGAGGGACACGTACACACACATAGCAAGTGACAAACACGCCGCGAAGGGGGGACACACAAACACATAATGTGAGAGTGTGACATGTACACACTAGAGGAAGGGAAACACACACAGCAAGCGAGAAATGCACGCGCATGCACACACATACACACACACACACACACAGAGCGAGAGAGAGAGACACACACACAGCAAGCAAGAGACGCGCACGCTCACACAAACACAGCGAGCGAGGGACTTGCTGAGACACACAGCAAGGGAGGGACATGCACACGCACAGCAAGGGAGGGATACGCGCACACAGCGACAGAGGGACGCGCACACACACAGCGATGGAGAGATGCACACACACAAAGAGAGGGAGGAACACACACACACAAATACAGAGCAAGGAAGGGAAAGGACATGCACACACATAGCATGGGGGAGGGACACACACACGGGGAAGGAGGGACATGCACACACACGGCGAGGGGCAGGGCATGTGCACAGAAATTGACAAGAAGCCCGCACACACAGGGAGAGGGGACACGCACAGACACGGTGAGGGAGGAACACATGCAAACACAGCAAGGGGGTATATGCACTCACACAGTGAGGGAGGGACACACACACAGAGCGAAGGAGTGACACGCGCACACACAAGAGGGACATACATACACACACAAAGCGAGAGAGGGACATGCACACGTACACACAGTTAAGGGGATACACGCAGACACACAGCGAGGGAGGGACACACAGTGAGGGAGTGACATGCTCACAGCGAGGGGGACACGTGCACAAAACGAGGGAGGGGCGCGCGCACGCGCGCACACACACACACACGCACACACAGAGCGAGGGTGAGACATGCACACACACAGCAAGAGAGAGACACATACACACAACGCGAAGGAGTGACACACACACAAGCAGCGAGTGAGGGACATGCATTGATGGGGCGACACTCAAACATATACTGTGACGGTGTGACACGTACACACACACACAAGAAGGAAGGGCCATGCACACACAGGCACACACAGACACACACACACACTTACACAGCAAGTGAGAGGCTTGCTGAGACACGCAGCGGGGGGGGGGGGGGGGGGGGCGCTCACACGCAGCGGGGGGGGCGCGCTCACACGCAGCGGGGGGGGGCGCGCGCTCACACGCAGCGGGGGGGGCGCGCGCTCACACGCAGCGGGGGGGGCGCGCGCTCACACGCAGCGGGGGGGGGCGCGCGCTCACACGCAGCGGGGGGGGCGCGCGCTCACACGCAGCGGGGGGGGCGCGCGCTCACACGCAGCGGGGGGGGCGCGCGCTCACACGCAGCGGGGGGGGGCGCGCGCTCACACGCAGCGGGGGGGGGCGCGCGCTCACACGCAGCGGGGGGGGCGCGCGCTCACACGCAGCGGGGGGGGCGCGCGCTCACACGCAGCGGGGGAGGCGCGCGCTCACACGCAGCGGGGGAGGCGCGCGCTCACACGCAGCGGGGGAGGCGCGCGCTCACACGCAGCGGGGGAGGCGCGCGCTCACACGCAGCGGGGGAGGCGCGCGCTCACACGCAGCGGGGGAGGCGCGCGCTCACACGCAGCGGGGGAGGCGCGCGCTCACACGCAGCGGGGGAGGCGCGCGCTCACACGCAGCGGGGGAGGCGCGCGCTCACACGCAGCGGGGGAGGCGCGCGCTCACACGCAGCGGGGGAGGCGCGCGCTCACACGCAGCGGGGGAGGCGCGCGCTCACACGCAGCGGGGGAGGCGCGCGCTCACACGCAGCGGGGGAGGCGCGCGCTCACACGCAGCGGGGGAGGCGCGCGCTCACACGCAGCGGGGGAGGCGCGCGCTCACACGCAGCGGGGGAGGCGCGCGCTCACACGCAGCGGGGGAGGCGCGCGCTCACACGCAGCGGGGGAGGCGCGCGCTCACACGCAGCGGGGGAGGCGCGCGCTCACACGCAGCGGGGGAGGCGCGCGCTCACACGCAGCGGGGGAGGCGCGCGCTCACACGCAGCGGGGGAGGCGCGCGCTCACACGCAGCGGGGGGGGGCGCGCGCTCACACGCAGCGGGGGGGCGCGCGCTCACACGCAGCGGGGGGGGCGCGCGCTCACACGCAGCGGGGGGGGCGCGCGCTCACACGCAGCGGGGGGGGCGCGCGCTCACACGCAGCGGGGGGGGCGCGCGCTCACACGCAGCGGGGGGGCGCGCGCTCACACGCAGCGGGGGGGCGCGCTCTCACACGCAGCGGGGGGGGGGGGCGCGCTCACACGCAGCGGGGGGGCGCGCGCTCACACGCAGCGGGGGGGCGCGCGCTCACACGCAGCGGGGGGCGCGCGCTCACACGCAGCGGGGGGGCGCGCGCTCACACGCAGCGGGGGGCGCGCGCTCACACGCAGCGGGGGGGGCGCGCTCACACGCAGCGGGGGGGGTTCGCGCTCACACACAGCGAGGGGGGGGCACACACACAGCAAGAGCGACATTCACGCAGTGAGAGAGGGACATGCATACATCCTCACACAGCGAGGGTGGGACACACATACACACAGTGAGCGAGCGATATGCATACACACACATACAGAGCGAGGGGAGGACACCCTCACACACTGCAAGAGGGACACACACACAAACAGCGAGGGTGGGACACGCACACACACAGCGAAGTTGAGACAAGCAGACACAGCGAGGGTGGGACATGCTCAGAAAGCGAGAGAGGGCACACACACACACACACACACACACAGTGAGGGAGGGACACGCACGCACACACAGTGAGGGAGGGGCATGCTCACACACAGCGAGGGAGGGACAGACACACACAGTGAGGAGAGTTACACACACAGTGAGGGAAGCAGACATAAACACACACACACACACACAGAACAATGGAGGGACACGTGCACACACAGTGATGTCTCTCCTCGGACGTGTAATCGTCCAGCTCTCACTCCAGTCTGCTCCCTTACAGGGTCACCATCTCTGTGACTCCCAGGTACAACTAGGCCTCGATCCTCAGTGCTGATTTAGATTCTCCCAGGTGGAAGTCAGCCTCAAGCTCCTGCTCCAAGTTGCTCCCTTACATGGTCCCTCCCTCTGTGACTCGGTGCTGATTTCGAGCCTCCTGCTCTGCTCTTTATCCAAATCCAAGTCCCAGTCGGCCTTGATCCTCGCTGCTGATTTATATTCTCCCGCTCTGTGCTGCTCTCTCTCAGGTTCTCTCCCTTTGTGACTCCCAGGTAATGGTAGGCATCAAGCCTCAGCTGAGATTTATAACATCCCATTCCACACTGCTCTCTTACAGGATCACCGTTGTGCCTGGAAGACAGTGGGGAAGAGGAGGATTAGACAGAGCAGAGGGTGTTACAGTGATTGAGGGACCTGTAGGGGATGGAACAGGTTATCTGGGAAGCGAGGCAGACCTGCAGTAATTAAAGAACGTTACTGGAAGATACAGCGAGAGTTGCAGACACTGAAGAAGGTAAAGGAAATAGAGAGATGGTGGATTGTTCATGACGGAGCTTTGTAGAGTCGAAAGGGCTTCAAAGTTTGGGAGAAGATTTGTAGCTCGGGTGCTCGTTGTTGTGGTTCTGTTCACCGAGCTGGGAATCTGTGTTTCAGACATTTCGTCCCCTGTCTAGGTGACATCCTCAGGGAGCCTCCTGTGAAGCGCTTCTGTGATGTTTCCTCCGGCAACTATAGTGGTTTGCATCTGCCACTTCCGGTTGTCATATCCAGCTGTCCGCTGCAGTGGCCGGTATATTGGGTCCAGGACGATGTGCTTATTGATTGAATCTGTGGATGAATGCCATGTCTCTAGGAATTCCCTGGCTGTTCTCTGTTTGGCTTGTCCTATAATAGTAGTGTTGTCCCAGTCGAACTCACGTTGCTTGTCATCTGCGTGTGTGGCTACTAAGGATAGCTGGTCATGTCGTTTCATGGCTAGTTGGTGTTCATGGATGCGGATCGTTAGCTGTCTTCCTGTTTGTCCAATGTAGTGTTTTGTGCAGTCCTTGCATGGGATTTTGTACACTACATTGGTTTTGCTCATGCTGGGTGTCAGATCCTCCATCCTGGTGAGTTGTTGTCTGAGAGTGGCTGTTGGTTTGTGTGCTGTTATGAGTCCTAGTGGTCGCAGTAGTCTGGCTGTCAGTTCTGAAATGTTCTTGATGTATGGTAGTGTGGCGAGTCCTTTGGGTTGTGGCATGTCTTCATTCCGTTGTCTTTCCCTGAGGCATCTGTGGATGAAATTGCGTGGAGTTTGACCCCATCCCGCAGCTCACCAATAGGATAAACAACACACTGAGAAAACTCCAAAAAATAAACAGAGAGATAACCAGGTTTGACCTACTGAGAATGAAAACTGAAAGCAACAACACCCTCAGATTCTATGCACTACGTAAACTGCACAAACCAGCCATCCCACTCAGACCCATAGTATCACTACCAGGGACACCATCACACAAACTGGCTAAAGAACTACAGCAGAAACTGAAACACCTGATCAGTGGATCCAGACACTCTACACAGTCAACACAGGAATTCTTGGACACCATCAGAAATATACACATAGACAAGGAAGAAACTATGGTCTCATTTGATGTAACGGCACTGTTCACCTCTATCGACAAAATCCTAGCCAGAGAAACAATAGCCAACCTGCTGGACATACAGAACAGACAACAGGACGGTGAACCTGTCAACAAAGACGGCATACTCAAACTACTGGACCTGTGCCTCACAACACACTTCACATTCAACAACCAAATATACGAACAAATCAACGGCACACCCATGGGCTCACCCATCTCTGGGCTCATAGATGAAGCGGTAATGCAAAGATTAGAACAACCATTCTTACCGCAAATTCAACCCAAACTCTGGGTCAGATATGTAGATGATACCTTTGTAATCATTAAACACACAGAAACAGAGAACACACACCAGATCATCAACGCCACACTCACAGGAATCTGATTCACTAGAGAGGAGAAAAGGACAACCAACTCCCATTCCTAGACGTGATGGTACAGAGAACACCGAAAGGAGAATTCACCACAAAGGTTTACAGGAAAGTCACACACACAGACCAAGTCCTGAACTATGAAAGCAACCACCCCAAAACACACAAAAGAAGTTGCATCAAGACACTGTTCAAATGGGCCACAACACACTGCATTACACCAGAACTGCAAAAAGAGGGAGAAGAACACCTATACAATGTAGTCGCCAAAAATGGATACCCCCACAATTTCATTCGGGATTGTCTGTATGGATTGGCTCGACGACTGTCCTCTGATATTGATGAGGGCAGTGCAGATGATGTGGTTTATATGGAGTTCATTAAGGTCTTTGACAAGGTCCCACACGGAAGGCTGGTCCAAAAGGGAAGATCCCATGGGATCCAAGGTAAGTTGGTAAATTGGGTCCACAATTGGTGGAGGGTTGGTTTTGTGATTGAAAGCCTTTGCCCACCGGGTGTACCACAGGGATCTGTGCAGGAGCCATTGCTGTTCATTATGGACATGAATCACTCGGATGTGAAAGCAGAAGGTAACATTAGTAGGTTTGCAGATAACATGAAAGGTGAGGGTGTTGTCCACAGTGAGGGGGATGGACTCAGGCTGCAGTCTGATATCGATCAGATGATAAACTGAGCAGAGTAATGGCAGATGGAGTTTACTTCTGATCACTGTGAGGTAATGCACTGTGGCAAGTCTAATGAACAAATGATATACATCATGAATGGTAGGTCCTCCTGGAGTACTGAGGGACACAGGGACCTTGGTGGGCAAGTCCCTGGATGTCTGAAGGTGTCAGCACAGGTAGACAGGGTGGGGAATATACCTGAACTAGGAGCAGGAGGGGGACCCACATCCTGGTGGGGAACGTTGCTGGAGCTGCTCGAGAGGATTTAAACTCGTCTGGCAGGGCTGTGTGACCCCAAAGAGTCATAAGGCCAGAAAGAAAGTTGAGGCTGGTACAAATGTTCAAGAGAGCAACATAAGTAGACAAGGCAGGCAAGAACATAGCAGACAATGAGGGAAAACTGGTGGATTAAACTGCAGTTATTTCAATGCTAAGGGCCAGACAGATAAGGCAGATGAACCCAGAGCATGGATGGGAACATGGGATTGGGATCCCATAGATATTACAGAAACACAGCTGAGGGAGCGACAGGACCAGCAGCTCAATGTTCCAGGGGACAGATACAAAAGGAAGGATAGAACAGGAGGCAAAACAGGAGTAGAGCTGGTGGGTTTGATTGGGGGAAACATCCCAGCAGTACCTCAAGGGAGGATTCATGTAGGATCGCCCAGTTAAATGATATTAGTGGAACTGAGAAATAAAAATTGGTCATTAATTTTCTACGGTCGGACTACAGTGATAGGCAATGGGAGATGAAGGAGCAAATATGTCAGGAGATTTCAGATATCTCTTAGAATAATAGGGTTGTAATGATAGGGGACCTTAACCGTTCCAAACCTGGACTGGGATTGCTACTAAGTTAAGCATTTGGATGGAAGGAATTTGTTAAGTGTGTTCTGAAAACTCCCAGTCATTATGTAAATGGCCCAACTGGAGAATGGGGCTAAACCTGACCTCCCCTTGGGAAACAAGGTCGGGAACGGGACTGAGGTGTTAGTGGGGGAGCAATTTGGAAAGTTACCACAATTGTATTAGTTTGAAAATAGTGATGGAAAAGGACAGGCCTGGTCCACAAGTTAAAGTTATTCAATGGAGCAAGATAGTATTAGACATGAATTTTTAAAGTAGATCTGGGGAGGCTATTTGCAGGTAAAGGGAAGTCTGGCAAGTAGGAATATTTTAAAACCGAGATAAAAGGAGTGCTCAGCGCCAGCGTGTTCCTGTTAGTGTGCAGCTCAATGCTGACTGAATTAGGAAACACTGGCTGAGTTTCGAGGCTGTGGTCAAGGAAACAGGGGTCACATGTCAGATATAACTGGCTGACTGAAGGGAATCCCTTCAGGAGCATCGGGGCTGTAGGAATACACTTAGGATGGAAATCAGGAATGTAAAAAGGGGACACGAGATCGCTTTGGCAGAGGAATTTAAGGAGAATCCAAAGAGACTCTACAAGTGTATTAAGAGCAAAAGAAGAGCTCGGGACAAACCCGGTCTCCTTAATGATCAATGAAGGCAACGATGTGTGAAACTACAAGATCCAAAACAAATATTTCACTTTGGAACTTACTGTGAATAAAGACTGGGGCGCTCAGGGAACTAAACAGTGTTTGTCCTGACCACTATTAGAATACTGTGTGTAATTCTGGTCTCAACGCCATCGGAAGGATGTCGTGGAACATGAAAGGGTTCAGAAGAAATGACCAAAGATGTTGCCAGGGTTGGAGGGTTTGTGCTTCAGGGAAAAGCCTGAATAGGCTGGGGCTGTTTTCACTTGAACATGGGAGGCTGAGGAGTTAACCGATAAAAGGGGTTTAAAATCATGATGATCATCGACAGGGTCAATAGACAAGGTCATTTCCCCAGGCGAGGGAAACTTTTCAAAGGGGTCTAAAGGACAACTGGCTCCCGCAGAGTGGATGGAATAAGCTGCCAGAGCAAATAGTGGAGGCTGATAGAAATACATTTAAAAGGCATGTGGATGGGTGTATGAATAGCAAAGGTTTAGGGGGATATTGGCAAAATTGTGGCAAATGTGACTAGAAACGTCATGCAGGAGTTGGTCCGAATGGCCTGTTTCTGTGCTGTACATCTCTATGACTCAATGTCTTGAAATGAGTCCACATTATAGAAAAGGAGGTGCTGGAGGTTTTAAAACACAAAGGTAGATAAATCCCCAGGACCTGATCAAATGGATCTCAGGACATTGTGGGAAGCTGGTGAAGAAATTGTAGGGCCCCTAGCAGAGCTATTTGTACCATAGAGAGCAATGTGTGATAGGCTGATAGACTGGAGGGTGGGATTGTGGACAGTGAAGAAGGTTTTCTGAGATTACAAAGAGATCCTGATGAATTGTGTGAATGGCTGAAAAACTGTAGATGGAGTTCAACTGAATAAACGCGAGGTAATGCATTTGGTACAACAAACACGGGCAGGGCTTATCCAATTAATGGCAAGACCTTCAGTAGTGTTGTAGAACAGAGGGAGCTCAGGGTTCAGCTACATAATTCTTTGAAGTTTGTAACATGGAGAGACAGGATAGTTTAAAAAAAGGTGCTGGCCTCACTTGCTTTCATTGCTCAGTCCTGTGGATATAGGAGTTGGGAAGTCGCATTGAGATTATACAGACCATTGGTGAGTCCTCTTCTGGAATACTGTGTCCAGTTCTGGTCACCCAGTTATAGGAAGGATATTATTCAGCTGGAAAGGGTTGGGAGGAGATTTACTGGGATGTGGCTGGGTACGAAAGGCTTCAGTATAAAGAAAGGCTGAATAGGTTGGTATTTTTCACTGAAACCTGAATGTTGACAGATGACCTCATAGAAGTTTATAAAATCATGAGGGGGATAGATAGAGTTAATGGGAGTTGTCTTTTCCCATGGACAGGGGAGTTTCAAGACAAGGCACTACGTTTTTAAGTTTAGAGGAGAGACATATATAAAATAAAAGACATGAGGCACATTGTTACACAGAGGGTGGGTTGTGTGTGAAATGAACTTCCCAAGGAAGGGGTGAACATGGGGACAATTACAATGTTTAAAAGACATTTGGATTAGTACAGGAATAGGAAAGGTTTGAAGGGATATGATCCAGGAACAGGCAGGTTGGACGAGATCAGTTTTGGAGCATGGTTAGCGTTAACCGAACAGTGCGGTATGACTCTGACTATGATTATAATGTTGTGTCATTAATTAAGAAAGGCTGCAAGAGAACGCCAGGGAACTATAGACTGATGAGCGAGACATCAGGGTGGGTCAGTTGTTGGGGGTCATTCTGAGAGGTAGGCCTTACATGCATTTGGAAAGATAAGGCCTGATTACAGCCAGCATGGCTTTGTGCGTGGGAAAACATATCTCATAAACTTGACTGGAGTTTGCTCAAGATGTGACCAAAAAGATAGCCGAAGGCAGAGCAACAGACATTGTTTCTGGCTTCTGCAAACCCTTGTTCAGGGTGTAGCATGATACATTGGTTAGTAAGGGTAGATCACAAGGGATCAGGGAGAGCAAGCCAACTGGACACAAAATGGGATGACAGTGGGAGACAGAGGGTGGTGGGAGAGGGTTGTCGTTCAGACTGGAGCCTCTGACCAGCAGTGTGCTGTAAGGATTGGTGCTGGGGCCACTGTTGTGCACCATTTACATAAACAATCTGAGTGAAAATATAGGAGTCCCTGTTAGTATGTTTGTGGATACCAAGATTAGTGGAAGAGTGGGCAGGGAATATAGTTGTCGAAGGGGATGTTAATCAACTGGGCCACTGGGCCAAGGAATGAAAGATGGAGTTTAATTCAGGTGTTGGATTTAGTTCAGACAAACCAGTGAGGCCTCACACGGGTAATGGTTGGGCCCTGGACATTGTTGTAGAAACGAGAGAGACCAAGGGTTGCAGTTATATTGTTCCTTGGACTGGCATCACAGGGCGACAGGGTGTTGAAAGTGGCAATTCGCACACTTGTCTTCATTGGTCAGAGCATTGAGTACATGAGTTGGAGATATTGGTAACATTGTCGTCAATATTTCTTATAAAGGTTTATGAAACCATGTAGGGTCTAAGTAAGGTGAATTGCCAAGAGTAAGTGAGTCCAAAGCTAGAGGCATAAATGTGAGGTGAGAGAGCAAGGATTTAAAGGGGGAGCTGAGGGGCAACATTATCCACAGAGGTTGGTGCACAGACGGACTGGACTGCCAGAGGGAATGGTAAAAACAAGTACAATTACACGATGGAAAAGACACTCGGGCAGGTACATGGAGAGGAGAAGGTTTGAAGGGATATGAGCCAAACACGGGCAAACGCGACTCATTCCATTTAGGAAATCTCAGCCGAAGAGTCATACCACACAGAAACAGACCTGATGTCTCCAGTTATTGGAGGAGGAGACTATTGAGACAAGGCATGTTGTAGAGACTGAAGCAAGTTACAACGATACGGATGGTCATCTGGACTGGAGGTTTCAAATATGTGAAATAATTGGTGAGAGGGAAGGAGATGACAGAGATAGGAACTGTTATAGGAGTTAGAATGATTGAAGACACTGGTCCTCAATACAAGCCATAGATACAGTGTTGGAGAGGGAATAGGGAACAGAAAGATCCCAGGCAGCATTACCACCCTCTTGTGGGAGGCCTGCTTTCCCCTCAGTTGTTCTGATGCTCTCTAAGAAAGCACAGGCCTGGACTGATAATTGGGAACTCACAATGCTGTCTCATTGCAACAAAACTTGCAGCAGGCGTGGTGATTGAGCCTGGGGTGTATCTGTACTGTGCTCCCCCTCCAGCACTTTCTCTATGTCATGTCTTGTTAGCTGATATTTGGATCCCCTTTATTACTTTCTGCTCTGTGCACTGGAATGATCTTACCTGGCAGCAGGATTTATTGAAGACTCCCGACCTCCCTGACTTTGCATTTCTGGCTGACCAACCATCGTCCCAACCAGCAGTTGGCAAGTCTATTGAGTCAGGAACTCCCTGATTACCTGTAGAAGACACAGAAATAGGCAGAATGGGAAATTAGACTGATGCTGTGAGGGTTTCACATGTAGAATGGCACTGAGCACACAGAGATCTGGAAAATCCCAGTCTCCATTCCTGACCTATGCTGCCTCATCTCTCTGGAGTGGAGAATTCTGTTGGCTCATGATCTGGAGTAGCTTCAAGAGTGAGAGACCCTGACAGAGGCAGCAATTAGAGCCACACAGTGAGGGATACCACATGGAGAGGTATTGAGTCACATCACCAGAGTGCCGGGTCAAACAATTGTGCAGGAAGAAAGAGTTTTGATTCATGTTGCACTGGGATATACAAACTGTGAGCAGGCGAAGTGATGGCCTAGTGGCATTATTGTGTGACAATTTATCCAGAAACTCAGCAAGTATTCTCTGGACACAGGTTCAAATCCCACCATTACAAATGATTGAATGTGAAATAAATGCTTCAAAATCGATGTAATTATAAACCTGTAAGTGAATATTAAACAATTGCTGAAGTTAAGAAACATCCATCGGGTGAATTCCTGTCTTTAGTGAAGTAATCTAAGATGGGACTGGGATATCACAGGTATTACAGAAACAACAGCTGAGGGAGGGACAGGACAGGCAGCTCAATGTTCCAGGGGACAGATGCTGCAGGAAGGACAGAAGGGGAGCTGAGAGAGGAGGAGAGCTGCTGGTTCTGATTGGGTGAAACATCCCACCAGGACTGAGAGAGGATATTCCTGCAGGATCGCCCAGTGAAGCTGTGTTCGTGGAATTAATCAAGAACAATGGGGCTTCCCTTTCCTCTGATTGTTCTACAGACCCCGAGAGCCCCGCCCTCCTGCACCTTGACCTTCTCAAGATGGCGGCCCTCAGGCCCGCGCTCCCTCTTCCCTCAAACAAATGGCGGCCGTGACCCTGGGCCCCTTCCCTGATCAGAGACCGCCGCCTCCTTACCCGGGCCTGGAGGGTCTTTTCCGAGTTTTTTTTTAACCTTTACTGGTGAATTCTCTACGCTCCTTTCTCCCGGCGATGCTCCCTCACACCGGCTCTGAGCACCGCTCTCTGAAGCCGCTGCCGTAGAAAGCAGCTCCATTTCCCTCTGCCCTGACCAATGTGACAGTGCGCATGCTCTGCACAGAAACGAGACTGCGCGTGCGCCTGAGGTTATCAATGAGTTCACAGAGAATATTCATAACTGCACAGACTGATGGGTAAAATATTCGTCATTAACAATTGTTACAGTCATAGGGATGTCTAACAGTCAAATAGATTGTCCGGTCCAAATCAACCATAACGGCCAGGTATGTAAATTACCAATCGTTCTGAGAGTTTGAAAAGAAGTTTCTTACTCGAGTTGTGCAAATCGATTGGAAATATGTACGTTATCAGATTTACATTTCAACTACAGGATTTCTTAAAATCTCACATTGATTTATGAGAGAGATTTAATTCCCCACTATGTAGTGAGAATGATCAATCCTGCAAAATAGTTTGCTCTCTGACCAATCTTGAAGCGCTCACTCCCGAGAATGCTTTGGCCCCGCTCCTCACTCACTCTGGTTGGAGGACCGGCCGCTACTCGGTCCTCCTGTTCCGCCCCTTCCTCCTAATTGCACAGTTGATTCAGGCGAGACTTCGCAGGCAAGGGTCAAAGGAAGTTCAATTCGATGTTTTGTGACGCGGTGATAATATCCCGAATCTTGGACCGAGAGGCCTGGGTTCAATTCACAGCTTGTGCAGGTGTGTGTAACAACAACTTTTAGCAGGTTAATTAGGAAAAACAAGGGAAGTCAGGAACAGAGAGAAAACAATAGAAAATGCATGCAATGTGGTGGGGCTGTCAATGCTCAGATGATTTGACTCTTTACTAAGCGTTTCAGGGTCCCAGTCCAGGCTGTTGCACTCCTCTTAGTGCACAGCCAGATACCACGATTGTGGGGCAAAATGTTGTGGTGGGATATAGAGGTGCTTTTCTGGAAGGCGCTCGGTTTTTGTGGTGAAAACAGTTGAGAAGGAGTCGGGTTTTGTATGGAGCTACCTGTCCCCCTCCTGTTGCAGCATCTTATTATTGCCCTGACTCTACCTCGTACATGGAGAAAGTGAGGACTGCAGATGCTGGAGATCAGAGCTGAAAAATGTGTTGCTGGAAAAGCACAGCAGGTCAGGCAGCATTCTCTACCTCGAACATGTTTGGTAGAGATCAGTGACACTTCGTAAGCTCACAATACAAGATCCATCACTCTGTTTAAGACAGTAAAAAACTCTTGTAGCACAATAGCCAGAGAACAATACAGCGCAGAACAGGCCCTTCGGTCCTTGATGTTGCGCCAACCTGTGAACTATTCTCAGCTCATACCCCTACACTATCCCAAAATCACCCATGTGCTTATCTAAAGGATTGTTTAAATCTCACTATAGTGGCTGCGTTAACTACATTGGTTAGGGCGTGGAATCCACTACCTACTAGTCTCTGAGTAAAGAACCTGCCTCTGACATCTGTCTTAAATCTATCACCCCTCAATTTGTAGTTATGCCCCCTCATACACACTGATGTCATCATCCTAGGAAAAAGACTTTCACTGTCTACCCTATTTAAGCCTCTGATCATCTTGTATGTCTCTATCAAATCCTCTCTTAGCCACCTTCTTGCCAATGAGAACACGTTCAAATTGCTCAACCTTTCCTCATAAGACCTTCCCTCCAGACCACACAACATCCTGGTAAATCTCCTCTGCACCTCTTCCAATGCTTCCACATCCTTCCCGAAATATGGGCACTAGAACTGCACACAATATTCCAAATATGGCCGCACCAGTGTTTTGTATAGTTGTAGCATGATATTGTGGTTCCAGAACTCAATCCATCTATGAATAAAACCGAACACACTGTATGCCACCTTAACAGTACTGTACACCTGGGTGGCAACTTTCAGGCATTTATGTACGTGGACTCCAACATCCTTCTGCACATCTACATTACCAAGAATGTTTCGATTGACCCAGTACTCTGCCTTCCTGTTATTCTTCACAAAGTGTATCACCTCACATTTAGCTGCATTGAACTCCATTTGCCACCCTTCAGCCCAATTCTGCAGTTTATCCAAGTCCCTTGCAACCTGTAATATTCTTCCACACTGTCCACTACTCCACTGACTTTCGTGTCGTCTGCAAATTTACCAATCCATCCACCTATGCCTGCATCTAAGACTTTTATAAAAAATTACAAACAGCAGTGATCCCAAAACAGATCCTTGTGGCACACCACTAATAACTGCACTGGAGGCTGATTATTTTCCATCATTCACCACTCTCTGCCTTCTTTCAGAAAGCCCGTTTCTAATCCAAACTGCTAAATCACACTCAATTCCATGTCGCTGCATTTTATCTAAGAGCCTACCATTTGGAACCTTATCAAAGGCTTTACTGAAGTCCATGTATTCCACGTCAACTGCCCTACCCTCATCTATATGCTTGGTCACCATCTCAAAAATACTCAATGAAGTTTGTGAGACACGACCTGCCCTTGACGAAACCATATTGACAATCTGAAATCATATTATTGTTTGCCAGATGATTACAAATATTGTCTCTCATAATCCTTTCCAAAACCTTTCCTACAACAGAAGTAAGGGTCACTGGTATATAATTACCTGGGTCATCTCGACTGCCCTTCTTGATCAAGGGCATAACATTTGCAATCATCCAGTCCTCTGGTACTGAACCTGTAGGCAATGACAGCTCAATATCAAAGCCTAAGTATTTGCTATCTTCTCCCTAGCTTTCCAGAAAATCCATGGATAAATCCCATCCATCCCAGGGGACTTGTCTACTTTCAATTCTTTTAGAATTGATAACACCTGTTCGTAACTAACCTCGATCCTTTCTCGTCTAACATCTTCTACCTCATTATTGTCTGCAATATTCTCATTTTCCTGAGTGAAAACCAATGAGAAATATTCGTTTAGCACCTCTCCAATTTCCACAGTGTCCACGCTCAACTTCCCACTTCTGTCTTTGATTGGCCCTATTTCTACCCTATCCTTTATTCCTCACATATCTATAGAAAGCTTTAGGGTTCTCCTTTATTCTATTTGCTAAAGACTGCTCATGTCCTCTCTTTGCTCTTCTTAACTCTCTTTAAATCCTTCCGAGCTGATCTGTAAGTCTGCATGGCCTCATCTGTACCATTTGCCTCATCAACACATAAGCCTCCTACTTCTTCTTAACAAGAGATGCAATTTCTGTGGTAAACCACAGTTCCCTTACCTTATCACTTCCTCCCTGCCTGACAGGGACATACTTATCAAGGACACACAATATCTGTTCCTTAAAACAGCTCCACTTTTCCATTGTCTGCACCCTCTGCATTTTGCTACCCCATTCTATGCATCTGAATTCTTGCTGAATTGCATTATAATTACCAATGCCCCATCGATAATTCTTCACCTGTGGCATGTACCTATCACTTTCCATTGCTAAACTAAACATAACTGAATTGTACTCCTCTCTCCAAAGTGCTCACCTACAACTGAACCAAACACCTAGTCCGGTTCATGACCAAGGACCAGATCCAATGTGGCCTCCCCTCTTGTCGGCCCTTCGACATACTGTGTCAGGAAACCCTCCCGTACACATTGGACAAAAACTGATCCATCCGACATACTAGAGTTATAGCATTTTCAGTCAATGTTTGGGAAGTTAAAGACCCCATAATGACCACCATGTTACTTTCACTCCTACCCAGTGTAATTTTGCTAATCCTCTCTTCCCCCTCCCTGGAACTCTGCAGCAGCCTATTAAAAAATCCAAGCAGTATGACCTCCCCTCTCCTGTTTCTAACCTCAGCCCACACTACTTCAGTAGAGAAGTCCTCATCAAATGTTCTCTCAGCCACCGTTATACTATCCTTGACTAACATGACATGCATGGGCCCATTGCGGTGCTTCAAATTCCATGAGGCAGCCATACTGTCTATGACAGACAGAATCAGTCCAGAACCTCCTCTCTCCTGAAGACTTTATGCACTGCCTGCAATCCTTGATTTCCCCTTTGCACGTTCCCTTTCCAACCCAACCCACCTGCATCACTCCACAATTAGAGCTGCCAAGGACAGAAGTCTGTGGAATACCCTCCCTAACCTTCTTTTTCCTCTTTTAAGATGTATTTTAAAATCATCCTCCTTAATCAATATTTTGATCATCCATGAAGCACCTTAGGAGATTTGCTATTGTGAAAGATTCCATACAATGCAAGCAGTTGTTTTTATTGCCATACATTAGGAGAAACAAGAATGATGCTTTCAAAATGTTAACAAGAAAGTCACTGATAGGCACAGTGTGTAGGCCAAATAATAACATCACATTTGGGATGGGCAATAAACAAATAAATAACTAATGCCTGTAAAAATGGCATGTCTATGACCATGGGTGATTTGAATCTACATGTAGATTGGTCGAACCAGCTCAGTCAGGGTAGCCATGTGGAGTTCATTAAGTGTATCCATGATAGTTTTTTTGAACAGTATGAAATGGAACTGACAAGGAGCAAGCTATCCAAGATCTGGCCCCTGTGCAATGAGACAGGAATAATTAATGACCTCAGAGTTAGGGATCCTCTTGGAAGAAGTGATCACTGTATGGTTGAAGTTAGAACAGTTAGAATGGAGAGTGTAAAGATAAAATCTAATACCTTGGTCCTGTGCTTGAACACGGAGAACTAAAATAGAATGAGGGAGAACCTGGATAAAGTAGACTGGAAATAAAGATTTTATGGTGGGACAGTTGATGAGCAGTGAAAAATTTTCAAAGACATTTTAGGAAGTGCTCAGCAAAAACATATTCCAGTGAAAAGGAAGGACTGTAAGAAAAGGTGGTGGACAAAAGATAGGGAATTCTACACCAGTTAGTTTATTCTCTGTAGTTGGAAAGATGCTTTGGTCTATTATCAAGGAAGAAATAGCAGGGAATCTCGATAGAAATTGTCCCATTGGGCAGACAGAGCATGGATTCATAAAGGGCGGGTCATGCTTGACAAATCGTTTGGAATTCTGTGAAGACATTTCGAGCAAGGTGGACAATGGGGACCCAGTGGATGCGGCTCCCCTGGATTTCCAAAAGGCCTTCAACAAGGTGCTGCGCAAGAGGCTGTTGCATTATATAAGGGTGCATGGGATAGAGTATTAGCATGGATAGAAAATTGGTTGATTAACAGGAAGCAAAGAGTGGGGATAAATAAGCCTTATTCTGGCTGGCAATCAGTACCTAGTAGTGTGCCTCTAGGATCAGTGTTGGGACTGCAATTATTTAGAATTGATACAGATGATTTGGAGTTGGGGACCACATGTAGGGTGTCAAAGTTTGCATCTTAGACTAAGATGAGTAACAGAACAAAGTGTGCGGAGGACTGGGAAACTTTGCAGAGGAACAGAGATACAGAGAGTGAGTGGGCAATGGGCTGGCAAGTGGAGTGTTATGTTCATAAATGTAAAGCCATACTCTTTAGTTGGAGTAATATTAGTAAAAAGATTACTACTTGAATTTTTAAAAAATGCATTATTTGCTATGCAGAGGTACCTGAACATCCTTCTTTATGAGGGTTGGTCACCAGGTACAACAATCATTTCAGAAGGCAAATGGAATATTGTCCTTCATTGCTGAAGGGATTGTGTTTAAAAGCAGAGGTGTGCTATAGTGGGTGCTGGTGAGCCCACACCTGGAGTACTCCATGTAGTTTTTATCTGCTTTCTTGCTCAAAGATGTACTGGCACTAGAGGGGGTGCAGAGGAGGTTAAGTATGTTGACTCCGGAGGTGAGGAGTTTGGTTTAACAGAGACTGAGTAGATTGGGATTATATTCATTGGAATTCAGAAGAATGGAAAGATATAAAATAATGAATGGAATGGATAAAATAGAAATAGAGAGAATGTTTCCACTGGCAGATGAAGCTAGGACAAGAGGGCATCACCACAAGATTAGAGGCAGCAAATTTAGGAGTGAATTGAGAAGGAATGTCTTGACCTCGATGGAGTGCATTGCCCAGCGAAATAGTTGATGCTAGTTCAGTAAACGTTTTAAAGCTAAGCTAGTTTTTTAAAAAGAGAAATAATTAATTAAGGAATACGATAAGAATGTGGGTAAATGGTTCTGCGTCTACAAAATGATCAGCCATGAGCTTATTGAATGGTAAAGCAGGCTCGAAGGGCAGGACGGCCTTCTCCTTTTCCTAGATCTTTTGTTCTTGTATTATGCATGCCTCCATCACTCGTGACTTGGAGATGCTGGTGTTGGATTCGGATGGACAAAATTAAAATTCACAGAACACCAGGTTATAGTCCAACAGGTTTATTTGGAAGCACTACTTTACTGGTCCTTCATCAGGTGGTTGTGTGATTTTTAACTTTGTCCCTCACTCTTTTAACTGAGAAACAGCAACAAAAGCCACGAAGCAGTGCGCAAGCTTCAGCCAACAGTTGGTATTGTGGACAATGAAGAAGGTTATCTCAGTGTACAATGGGATATTGATCAGATGGGCTAATGGGCTGAGGACAGGCAGATAGGATTTAATTTAGATAGATTAGGTTCGGATAAATGGTTGGCAAAAACCGGTTGGACCGAAGAAGTGATTGATGTCAGCGGCGGACCAATGGAAAAACAGGGGAGGGGCTGGAGGACCTGGCGGCAGTTGGTCCTCCGGCCAATCAGTGAATGAGGGCGAGACTAGACTATACCACGTGATCATCCTCACCGTGGGCGCGGCTGTTTGCAAAGTGTGTGCGCGGAGAGCTGTCGGTAAGGAAAGAAATAAACAGCAGGAAGCGGGAGGGCAATGGTGTTGGTATGGTCTGAGAGGTTTTACAATCATTTGGTACACATCGGAAAATACAAATTTGAAACTTACAGTCCCGTTTTTGCAGCAAACGGGAATATGCCTCGTTGAGTAATCGGCCCGAGTGAGCGCCGCCATCTTTATTCGGGGCAATGATTCACTGGACACGTGCGCGGCCGCCAGCTTTGTAGGGGGCAAAGTTCAGAGGGATGTATGTACAGCCTTCCCTGGTAAAAAGACTCATAGGGTAGGATTTACACAGAGCACATTCAAACCCAGAGAAATGGACTTTTTTCTGGATTTGTTTCATCATTCATTTAAATGATTTGGATTTGAATAGAGGCCGTATAGTTAGTAAGTTTGCTGTTGACACCAAAATTGGAGGTATTGTGGACAATGAAGAAGGTTATCTCAGAGTACAGTGGGATATTGATCAGATGGGCCAATGGGCTGAGGAGTGGCAAAAAGGATTTAATTTAGGTAGATTCGGTTAGGATATCTGGTTGGCATAAATTGGACCAAAAAAGCCTGTTTCTGTGCTAGACATCTTTGACTGTGGGATCATAAAAGTGAACTCTGCTCTGGTTCACCTCTGGGTTTTCTGATGTCCACTTGTTCATTATCTCGCTTCCTCAGTCTCTCATGGGTGTATTTTTGCTCTGTATACTATTTTACTATTACTTTCACAACTGATTTGTAAATGAATTGAAAAATGTAGAGCTGGAAAAACACAGCAGGCCAGGCAGCATCCGAGGAACAGGAGTATCAACGTTTCGGGCATAAGCCCTTCTTCAGGAATGTAAATGAATTGTCCACTGCTGCCCGGCTCCTGACCGTATGATGTTCCATTATCAGGTTATTTTTTCCACAATATCTTAGACAGTCAAGAATTCTTTTTTCCAATAAGCGAGTGCATTTTCCTTCAATTTCTGACAGTCAAATTCTGCACCGTTTTCATTCCCTGTAATTCATATTGCACTCCATGAAACATCAACTGTGTATTTCTCCTTCCACAGAAACCAGTGATCAATGCCAAAGCCTTGTTGCCTGTGGAGAGGGTGATGTTTGACTTCCTTGTACTGCTGCAGTTTGTATGGTGAAGGTGGTTGGGTAAGAGACATTACAGATTATTCACTCAACGATATTGAAGAGTAGAAGATATCTGTTCAAATCATCATGGTTTTAATTTCACAAAAATATTATTGAGAACTTTTGACATAAGGCTACAGATGGAGAATATTGTGTCCAGTCACCACAACCATTGCCAAATAAGCAGTTTTTCAAGAATGCCTTAAAGGAAGAAAGTAGATCTTAGAGGGTTAGAGTGGGGATTCCAGACCATGTTCCCTTGGAGTCTATAGAAACAGTCACACAGGTGAACTCAAAAATAAACACATGATTGAGAGTCTGAACTACAATGAGTTATTGAGATATGAAAGGGTAGGTGGTGCAGGGAGATAGGAATGATTACAGCCAGCAATTAATTCAAAGGTACGAAAGTAAATTGTTGGTGATTATAAATGGGAGTCTTTTGATTGGTCAGCAAGTTTTGGTACAAGTGAGCGATTCAGCAGTAGAGTTTTCAATATTCTTGAGATTATCGGGAGGGTGAATGTGGGATGCTGGCCAGGAGTGGGTTTAGACAATGAAATCTAGAGTCAACAAAAGGAATGAATGAGAGTTTCAGCAAATGAGCTGAGACTGTGGTGAGGTCAGGTGATATCACTGAAGTCGAAATAGTGGTCTTGGAGGGGGTCTGGCCTGTCATTCTCACCTCATTCAGCTGCTTGTCAGTTTGTGAATCAAGTCTGTAACAAGCTCAGGAACTGAGAGGCCCTGGCAGAACCCAAACTGGGCATCACTGAGCAGGTTATTGCTGAGCAGCTGTGTGACAGCACTGTTGATGACACCTTCCATCACCTCACTGCTGAGCGAGTGTGGACTGATGGAGGGGAATTGGCTGAGTTGGATCTGCCCTGTGTTTTTGTGTTGGAACATCCCTCAGCAATGTTCCACAAAGTCAGTAGGTGCCAGTGCTGGAGCAGTACTTGCCTTGGTGGGCAGCAGGTTCTGGAGCACAGCCAACAATATTATTGCCAGAATATTGGCAGGGCCCATACCTTTACACTACTTATCCATTTCTTGATCTGATTGGAAATGAGTTTTCAACCAAGTCGATTCATATCTGTGATGTCAGGGACCAATGGAGAAGGCTCATCCACTTGGCACTGCTGGCTGAAAATCGCTGCTGATGCTGTCCTTTTATCTGTTGCATGAATGTGTGAGGGTCCTCCATCAGTAAGGGTGGGGATATCTGTGATGCTTCCTCCAGTGAGTTGTTTAATTGTCCATCACTATTCTTGACTAGGTGTGGCAGAACTGCAGAACTCCAATCTAATCTGTTGGTTATGGGTTCACTTAGTTCTATTTGGTGTTGCTTGTGCTGTTTGGCATGTAGGTTTGGTAGCTGCACCAGGTTGGCACCTCATTTTTAGGTATGCCTTGTACTGTTCCTTACATGCCCTCCTGCATTCACCATTGAACCAGGGTTGATCCCCAGCTTGATGTTAACAGTTGAGTGGGGGTATTCCAGGCCATGAGATTTCAGATTGGGCTGGAGTCCAGTTCTGCTGCTGCTGTTGGCCCACAGTGATGCGGAAGTTGCAGGGTCAAGAGGGCTGATTGTGTGGTTGTATTTGCTAGTGCATTGGTAGATGTAATGTGGTCCATCCAGTTTCATTCCTTTGTTGAGACTGTGCAGTGATTAATACAATGAGTGACTTGATGGCCTTCTGTCGGGTTTCTTTCCCTCAAAGACATTGTCAATAGCAGATAAACATCTCCGATGGCTCCATGGCAAACAGTAGATTCTTCATTCCAGTTAATTTTTTCTTGACTTCAGAGCCACCCTCTACCGAATTGGGATTCAAACCTGAACTTCAGTTATACATTTTAATATTCTTGAGAAATACGACAGGTTTGTTCACTTATTTTTAGAATCACTATCACAGGTTTTGTTCATTGTTTTACAAATAAAAACAATGTCCATTATCCTGCCTCCTCCATCCTCCCCTCCAACAAGAAGAGTGAGGAGCACATGGAGTTTCTCTGTCAATAACATTGAGACAGTCCGACCAGCTGCCTCTGTTCTTTCCTCCCTCTCTACTAGCCCACCGAGCCACACTGCCTCACAAGGATGCTCCTCATTTTAGTCCTAAACTTGCATTTCCTCGAGTCTCTTGTCAAGCTTTATTAGAGGTCATCTTGACCATTTACCCTAGAGTAGCTAAATCATGGACATTCCAAATCTCTGTCTCATCCTCCTGCTTGTCACCGTCATTTCCGCCTGCACCCCCCCCTCCCCCACCTTTCAATTCACAGATATTGTTCCATGATCTGTCTGTCTGTCTTTTCTGATTATATCCTTCTCTCCCATTCTGCTAAAACCTAATATTTGACCTCGCCATCATTGGAAAATCCTGCTCCATCTCCACTCTCCCTTTCTGAATTCATTGTATTTGGTGTCTCTCCAGGATCTATCCTTAGTCCGTCTTGTTTCTCACCTACATACTGCCAGGAGGTAACATCGCCCAAAAGCACTGTGTTAGGTTTCACATGTACACTGACAATGTCCGGCTCTCCCTCCCCATCATCCCTCTCCATTACTCCACTATTACTCAGTTATCAAACTGCTTACCATGTTTTGATTCACTCCAATGAAATACTGCAATTGTTAAACCCATTGCCTTCAGTTGCTATTCCAAATTCATTTCCCTTACTGCTGTGCCCCTCCCTCTCACTGGGAAGTGTCTACATTCTTCACAATATTGCTTTCATATCTGACCCCAAGGTGACCTCCTGATCAGACATCTACACAATCACAAACACCAGGAATTCCAATCTCTAAAACGTTGCTTATCTCCTTCTCACTCCAGCTCCATTGCTACTGAAACCCTAACCTGTGTCGGTGTTGCCTTTAACTTGACAAATCTGAAACAGAATCCTTGATTCCATGACTGACCCAGAATCTGGTTCAAGACTCACCCGTAATGGGACACATCCTCTCCATATTTACCCTGTCAAACCTCGACAGAATCCTGTATGTTTCAAAGAGATCATCTCTCATTCTTCCAAAGTCCAGTGAGTATATTCCCAACTTATTCAGCCTTTGCTTACAGGATAATCCCTTCAAAACAGGGATCATCCCAATGGATCTTCTCTGAAATGCCTCCAATAAACTGCTCCATTTCATTAACTAAAGTGACCAAATCTGTTCCCGTTACTCCAGATGTGGTCTCACTCGCCATTTGTTTAGTTGCCCTAAGGTATATACTCCAAACTCTTATATTGCAAACTCTTTGAAATAAGGGACAGCATTCCATTCCCTTTCCTGATTCCATGTTGGAACTGTGTGCTAGCTTTCTGTGTTTCCTGCTCATTTTCCACAGTCCCTTTGTGGTGCAGCTTTCTACAGTTTATCCCAAGTTATACTCTATTTGCCAACTTGTTGCCCAGGTTTCCTGTGAATATCTCTCTATAAACTGTTTATAACCTTTTGGAACTTTCTTGTTATGCCTTTTCTAGGAGATTTCCCCCCTCATTATTCGAAACATGTCCTGTGAGCACTGGGCAGTGGGAAGCATGCGCCGTTGCTATCTTTCAGGGATACTTTGTTTCATGACTGGGAGGAGCTTGCTGCCCATTGGTCAGAATGGAGACATCTTGCCCACCAAGGTGCATGAGCCTTTCACTCCCCATGTCTTATTGTGGAGGCACAGCGGCAGCACGGAAGGAAAGGAAAAGGAAGCAAATCCTGCTCTCTTTTTCTCATTGAATCTTGGGACATTCTGTCCCATATTCAGTCACGTGAAGTTCCAAGGTGGAAACTCATAGAA
The DNA here is from genome assembly GCF_047496795.1 of Chiloscyllium punctatum. Taxonomy (NCBI): domain Eukaryota; kingdom Metazoa; phylum Chordata; class Chondrichthyes; order Orectolobiformes; family Hemiscylliidae; genus Chiloscyllium; species Chiloscyllium punctatum. Next base: position 49,534,837 of record NC_092771.1, on the reverse strand, counting down.
ACCCACATAGATTTGCTCTTGAAGTGCCTGCTGACCTCCACCAGGGGTAATGTGTACAGTCATCCTGTGCCAGGAGGAGGGGATTGTATGAGTTTGAAACTTGAACTGACAGTGACGGATTTTATAAGCTTGTATTACAGGCAGATATTCAGATGGTAATCTCAGTCACTGTAACGCCAAACTCTGACAGAATTACTCCATTCATCAGGACCTGGATATTCATATTGTGTGAGAATATTGTGTTCCAGATCAATACCATTTGCTGAATAAAAGTTCTCCTTTGAATCAAACCATCCTCTCAATAGGTCTTCCCAAATCTTCAACATGTGTTCTGTAACCCTTGTATAATGAGCTGATGGGTGTAAGGTTTATTATTATAACGTGTAACCTTTGTAAACCGCTTTGTCACAGCTCCCCAAGTTTCCTTTGGTACAAGGAGAACAATCTCAGTTTTTTCCAAACTGCTGATTCCCCAATGTCTGTTTTCTCTCTATAAGGTACACATCAGGTTTGTGTTGGAACATTCTCCGCTTGCCTGCATCAGTGCACCCCCCTCCCCCCAACAATATTAAAGAAAGTGAACATCCTCCAGGGTAAAGTACTGTACCCGAGTGGTTTCCCATCCACTGCCTTCAGCATTCCCTCTGCCGAACCTCGAGGCACAGTGGCATCACTGTGTAAAAGATCAAGTCAGCATTGTCCTACCCGACCACAGGACTGCTCTCTCATTAGAGAGAGATGTCTGGTAGTGGTTAACCTGAATATTATCACAGCACAGGCAAGGGGAGAGGTTGAAAAGGAGAGTCCATTAATTGCGGATGGTCATTCTTGATGTGTATTAGCAACACACATGTCACGTGAACAATTAATGTTAAAAAAGCCCCACAAATTCTGCAACTAAAATCCCCCATTCCTTGAACCATCCTGGTAAATCTCCTGTGCCCCCTCTCAGGGACCCTGCCACCCTTCACAATGTGTGGGCGACCTGTGGTTCGCACAGACCCAGCTGCTCTGAACCCTGTGGGTGATAGCATAGAGCAACAGTTGCACTAAACATCACTGTCTGGAAGAGAGTGAGAGACAGAAATCCCGATGGCATTTAAAATCTATTTAGGAACACACTTGCAAGGCCAAGGCTGACAGGTCTATGGGCTCTGTGCTGGAAAATGGGATTAAAATCGTTAGCTGGGAGATTTCTTTACAGCGTAAACCCAATGGACCACAAAACCATTGGGCGGCACGGTGGCACAGTGGTTAGCACTGCTGCCTCACAGCGCCTGAGACCCGGGTTCAATTCCCGCCTCAGGTGACTGACTGTGTGGAGTTTGCACGTTCTCCCCGTGTCTGTGTGGGTTTCCTCCGGGTGCTCCGGTTTCCTCCCACAGTCCAAAGATGTGCAGGCCAGGTGAATTGGCCATGCTAAATTGCCCATAGTGTTAGGTAAGGGGTAGATGTAGGGGTATGGGTGGGTTGCGCTTCGGCGGGGTGGTGTGGACCTGTTGGGCCGAAGGGCCTGTTTCCACACTGTAAGTAATCTAATCTAATCTAATCTAATCTTAAAAAAACACAGTTTTCTGTCATGTAGACCACAGACGCATAATATAGGAATATGACAAGCCACAATAGAAACCAGGTCAGAGAAGGTGATATTAGAATAGATAATACGTGATTGATTAATGTTTTTTGGAGGAAAATGTGACAGAGGTTAAATGGGACATTGTGGAGGTCTGGCTGCAGGAATCTGAAATAAAAATGGGTTATCTTGAAGGCTGGAATTAAAGAAAGGCACATCACAGAGATTTGAGAGGGTGGACAAGATTAAAGATAGAGAGTGTGTTGAGACTGGAGGAGATTAGAGATTGGAGGATGTTGCATAGATTGAGATGTCTTTGATGCAGAGACAGTGATAGTTCTGAGGCTAGAGAGGAATTATAGAGATAAGGATGAGTTGTTCGCTTTCCCAACCCGACCTCTTTACTGATAATGATTGTTTCTCTGTCCTCATCTGCCATTGCCTCCATAGGCCTGTGACAATGAGACTACACAGACAGTATGTTCCTATTAAGGCCAAGGCTGGGAGGTGTCGAGAATGCTGCATGACCTGAGAAATTGAGGCTCTGGTCAAGAAAATGAAGAAAGGATATGGCAGGTATAGACCCCACTGTGTTTGTGTGAATCCCTAGAGGACGATAAGGGAAGTTGGAGTATACTCTCGGGAAACCAGGAGGCAAAAAAGGGGACATGAGATAGCTTTGGGAAATAGGTTTAAGGAGAATCCAAAGAGATTCTACAAATACACTAAAGACAAAAGAATAACTCGGCAGAGAATAGCGACCCTCAAAGATCAACAAGACTGTCTATGGAACAGCAGGAGATGGGAGAGATTCTGTAAGTATTTCATGTCAGTTTTTACTGAAAGGGGATATGGAAGTTAGAGATGTTGGAGAAATAAATAGTGATAACTTGGCAAGTGTACATATTACAGAGGAGGTGGTACTGGATGTCTTAACATACATAAAGGTGGATAAATCCCTGGAATCTGATCAGGTGTATCCCAGAACTTTGTGGGTAATTAGGAAAGCTTTTGCTGGGCCTCTCACTGCGAAATTTGTATCATCGATCGCCACAGGTGAGGTGCGTGAAGATGCCATTATTTGAGAAAGGTGGTAAGGAAAAGCCAGGGAACTATAGACCGTTGAGCCTGAAGTCAGTGGCAGAGAAGTTGTCGGAAGGGATTCTCAGGGACAGGATTTACATGTCATTGGAAAAGCAAGAAATAATTAGGGAGAGTCAGCATGGCTTTGTGCATTGAAATCAGTAACTTGGACTTGAGAAAGACACAAGGTTTCACACAACACACTGGTTAGCAGGTTCAGTACCATAGAATTCTGGCAAACTAGCTGTTTGGATACAGAATTGGCTGGAAGGTCAGCACAGAAACAGAGACCCGTCGGTCCAACCAGTACATGCTGATCAGATATCCCAATGCAATCTAGTCCCACCTGTCAGCACCCGGCCCATATCCTTCCTATTCATATACACATGAAGATGCCTTTTAAATGTTGTAATCGTAATGGCCTCCACCACTTCCTCTGGCAGCTCATTCCATACACGTACCCCCTCTGTGTGAAAACGTTGTCTCTCAAGTCTCTTTAAAGTCTTTCCCCTCGTACTATAAACCTATGCCCTCTCGTGCTGGGATCCCCGATGCCAGGGAAAAGAATTTGCCTATTTATCCTATCCATGCACCTCAGGTTTTTATTTACATAGATAAGATCACCTCTCAGCCTCCGACGCTGCAGTGAAAACAGCCCCAATCTATTCAACTTCTATTCAACACTCCGCGTAGCTCAAATCCTCCAACCCTGGCAACATTCTTGTAAATCTTTTCTGAACCCTTTCAAGTTTCACAACATCCTTCCAATAGGAGGGTGACCAGATTTGTATGCAACGTTCCAAAAGTGGCCTAACCAATGTCCTGTACAGCTGCAACATGATCTCATAACTCCTGTACTCAATACATTGTCCGTTAAAGGCAAGCATACCAAATGCCGCCTTCACTATCCTATCTACCTGCACTCCAAGGTCTCTTTGTTCAGTAACACCCCTCAGGACCTTACCATTAAGTGTATAAGTCCTGCTAAGATTTGCTTTCCCAAAATGCCACTCCTCAGCCATTCACCCATCTGATCAAGATCCCATTGTACTCTGAGGTAATCTTTTTCACTGTCCACTCCCCCTCCAGTTTTGCTGTCATCTCACTAACTATACCTCCTATATTCACATCTAAGTCATTGATATAACTGACGAAAGGTAGTGGATCCAGCAGTGATCCTTGAAACACTCCACTAGTCACAGGCCTCCAGTCTGAAAAGCAACCCTTCATCACCACCCTCTGTCTTCTGCCTTTGAGCCAGTTCTGTATCCAAATGGCTAGTTCTCCCTGTATGCCATGAGCTCTAACCTTGCTGAGAAGTCAGTGTCATAGTGCAGGATGCTTTTTGGACTGGAAGCCTGTGATGAGCAATATGCTGTCAGGCTGGGTACTGGGTCCACTGCTTTTTGCCATTTATATAAATGATTTCTATGTGAATATAGGAGCTATGGTTAGTAGGTTTACAATAGACACCAAAATTGGAGGTGCAATGGACAGCAAAGTTACCCGAGAGTACAATGAGACTCCGATCAAATGGGCTGAGGAGTGGCAGATGCAGTTTAATTTAGATATATGTGAGGTTCAGCATTTTGGAAAAGCAAATCAGGGCAGGACTTCTACACTTAATGGGGAGGTCCTGGGGAGTGTTGCTGAACAAAGAGATCTTGGAGTGCAGGTTCATAGTTCCTTGAAAGTGGAATCATAAATAGGCAGGGTAGTGAAGAAAGTGTTTGGTGTACTTGCCTTTATTGGTCAGTGCATTGAGTACAGGAGTTGTGACGTCATTTTGTGGCTGTACAGGACATTCATTCAGCCACTTCTGGAATTCTGCTTTCAGTCCTGGTCTCCCCGCTATTGGAATGATATTGTGAAACTTGAAAGCATTCAGAAAAGATGCAAAGATGTTGCCAGGGTTGAGGGATTGAGCTATAGGGAGAGGCTGAATAGACTGAGGCTGTTTTCACTGGAGAATCGGATGCTGAGAGGTGACCATAGAGGTTGATAAAATTGTGAGGGGCATGGCTAGGGTAAACAGCCAGGGTCTTATTCCTGTTTAGGTGAGTCCAAAACTAGAAAGCACAGGCGTGAGAGAAAAGATTGAAAAGGGATATTAGGGGCAAAGTTTCAAGCTGAACGTGGTATGTGTATGGAATGAGCTGCCAGAGAAAGTTTGGAGGCCTGTACAGTTACAACATTTTTTACAACATTTAAAAGGCATCTCACTGGAGGTGATTGGGAAAGGTTTAGAAGGTTTTGGGCCAAGGGCTGGCATATGGGACGAGATTAATTTAGGATATCTGGTCGGCATGGACAAGTTGAACTGAAGGGTCTGTTTCTGTGCTGTACATCTCTATGGCACTAATAAATTTAAATTAAGATAGGTTTCTCTTTTATGGAGAGTTAGCAGAAGGCCAGACAATTCTCCTTGGAGCTGAGAAGGTTAAGCAGTGATTTCGACCAGGAGTTGATTTGTTTCCAGGGTATTTCATTTACAGAGAGACAGAGTGAGAAATTTTTAACATCACAATTTTTAGTAACTATTTTCAGGTAACTGGCAAATAATTCAAAGAAAAATGTGAAGATTATTTTATTCACTAAGTTCTGAGCATCTGCAACAGTTTGACCGACAGCTGGATGCAGATTCAGTAGTTATTGTCAAAACAAATTTGAAATTTAACATTTTTAAGGAAGGATTTGGAGGGCTATGTCCAAATGGGAGGTGAGTTGGGACTGACTGGCACCATCTCCAGAGGGAGAGAGAATAGCCCCAATGGGCTGAATAGCCTCCAGTCCCTGTGCTCTGTGATACTGATCCATTCACTGTGAATGATGAAGCTCATCACAGGGCAGAGCCGTAGAGATATACAGCATGAAAGTAAACCCTTTGGTTAAACTGGTCCATGCTGACCAGATATCCCAACCTAAACTAGACCCATTTGCCAACACTTGGCACATATCACTCTACACCCTTCCTATTCATATACCCATCCAGATGCCAAATCGTTTAATTGTACCAACATCCTCCACTTCCTGACAGAAGATTCCACACACGCACCAACCTCAGTGGGAAAAAATATTGCCCCTCAGATCCATTTTAAATTCTTCCCCTCTCACTTTAAACCTATGCCCTCTCATTCTGGACTCCCCGACCCCAGGGAAATGTCCTTGTCTATTTATCCTACCCAGGCCCCTCATGGTTTTATAAATCTCTATGAGGTCACCCCTCAGCCTCTGATGCACCTGGGAGGATCCCACCACTCAGGTCACAATGGGGCCTGGCTGATTGTCACAGCTTCAGACCAATAGGAGAGTTGGCATGATCCTCCAGCCAATGGGAGTGAATGAGGGGTGGGTCCAGCAGTCCAACACATGACCATCAGCTTTGCAGGCGCAGTGTCACTGTGAGGGGGGACTGAATGTGAAGGAGTGGGAGAGACAGCAGATACTGGGAGAGAGATGGAGTTAGTGTGGACTGGGAAGGTTGATAAACACTGTTTCAGTCTGCTGGACCTGAATTAGATACTCCGGGTAAATTAGAACCAAAAGAACTGCGGATGCTGGAAATCACACAGAACAACCAGAAGGTGCTGGAAAAGCTCAGCAGATCTGGCAGCATCTGTGAAAAGAAATCAGTTCGCATTTTCGATCCAGTGATCCTTCCTCAGGGACTGATGTTACTGAGAAAACAAAGTCTGTTTTTATGCAGAAGGTAGGGGTTAAGGAGTAAATGATAAGTGGGGATAGAGTCCAAAGAGAGAGATAAGAGCATTTGGACAAAGGAGTGAATAACGATCTGACGGGGGGAGGGTGAATAGCTGTTTATGGGGACTGTTAGTGGCTAACCATAGGTAGTGTGTAATGGCAGGCTACGTAATAACAAGGCCTGGTATGTGGGGTCGGGGGGAAAGACACTAGGACGTGGGAGAGTTCAGGACCTAAAATTATTGAATTTGATGTTGAAGCTAGAGGGTTGCAGGGTCCCCAAGTGGGAGATGAGGAGTTGTTCTTCCAGTTTGCGTTAAAGTGTGGCTCTGGAAAAGCACAGCAGATCAGGCAGCATCCAAGGAGCAGGAGAATTGATGTATTGGGCATGTCAGCACTTCATCAGAAATGTGGGTGGTGGAATACGGCTGAGAGATAAATAGGGAGGGGAGTTTGGGGTTGGGGGAAGGGAGCTAGGGAGGCAATAGGTGGTTGTAGATGGAGGGTCGTGGTGAGAGGGTGGAATGGATAATTGGGAAGGAAGATGGGAAGGTGGGACTGTTCAAGAGGCCAGTGCTGAGTTGGAGGGTTGAATCTGAGATAAGTTGGGGGAGGGGAGATGAGGAAACCTTGATGCTGTGTGGTTGAAAGTTCCCAAGGTGGAAGATGAGGTGTTCTTCCTCCAGGTGCCGGGTGGCTCGGATTTGGGATGGACGGCTTGCATGTCCTTGGCAGCGTGGTGACGGATGGGGTGGGTGGTAGCCGAAGTGGTCGGCCACAGGGCAGTGGGGTTGGTTGGTGCATGTGTCCCAGAAATGTTCCCTGAAATATTCCACAATTTGGTGTCCTGAGAGCAAGGGACACAATAGGTGAGGTGTTTGGGTGGGCAGGGAAATCTCTGCTGGATGTGGGAGGATCCAGTGGTGCCTTGGCTGGAGGTGAGGGGAAGGTGTGGGCACAGGTTTTCCACCTCTTGCAGTGGCAAGCGAAGGTGCCTGGAGTGGAGGGTGGGTTGGTGGGGAGTGTGGATCTAATGTGGAAGTCACAGAAGGTATGATCTCTGTGGAATGCTGAAAGGGGTGGGGAGGGAAATATATCTCAGGTGGTTGGATCTGATGGTGGACAGAGCAGAGGATGATGTGTTGTATATGGATGGAAGGTGAGGATGGGGGGATTCCATCTTTGTTGCATTTGGAGGGATGGGGTTCAAGGGCAGTGGTGTGGGAAGTGGAGGAGATACACTGGAGGGCATTGTTCACCACATGTGAGGGGAAATTGCAGTCCTTGGAATCGGAAGCCATTTGGTATGATCTGAAGTGTTCTTCCAGCTTGCATCAAGCTTCACTGGAACACTGCAGTAAGCATGAGACAGAGATGTTGGACAGGGAACAGTCTTGTGTGTTAAAGAGCAGGCAACTGGAAGCTCAGGGTCTTTTTTGCAGACACAATGTAGATCATCAGCTGCCATTTCCACCACCGTCACTGAGATTCTAGAAGGTTCCTGTCTCCTCCATTAACAGCTTTCCACCTTCCCACTCCTTTATCTTTCCAAATGTTCCTGTGTCTCTTTGGGCTCTGTCCCCACCTATTATTTACTCTTTAACCCTTATCTCCTATAGTCCAAAGATCTGTAGGTGAGGTGAATTGGCCCAGCTAAGTTTCCTGTAGTGTTCGGGGGTGTGTATTAGTTCGGGGGAAATAGAGAGTAATAGGAGAATGGGTCTGGGTGGGATAAACCTCGGAGGGTGGGTGTGGAATTGTTGGGCCAAAGGGCCTGTTTCCTGAAGGGATTCTAATTTTCCCAGCTGTCATCGGTTCTGAGGAAGGGTCACTGGACCCGCGATAACCCATGGTGTGTGCAGGAGGCGGAAAGGGGAGAGTGGCAGCAGAAACCGGATGAAATGTTTCAGTGTAGACTGGGAGGGTTTAGTTACACTCTGGGCAGGTCGTTAGTCTGAATTAGAAACTCTTGGTCCCACGTTTGCAGCAAAGGGGAAGATGGCTTGGGCCTCAGGCAGTGAGAGGTCCTGGGTTATAGCCACCATCTTTATTTGGGGCAAGGTACAGCAAGGAGCATGCACGTGTCCTCTTCCTGGGTGGGGGCGGGGTGATTTGAAGAGGAGCATTTACACATCAAACACATACCAAGAGAAGTGTTTGCCTTCACTATTCATCTTGCACTGACTGTGAGCTTTGTTTTGTGAATTCAGTTTATAGGATATTAATTGAGAATAATTGAGACAGGGATCTCAATAAACAAGTTTCTACAGTCAGCGGAGTCATCGGGATCTGAATATCATTGGCATTTAACTGTGGAACGAGAAAGGTTTGTCTGTTCTGTGTGGGAAAATATCTTCAATATTTTTGTCAAGCCAAAAGCAGAAAGATGTTCAAGTTCATGGTTGGATCACCCTTGGGGTATGTGTTCAATTCTTGGCCCTGCAGCTGTGGAAGGAGGTATTGGCCTGAGAGGGAGCACAGATTAATCCAAATTTCACCTCGTCTTTTTGCAGGAACTGTCAGATTTAGTCTCAATCATCCACTTTGTAATGTTAATCTGTAAACTCCCTACTTCCAATTTTCTGTAAATTTCTCGTGGACTCAAATTCCAGCACCATTTCAGGTGGAACGTTCCAGATTCTGACAACTGTCTGTTCATTCAGAAACTGCTGAAGTCCATTTTGACTCTGGGGTTACAAAGGGCTGAATTGAAAGATGCAGTGCTGGTCCTGAGCTCCCATTGAGGTGCATTGGAACAGTGCAGTGTAGGTGTGAGCAGACAATGAAAATGACAGGGCTGCACTATGAGGGCTGCTTGGCTCAATGAGTGTGTTTTGGAGTTGGGTGTAAATAGTGAGGTGAGACAGGAAGAAGGTGAAGCTGAAACTCTGTTTTAGTTCAGGCCTTTCAGAAATTCACATTCCCAATGGGAATAGCCAATTTGTCAGTGATACCTGTGGAGTATTTAAGTTTTTAAAGAATGACATATCAGCTTAAGTAAAGATGTTTTTTTGTTATTATAATGGACATGTTTGAAGTGAAGGAAGGTTACTCACTCATTTAAATTCTCTTAATGGGAGTAACTAGATTAATGTAGAGAGACGTTGTGACAGGAGCCCTCAGACCTGTGGTGTGCTCCTCTTGCACAATGTGGGAAATAAGGGCCGCTTCCAGTGTCCCTGACGGCTATTTGTGCAGCAAGGGTTCCCATCTGCAGCTACTGGGAAACTGCTTTTCAGAGCTGGAGCTGAGAGTGGACTCACTGTGGAGCATCTGCAATACTGAGAATGTTATGGACAGCACGTTTAGGGAGTTAGTCACACTGCAGGTGAGGGTTACACAGGCAGAAAGGGAATGGGTGACCATCAGATCTAGTAAAAGGCTCAGGAAGTGAGTACAGGAGTCCCCCATTGTTATCCCCTTCTCATACAGATACTGTATACCGCTTGGGATTCTGTAAGGGCGGGAATGGGTGGGGTGGCTTCTCGGGAAATCAGCATCAGCCAGGTTCATGACACCACAGAGAGCTCTGCTCAGAACAAGAGGAATGAGAGTGGCAGGGCTATAGTGACAGGGGATTCAATAATCAGGGGTACAGCCAGGCACTTCTGTGCCCACAGACATGAATCGAGGATGGTATGTAATCTCCCTGGTGCCAAGATCCATGATATCATGGAGTGGCTGCAGGACATTCTGGAGCTGGAGGGTAAACAGGCCGTGGTGGTGCAACACACAGATACCAACGATATCGCTAAACAGAGGGATGAGGGCCTGAAAGCTGGACATAGGGAGAGCAGAGATGCATTAAAATGTAGCTCCTGAAATGTAATAATGTCAGACGTACTCCCAGTCCCATGTGCTAATGAGAGCAGGAATGAGAAAGTAGATCAGCTGGATGTGTGGCTGGGGAAATGATGTATCAGAGAAGGGTTTTGATTCTTCAGGCACTGGGACTGTTTCGGGGTGGGACCTGTACCAGCCTGACCGGTTACCCCGGGCAGAGCTGAGACAAATCTGATGGGGGCTTTTACCAGTTCTGTTGGTGAGTTTGTAACTAGTCTGGCAGGGGAATGGGAACTAAAGTGTAGGCTAAAATGGGTCAGATTCAGGACTGGGAATGGGAGGTATAATATTAGTGATGTAGTCAGCGGCTCAGAAAGCCAAAGGAAAGGAGGATTAAACAAAGATTGAGTCCCTGTTCAGCCATCAGTCCTGACATCCCAGGAATGTGAGTCAACAAAATATAGAGCTGTTTACATGTCTATGACTCTGTGCTTCTCGAAAAACTCAATAAGGTTTGTGAGACACGACCTGCCCTTGACGAAACCATATTGACGATCTGAAATCATATTGTTGTTTGCCAGATGATTACAAATAGTGTCTCTTATAATCCTTTCCAAAACCATTCCTACAACAGAAGTAAGGCTTACTGGTATATAATTACCTGGGTCATCTCTACTGCCCTTCTTGATCAAGGGCATAACATTTGCAATCACCCAGTCCTCTGGTACTGAACTTGTAGGCAATGACAAATCAATATCAAAGCCGAAGCCTTTGCTATCTTCTCCCTAGTTTCCCAGACAATCGACGGATAAATCCCATCCAGCCCAGGGGACTTGTCTACTTTAATCCTTCTAGAATTGATAACACATGTTCGTAACTAACCTCGGTCCTTTCTAGTCTCACATCTTCTACCTCATTATTATCTACAATATTCTAATTTTCCTGAGTGAAAACCAATGAGATATGTTTGTATAGCACCTCTCCGATTTCCACAGTGTCCACACTCCACTTCCCACTTCTGTCTTTGATTGGCCTTATTCCTACCCTATCCTTTATTCCTCAAATACCTATAGAAAGCTTTAGGGTTCTCCTTTATTCTATTCGCAAAAGACTGCTCGTGTCCTCTCTTTGCTCTTCTTAACTCTCTTGAAATCCTTCCTATCTGATCTGTAAGTCTCCATCGCCTCATCTGTACCATTTGTCTCATCAACACATAAGCCTCCTACTTCTTCGTAACAAGAGATGCAATTTCTGTGGTAAACCACGGTTCCCTTACCTTATCCCTTCCTCCCTGCCTGACAGGGACATACCTATCAAGGACACGTAATATCTGTTCCTTAAACCAGCTCCACATTTCCATTGTCTGCATCCACTGCATTTCGCTCCTCCATCCTCTGCATCCTAATTCTTGCAGAATCGCATTATAATTGCCACTGCCCCATCGATAAGTCTTCACCTGTGGCATATACCTATCCCTTTTCATCGCTAAACTAAACCTAACTGAATTATGATCACTCTCTCCAAAGTGCTCACCTACACCTAAATCAAACACCTAGTCCGGTTCATGACCAAGCACCAGATCCAATGTGGCCTCCCCTCTTGTCGGCCCTTTGACATACTGTGTCAGGAAACCCTCCTGTACACATTAGACAAACACTGATCCATCCGACGTATTAGAATTATAGAATTTCCAGTCAATGTTGGGGAAGTTAAAGTCCCCCATAATGACCACCATGTTACTTTCACTCCTACCCAGAGTAATTTTGCTAATCCTCTCTTCCCACTCCCTGGAACTCTGTGGTGGCCTATAAAAACTCCAAGCAGTGTGACCTCCCCTCTCCTGTTTCTAACCTCAGCCCACACTACTTCAGTAGACAAGTCCTCCCCAAATGTTCTCTCCGCCACCGTTATACTATCCTTGACTAACATGACATGCATGGGCCCATTACGGTGCTTCAAATTCCATGAGGCAGCCATACTGTCTATGACAGACAGACTCAGTCTGGAACCTCCTCTATCCTTAAGACCTTATGCACTGCCTACGCTCCTCCATTTCCCCTTTGCACGTTCCCTTTTCAACCCATCCCATCCCACCCCACCTGCATCACTCCACAATTGGAGCTGTCAAGGGCAGAAGTCTGTGGAAAACCCTCCCTAACCTTCTCTATCCTCCGTTAAGATGTATTTTAAAATCATCCTCCTTAATCAATGTTTTGATCATCCATGAAACACCTTAGGAGATTTGCCATTATGAAAGATTCCATATAAAGCAAGTAGTTGTTGTTATTGCTGTACATTAGGGGAAACAGAAATGATGCTTTCAAAATTCTAACAAGAAAGTCACTGATACATGCAGTGTGTAGGCCAAATAATAACCTCACATTGGGATGGACAATAAACAAAGAAATAGCTGATGCCTATAAAAATGGCATGTCTATTACCATGGGTGATTTTAATCTACATGTAGATTGGTCAACCCAGTTCTGTCAGGGTCGCCTTGAGGAATTCATTAAGTGTATACATGATAGTTTTTTTGAACAGTATGAAATGTAAACGACAAGGAGCAAGCTATCCAAGATCTGGCCCCTGTGCAATGAGACAGGAATAATTAATGACCTCAGAATTAGGGATCCTCTTGGAAGAAGTGATCACTGTATGGTTGAAGTTAGAATACATATGGAGAGGTGTGAAGATAAATTACTTGCCTTCGATCTCTTCATAGCCAACTGCCGCTGCGAGATTAACCGCCTCAACTTCTCCACCCCTCTCACCCTCGGGACGTGCATCCCTCCACTCCATCCGTTCCAACCCCAACCTCACTATCAAACTGGCAGACAAGGGAGGCGCGGAAGTAGTTTGGCACACTGACCTTTATACCGCTGAGGCTAAACTCCAGCTCGCAGACACCTCCTCCTACTGCCCCCTTGACCATGACCCCACCTCCCACCACCAAACCATCATCTCCCCATCCACCGCCTCCAACCTCATAGTCCCTCAACCCCACTGCCAGTTTCTTCCTCCTGCCCAAAATCCATAAACGTGACTGCCCCGGCCGACTCATTGTCTCAGCCTGATCCTGCCCCACCGAACTCATCTCTGCATACCTCGACACGGTCCTGTCCCCCTTAGTCCAAGAACTCCCCACCTACGTTCGGGACACCACCCACGCCCTCCACCTTCTCCATGATTTTCGTTTCCCCGGCCCCCAACGCCTTATCTTCACCAGTCCCTACACACCTCCATCCCCCATCATGAAGAACTCAAAGCCCTCCGCTTCTTCCTTTCCCACTGTACCAACCAGTATCCTTCCACTGACACCCTCCTTCGACTGACTGAACCGGTCCTCACCCTGAACAACTTCTCTTTCCAATCCTCCCACTTCCTCCAAACCAAAGGGGTAGCCAAGGGCACCCACATGGGCCCCAGCTATGCCTGCCTCTTGATATGAGGAACAGTCCATCTTCCACAACTACACTGGCACCACCCCCCACCTTTTCCTCCGCTACATCGATGACTGTATCGGCGCTGCCTCGTGCTCCCACGAGGAGGTTGAACAGTTCATCCACTTTACCAACACCTTCCACCCCGACCTCAAATTCACCTGGACCATTTCAGACTCCTCCCTCCCCCCTCCTAGACCTTTCCATTTCTATCTCTGGCGACCGAATCAACACGGACATTTACTATAAACCGACCGGCACCCACAGCTACCTAGACAACACCTCCTCCCACCCTGCCCCCTGTAAAAAAAAACGCCATCCCATATTCCAAATTCCTTCGTCTCTGCTGCATCTGCTCCCAGGAGGACCAGTTCCAATACCGTACAACCCAGATGGCCTCCTTCTTCAAAGACCACAATTTCCACCCAGACGTGGTCGACGATGCCCTCCACCGCATCTCCTCCACTTCCCGCTCCTCCACCCTTGAGCCCCGCCTCTCCAACCGCCACCAGGACAGAACCCAACTGGTCCTCACCTACCACCCCACCAAACTCCATATACAGCGTATCACTCGTCGTCATTTCAGCCACCTCCAAATAGACCCCACCACCAGGGATATATTTCCCTCCCCTCCCCTATCAGCATTCTGAAAAGACCACTCCCTCTGTGACTCCCTTGTCAGGTCGACACCCCCCACCAACCCAACCTCCACTCCCGGCACCTTCCCCTGCAACTGCAAGAAATGCAAAACTTGCGCCCACACCTCCCCCCTTACTTCCCTCCGAGGCCCCAAGGGATACTTCCATATCCACCACAAATTCACTTGCACCTCCACACACGTCATTTATTGCATCCACTACGCCCGATGTGGCCTCCTCTATATTGGGGAGACAGGCCGCCTACTTGCGGAACGTTTCAGACAACACCTCTGGGACACCCGGACCAACCAATCCAACCACCCCGTGGCTCAACACTTCAACTCCCCCTCCCATTCCAGCAAGGACATGCAGGTCCTTGGACTCCTCCATCGCCAGATCATAGCAACACGACAGTTGGAGGAAGAGCGCCTCATCTTCCACCGAGGAACCCCTCAACCACAAGGGATGAACTCAGATTTCTCCAGTTTCCTCATTTCCCCTCCCCCCACCTTGTCTCAGTCAAATCTCTCGAACTCAGCTCCATTTTCCTAACCTGCAATCTTCTTCCTGACCTCTCTGCCCCACCCCCACTCCGGCCTATCACCCTCACTTTGACCTCCTTCCACCTGTTGCATTTCCAACGCCCCTCCCCCAAGTCCCTCCTCCCTTCCTTTTACCTTATCCTGCTGGACACACTCTCCTCATTGCTGAAGAAGGGCTTATGCCTGAAACGTTGATTCTCCTGCTCCTTGGATGCTGCCTGACCTGCTGCGCTTTTCCAGCAACACATTTTCAGCTCTGATCTCCAGCATCTGCAGTCCTCACTTTCTCCTCCAGTGCGAAGATAAAATCTAATACCTTGGTCCTGTGCTTGAACATGGGGAACTAAAATAGAATGAGGAAGAACCTGGATAATGTAGACTGGAAACAAACATTTTATGGTGGGACAGTTGATGAGCAGTGAAAGATTTTCAAAGACATTTTAGGAAGTGCTCAGCAAAGGCATATTCCAGTGAAAAGGAAGGACTGTAAGAAAAGGCGGCTGACAAAAGATAGGGAATTCTACACCAGTTAGTTTATTCTCTGTAGTTGGAATGATGTTTGGGTCTATTATCAAGGAAGAAATAGCAGGGAATCTCGATACAAATTGTCCCATTGGGCAGACAGAGCATGGATTCATGAAGGACAGGTCATGCTTGACAAATCGTTTGGAATTCTATGAAGACATTTCGAGCAAGGTGGACAATGGGGACCCAGTGGATGCAGTGTACCTTGATTTCCAAAAGGCCTTCAACAAGGTGCCACACAAGTGGCTGTTGCATTATATAAGGGTGCATGGGATAGAGTATTAGCATGGATAGAAGATTGGTTGAATAACAGGAAGCAAAGAGTGGGGATAAATAAGCCTTATTCTGGCTGGCAATCAGTAACTAGTAGTGTGCCTCTAGGATCAGTGTTGGGACTGCAATTATTTAGAATTGATACAGATGATTTAGAGTTGGGGACCACATGTAGGGTGTCAAAGTTTGCATCTTAGACTAGGATGAGTAACAGAACAAAGTGTGCAGAGGACTGGGAAACTTTGCAGGGGAACATAGATACATTGAGTGAGTGGGCAATGGTTTGGCAAGTGGAGTGTTATGTTCATGTTTGGTTGGAGTAACATTAATAAAAAGATTATTACTTGAATTTTTAAAAAGTTACATTATTTGCTATGCAGAGGCACCTGAACATCCTTCTGCAGGAGGGTTAGTCACCAGGTATAACAATCAATTCAGAAGGCAAATGGAATTTTGTCCTTCATTTCTGAAGGGATTGTGTTTAAAAGCAGAGGTTATGTTCTAGCAAAAGTGGGTGCTGGTGAGCCCACACCTGGAGCACTGCATGCAGTTTTTATCTCCTTACGTGCTCAGGGATGTACTGCCCCGAGAGGGGGTGCAGAGGAGGTTAACTATGTTGAATCCGGAGGTGAGGGGTTTGGCTGAACAGAGACTGAGTAGATTGGGATTTTATTCATTGGAATTCAGAAGAATGGATAGATATAAAATAATGAGTGGAATTTAAAAAAAATACAAGTGGAGAGGATGTATCCACTGGCAGGTGAAGCTAGGACAAGAGGGCATCACCACAAAGTCAGAAGCAGCAAATTTAAAAGTGAATTGAGAAGGGATGTCTTGACCTTGATGGAGTGCATTGCCTGGGGAAGTATTTGATGCTGGTTCAATGAACGTTTTTAAAGCGAAGTTAGTTTATTTTATAAAAGAAATAATTAATTAAGGAATACGGTAAGAACGTGGGTAAATCGTTCTGCATCCACAAAATGATCAGCCATGATCTTATTGAATGGTAGAGCAGGCTCGAAGGACAGGACGGCCTTAACTTTTTCCAAGATCTTTTGTTCTTTTGTTATACATTCCTCCCTCACTCGTGACTTGGAGGTGCTGGTGTTGGATTAGGATGGACAAAATTAAAATTCAGAGAACACCAGGTTATAGTCCAACAGGTTTATTTGGAAGCACTACTTTGCTGGTCCTTCATCAGTTGGTTGTGTGATTTTTAACTTTGTCCCTCACTCTTGTAACTGAAAAACAGCAACAAAAGCCACGAAGCAGTGTGCAAGCTCCAGCCAACAGTTGGTATTGAGGACAATGAAGAAGGTTATCTCAGAATACAATGGGATATTGATCAGATGGGCCAATGGGCTGAGGACAGGCAGATAGGATTTAATTCAGATCGATCAGGTTAGGATAAATGGTTAACATTGACAGGTTGGACCGAAGAAGTGATTGATGTCAGTGGTGGACCAATGCCGAGGCAGGGGAGGAGCTGGAGGACCTGGCGGGGCAGATGGTCCTCCGGCCAATCAGTGAATGAGGGCGGGACTAGACTATACCACGTGATCATCCTCGCGGTGGGTGCGGAGAGCTGTCGGTAAGGAAAGAAATAAACAGCAGGAAGCGGGAGGGGAATGGTGTTGGTATGGTCTGAGAGGTTTTACAATCATTTGCTGCGCATCGGAAAATACAAATTTGAAACTTACAGTCCCGTTTTTGCAGCAAACGGGAATATGCCTCTTTGAGTAATCGGCCCGAGTGAGCGCCGCCATCTTTATTCGGGGCAATGATTCACTGGACACGTGCGCGGCCGCCAGCTTTGTAGGGGGCAAAGTTCAGAGGGGTGTATGTGCAGCCTTCCCTGGTAAAAAGAGTCATAGGGCAGGATTTACACAGAGCACATTCAAACCCAGAGAAATGGACTTTTTTTCTGGATTTGTTTCGTCATTCATTTAAATGATTTGGATGTGAATAGAGGCCGTATAGTTAGTAAGTTTGCAGGTGACACCAAACTTGGAGGTATTGTGGGCAATGAAGAAGGTTATCTCAGAGTACAGTGGGATATTGATCAGATGGGCCAATGGGCTGAGGAGTGGCAAAAAGGATTTAATGAAGGTAAATTAGATTTGGATATCTGGTTGGCATAGGTTGGACCGAAGAAGTCTGTTTCTGTGCTAGACATCTTTGACTGTGGGATCATAAAAGTGAACTCTGCTTTGGTTCACCTCTGGGTTCTCTGATGTCCACTTGTTCATTATCTAGCTTCCTCAGTCTCTCATGGGTATATTTTTGCTCTGTATAGTATTTTACTATTACTTTCACAGCTGTTTTGTAAATGAATTGAACAACGTAGAGCTGGAAAAACACAGCAGGCCAGGCAGCATCCGAGGAGCAGGAGTATCAACGTTTCGGGCATAAGCCCTTCTTCAGGAATGTAAATGAATTGTCCACTGCTGCCCGGCTCCTGACCGTATGATGTTCCATTATCAGGTTATTTTTTCCACAATATCTTTGACAGTCTAGAATTCTTTTTTCCAATAAGCGAGTGCATTTTCCTTCCATTTCTGACAGTCAAATTCTGCACCATTTTCATTCCCTGTGATTCATATTGCACTCCATGAAACATCAACTGTGTATTTCTCCTTCCACAGAAGCCAGTGATCAATGCCAAAGCCTTGTTGCCTGTGGAGAGGGTGATGTTTGACTGCCTTGTACTGCTGCAGTTTGTATGGTGAAGGTGGTTGGGTAAGAGACATTACAGATTATTCACTCAGTGATATTGAAGAATAGAAGATATCTGTACAAATCATCATGGTTTTAATTTCACAAAAATATTATTGAGAAGTTTTGACATAAGGCTACAGATGGAGAATATTGTTTCCAGTGACCACAACCATTGCCAAATAAGCAGTTTTTCAGGAATGCCTTAAAGGAAGAAAGCAGATCTTAGAGGGTGGGAATTCCAGACCATGTTCCCTTGGAGTCTATAGAAACAGTAACACAGGTGAACTCAAAATTAAACACATCATTGAGAGTCTGAACTAAAATGAGTTATTGAGATATGAAAGGGTGTGTGGTGCAGGGAGATAGGAATGATTACAGCCAGGAATTAATTCAAAGGTGTGAAAGTAAATTGTTGTTGCTTACAAATGGGAGTCTTTTTATTGATCAGCAAGTTTTGGTGCAAGTGAGCACTTCGGCAGTAGAGTTTTCAATATTCTTGAGATTATCGGGAGGGTGAATGTGGGATGCTGGCCAGGAGTGGGTTTAGATAATGAAATCTAGTGTTAACAAAAGGAATGAATGAGAGCTTCAGCAAATGAGCTGAGACTGTGGTGAGGTCTGGTGATATCACTGAAGTTGAAATAGTGGTCTTGGAGGGGGTCTGGCCTGTCATCCTCATCTCATTCAGCTGTTTGTCAGTTTGTGAATCAAGTCTGTAACAAGCTCAGGAACTGAGTGGCCCTGGCAGAACCCAAACTGGGCATCACTGAGCAGGTTATTGCTGAGCAGGTGCTTGACAGCACTGTTGATGACACCTTCCATCCCCTCACTGCTGAGTGAGTGTGGACTGATGGAGGGGAATTGGCTGAGTTGGATCTGCCCTGTGTTTTTGTGTTGGAACATCCCTGAGCAATGTTCCACAAAGTCAGGAGGTGCCAGTGCTGGAACAGTACTTGTCTTGTTGGGCAGCAGTTTCTGGAGCACAGCCAACAGTATTATTGCCAGAATATTGGCAGGGCCCATACCTTTACACTACTTATTTCAAATCAGATCAAGAAATGGATGAGTTTTAAACCAAGTCGATCCATATCTGTGATGTCAGGGACCAATGGAGAAGGCTCATCCACTTGGCACTGCTGGCTGAAAATCGCTGCTAATGCTGTCCTCTTATCTGTTGCATGAATGTGTGAGACCCCTCCATCGGTAAGGGTGGGGATATCTGTGATGCTTCCTCCAGTGAGTTGTTTAATTGTCCATCACTATTCTTGACTCGGTGTGGCAGAGCTCAGATCTGACCTATTGGCTATGGGATCACTTAGTTCTATTTGGTGTTGCTTGTGCTGTTTGGCATGCAGGTTTGGTAGCTGTACCAGGTTGGCACCTCATTTTCAGGTATGCCTTGTACTGCTCCTGACATGCCCTCCTGCATTCACTGTTGAACCAGGGTTGATTCCCCTGGCTTGATGTTAATGGTTGAGTGGGGGATATCAGGCCATGAGATTTCAGATTGGGCTGGAGTACAGTTCTGCTGCTGTCGTTGGCCCACAGTGAGACAGAGGTTGCAGGGTCAAGAGGGCTGATTGTGTGGTTGTATTTGCTAGTGCATTGGTAGATGTAATGTGGTCCATCCAGTTTCATTCCTTTGTTGAGACTGTGCAGTGATTAATTCAATGAGTGATTTGATGGGCCACTGTCGGGTTTCTTTCCCTCAAGGACATGGTCAATGGCAGAAAAACATCCCCAATGGTTCCATGGCAAACAGGAGATTCTTCATTCCATTTGTTTTTCTTGAATTCAGAGCCACCCTCTACCGATTTGGGATTCAAACCTGAACTTCAGTTGTATATTTTAATATTCTTGATAAATGATAAATACGACAGGTTTGTTCACTTATTTTCAGAATCACTATCACAGGCTTTGTTTATTGTTTTGGAGATAAAAACACTGTCCATTATCCTGTCTCCTCCATCCTCCCCTCCAACAACAAGAGTGAGGAGCACATGGAGTTTCTCTGTCCATAACATTGCGATAATCCAATCAGCTGCCTCTGCTTCTTTCCTCCCTCTCCACTAGCCCACCGAGCCACACAGCCTCACAAGGGTGCTCCTCATTTTAGTCCTAAACTTGCATTTCCTCGAGTCCCTTTTCAAGCCTTATTAGAGGTCATCTTGACCATTTACCCTAGTGTAGCTAAATCATGGACATTCCAAATCTGTCTAATCCTCCCGCTTGTCAACGCCCTCCCTCCCTCCACCCCCCCCCCCCCAACCTTGCAATTCACAGATATTGTTCCATGATCTGTCTGTCTATCTTTTCTGGTTATGTCGTTCTCTCCCATTCTGCTAAAACCTTATATTTGACCTCACCATCATTGTAAAAATCCTGCTCCATCTCTACTCTCCCTTTCCTTTCTGAGTTCATTGTATTTGGTGTCCCTCCAGGATCTATCCTTGGTCCGTCCTGTTTCTCACCTACACACTGCCAGGAGGTAACATCGCCCAAAAGCACTGTGTTAGGTTTCACATGTACACTGGCAATGCCCAGCTCTCCCTCCCCATCATCCGTCTCCATTACTCCACTATTACTCAGTTATCAAACTGCTTACCACGCTTCAATTAGCTGCAATTCACTCCAATGAAACACTGTAATTGTTAAACCCATTGCCTTCAGTTGTTATTCCAAATTCATTTCCCTTACTGCTGTGTCCCTCCCTCTCACTGGGAAGTGTCTGAGGCAGAACTACACTCTTCACAATATTGCTCTCATATCTGACCCCAAGGTGACCATCTGATCAGACATCTACACAATCACAAACACCACAAATTCCAATTTCTAAAACGTTGCTTGTCTCCTCCTCACCCCAGCTCCATTGCTACTGAAACCCTAATCTGTGTCGGTGTTGCCTTAAACTTGACAAATCTGAAACAGAACCCTTGATTTCGCGACTGACCCAGAATCTGGTTCAATATGCAGGTGGACTGGGTAAATAATGTTGCTAGTGGATCTAAAGAAAGGGAATTCATGGAATGCTTACAGGATGGCTTTTTGGAACAGCTTGTCATGGAGCCCACAAGAGAGCAGGCTATTCTGGACCTAGTGCTTTGCAATGAACCAGACTCTATAAAAGATCTTAAAGTAAGGGAACCCTTAGGAAGTAGCGACCATAATATGGTAGAGTTCAGTCTGGAGTTTGAAAGGGAGAAGGCGAAATCTGATGTAATGGTGTTACAGTTGAATAAAGGTAATTATGAGGGCATGAGAGAGGAACTGACTAAAATAGACTGGAAGCAGAGGCTAACCGGGAAGACACTAGAGCAAAAATGGCAGGAGTTTGTAGGTATAATTGAGGACACTGTACAGAGGTTCATTCCCAAGAAAAGAAAGATTAACCGGGGAGGGATTAGACAACCTTGGCTGACAAAGGAAGTCAGGAAATGTATTAAAGAAAAAGAGAGATCCTATAAAGTGGCTAAGAACAGTGGGAAATCAGAAGATTGGGAAGGATACAAAAGCAAACAGAGGATAACAAAGAGTGTAATAAGAAATGAGAGGATCAAATATGAAGGTAGGCTAGCCAGTAATATTAGAAATAATAGTAAAAGTTTCTTTCAGTACATAAGAAACAAACGACAGGCAAAAGTAGACATTGGGCCACTTCAAACTGATGCAGGGAGCCTAGTGATGGGAGATAAGGAAATAGCAGGAGAACTTAACAAGTACTTTGCGTCAGTTTTCACAGTGGAAGACATGAGTAATATCCCAAAAATTAAAGGGTGTCACGGGGCTGAGTTGAGTATGGTTGCCATTACGAAAGAGATAGTGCTAGAAAAGTTAAAAAGTCTTAAAATTGATAAATCTCCTGGCCCCGATGGGATACACCCTAGAGTTCTGAGAGAGGTTGCTGAGGAAATAGCAGAGGCTTTGGTTGAGATCTTTCAAGAGTCACTGGAGTCAGGAAAGGTCCCGGATGATTGGAAGATGGCTGTAGTAACCCCCTTGTTCAAGAAAGGATCAAGGCAAAAGATGGAAAATTATAGGCCAATCAGCTTAACCTCGGTTGTTGGTAAAATTCTAGAATCCATCATTAAGGATGAGGTTTCTAAATTCTTGGAAGAGCAGAGTCTGATTAGAACAAGTCAACATGGATTTAGTAAAGGGAGGTCATGCCTGACAAACCTGTTGGAATTTTTTGAAGAGGTAACAAGTAGGTTAGACCAGGGGAACCCAGTGGATGTGGTCTATCTGGACTTTCAAAAGGCCTTTGATAAGGTGCCACACGGGAGACTGCTGAGCAAGGTGAGGGCCCATGGTGTTCGAGGTGAGCTGCTGGGAAGGATTGAGGATTGGCTATCTAACAGAAGGCAGAGAGTTGGGATAAAAGGTTCTTTTTCAGAATGGCAGCCGGTGACGAGCGGTGTCCCGCAGGGTTCGGTGCTGGGGCCACAGCTGTTCGCATTATATATTAATGATTTGGATGAGGGAACCGGGGGCATTCTAGCGAAGTTTGCCGATGATACAAAGTTAGGTAGACAGGCAGGTAGTACTGAGGAAGTGGGGAGGCTACAGAAGGATCTAGACAGGTTGGGAGAGTGGTCCAGGAAATGGCTGATGGAATTTAACGTGAGCAAGTGCGAGGTCTTGCACTTTGGCAAAAAGAATATAGGAATGGACTACTTTCTAAATGGTGAGAAACTTAATAAAGCCAAAGCACAAAGGGATCTGGAAGTGCTAGTCGAGGATTCTCTAAAGGTAAACATGTAGGTTGAGTCTGTGATTAAGAAAGCGAATGCAATGTTGTCTCTTATCTCAAGAGGGTTGGAATATAAAAGCAGAGATGTACTACTAAGACTTTATAAAGCTCTGGTTAGGCCCCATTTGGAGTACTGTGTCCAGTTTTGGTCCCCACACCTCAGGAAGGACATACTGGCACTGGAACGTGTCCAGCGGAGATTCACACGGATGATCCCTGGAATGACAGGTCTAGCATATGAGGAACGGCTGAGGATACTGGGATTGTATTCGTTGGAGTTTAGAAGATTAAGGGGAGATCTAATAGAGACGTACAAAATAATACATGGCTTTGAAAAGGTGGATGCTAGAAAATTGTTTCTGTTAGGCAAGGAGACTAGGACCCGTGGACACAGCCTTAGAATTAGAGGGGGTCATTTCAGAACGGAAATGCGGAGACATTTCTTCAGCCAGAGAGTGGTGGGCCTGTGGAATTCATTGCCACGGAGTGCAGTGGAAGCCGGGACGCTAAATGTCTTCAAGGCCGAGATTGATAGGTTCTTGTTGTCTAGAGGAATTAAGGGCTACGGGGAGAACGCTGGCAAGTGGAGCTGAAATGCGCATCAGCCATGATTGAATGGCGGAGTGGACTCGATGGTCGAATGGCCTTACTTCCACTCCTATGTCTTATGGTCTTATGGTCTTAAGACTCACCCGTAATGGGACACATCCTCTCCATATTTACCCTGTCAAACCTTGACAGAATCCTGTATGTTTCAAAGAGATCACCTCTCATACTCAGTGGACTTTGGAAGAATATTCCCAACTTATTCAGCCTTTGCTTACAGGATAATCCCTTCAAAACAGGGATCATCCCAATGGATCTTCTCTGAAATGCCTCCAATAAACTGCATTATTTCATGAACTAAAGTGACCAAATCTGTTCACGTTACTCCAGATGTGGTCTCACTTGCCATTTGTTTAGTTGCCCTAAGGTATATATTCCAAACTCTTATATTGCAAACTCTTTGAAATAAGGGACAGCATTCCATTCCCTTTCCTGATTCCATGCTGTAACTGTGTGCTCGCTTTCTGTGTTTCCTGCTCATTTTCCCCCAGTCCCTTTGTGGTGCAGCTTTCTACAGTTTATCCCAAGTTATACTCTATTTGCCAACTTGTTGCCCAGGTTTCCTGTGAATATCTCTCTGTAATCTGTTTATAATCCTTTTGGAACTTTCCTGTTATGCCTTTTCTAAAAGACTTCCCCCCACCCCCCCCCCCCCCCCCCCCTCATTATTCGAAACATGTCCTGGGAGCACTGTGCAGTGGGAAGCATGCGCAGTTGCTATCTTTCAGGGATACTCTGTTTCATGACCGGGAGGAGCTTGTTGACCATTGGTTAGAATGGAGACAACTTGCCCATCGAGCTGCATGAGCCTTTCACACCCCATGTCTTATTGATGAGGCACAGCGGCAGAATGGAAGGAAAGAAAAGGAAGGAAATCCTGCTCTCCATATCTGACTGAATCTTGCAACATTCTGTCCCATGTTCAGTCACATGAAGTCCCAAGGTGGAAACTCATAGAAACCTACATAGATTTGCCCTTGAAGTGCCTGCTAACCTCCACCAGGGGTAATGTGTACTGTCCTCCTGGGCCAGGAGGAGGGAATTGTATGAGTTTCAAACTTGAACTGACAGTGACGGATTTTATAAACTTGTATAACAGACAGATGTTCAGATGGTAATCTCAGTCGTTGTAACGCCAAACTCTGACAGAATTACTCAATACATCAGGCCCTGGATATTCATATTGTGTTCCAGATCAATGCCATTTGCTGAATAAAAGTTCTCCTTTGAATCAAACCATCCTCTCAATAGATCTTCCCAAATCTTCAACATGTGTCCTGTAATCCTTGTATATTGAGCTGATGGGTGTAAGGTTTATTATTATAATGTGTAACTTTTGTAAACCACTTTGTCACAACTCCCCAAATTTCCTTTGCTACAAGGAGAACACACTCAGTTTCCCCAAACCCCTGATTCCCCAATGTCTGTTTGCTCTCTATAAGGTACACATCAGGGTTGTGTTGGAACATTCTCCACTTGCCTGCATCAGTGCACCACCCCCCCCCCCCACCCCCCCACCCCCCAAACAATATTAAAGAAAGTGAACATCCTACAGGATAAAGCACTGTACCTGAGTGGTTTCCCATCCACCACCTTCAGCATTCCCTTTCCCCACCCTCGAGGCACAGTGGCATCACTGTGTAAAAGGTGAAGTCAGCATTGTCCTACCCGACCTTAGGACTGCTCTCTCATTAGAGATGTCTGGTAGTGGTTAACCTGAATATTACCACAGCACAGGCAAGGGGAGAGGTTGAAAATGAGAGTCCATTAATTGCAGATGTTTATTCTTGATGTGTATTAGCAACACACATGTCACGTGAACAATTAATGTTAAAAAAGCCCCACACATTCTGCAACTAAAATCCCCCATTATTTGAACCATCCTGGTAAATCTCCTGTGCCCCGTCTCAGGGACCCTGCCATCATTCAACAATGTGTGGGCGATCTGTGGTTCACACAGACCTAGCTGCTCTGAACCCTGTGGGTGATAGCATCGAGCAACAGTTGCACTGAACCTCTCTGTCTGGAAGAGAGTGAGAGACAGAAATCCTGAAGGCATTTAAAATCTATTTAGGAACACACTTGCAAGGCCAAGGCTGACAGGTCTATGGGCTCTGTGTTGGAAAATGGGATTAAAATAGTTAGCTGAGAGATTTCTTTCCAGCATAAATCCAATGGACCACAAAACCGTTTTCTGTCGTGTCGACCACAGACGCGTAATATAGGAAAATGACCAGCCACAATAGAAGCCAGGTCAGAGAAGGTGATATTAGAATAGATGATACGTGATTGATTAATGTTTTTTGGAGGAAAATGTGACAGAGGTTAAGTGGGACATTGTGGAGCTCTGGGTGCAGGAATCTGAAATAAAAATGGGTTATCCTGAAGGCTGGAATTAAAGAAAGGCACATCACAGAGATTTGATAGGGTGGACAAGATTAAAGATAGAAAGTGTGTTGAGAATTGAGATTAGTGGTTGGAGGATTTTGCAGAGATTGAGATGTCTTTGATCCCAGAGATAGTGATAGTTCTGAGGCTCAAGAGGAATTATAGAGATAAGGATGAGTTGTTCCCTTTCCCAACCCGACCTCTTTACTGATAATGATTGTTTCTCTGTCCTCATCTGCCATTGCCTCCATAGGCCTGTGACAATGAGAGTACGCAGACAGTATGTTCCTGTTAAGGCCAAGGCTGGGAGGCGTCGAGAATGCTGCATGACCTGATAAATTGAGGCTCTGGTCAAGAAAATGAAGGAAGGATATGGCAGGTACAGACCACTCTGTTTGAGTGAATCCCTAGAGGACTATAAGGGCAGTAGGAGTATACTCGTGGGAAACCAGGAGGCAAAAAAGGGGACATGAGATAGCTTTGGGAAATAGGTTTAAAGAGAATCCAAAGAGATTCTACAAATACACTAAAGACAAAAGAATAACTAGGCAGAGAATAGTGACCCTCGAAGATCAACAAGACTGTCTATGGAACAGCAGGAGGTGGGAGAGATTCTGTAAGTATTTCATGTCAGATTTTACTGAAAGGGTATATGGAAGTTAGAGATGTTGGAGAAATAAATAGTGATAACTTGGCAAGTGTACATATTAGAGGAGGTGGTACTGGATGTCTTAAAATGCATAAAGGTGGATAAATCCCTGGAATCTGATCAGGTGTATCCCAGAATTTTGTGGGTAATTAGGGAAGCTTTTGCTGAGCCCCTCGCTGCGATATTTGTATCATCAATCGCCACAGGTGAGGTGCTGGAAGATGGGTGCCATTATTTGAGAAAGGTGGTAAGGAAAAGCCAGGGAACTATAGACCGGTGAGCCTGAAGTCAGTGGCAGAGAAGTTGTTGGAAGGATTCTCCGGGACAGGATTTACATGTCATTGAAAAAGCAAGAAATGATTAGGGAGAGTCAGCATGGCTTTGTGCATTGAAATCAGTAACTTGACTTGAGAAAGACACAAGGTTTCACACAACACACTGGTTAGCAGGTTCAATACCATAGAATTCTGGCGGAACTAGCTGTTTGGATACAGAATTGGCTGGAAGGTCAACACAGAAACAGAGACCCGTCAGTCCGACCAGTACATGCTGATCAGATATCCCAATGCAATCTAGTCCCCCCTGTCAGCACCCGGCCCATATCCTTCCTATTCATACACACATGAAGGTGCCTTTTAAATGTTGTAATCGTAATGGCCTCCACCACTTCCTCTGGCAGCGCATTCCATACACGTACCACCCTCTGTGTGAAAACGTTGCCTCTCAATTCTCTTTAAAGTCTTTCCCCTCATACCATAAACCTATGCCCTCTCGAGCTGGGATCCCCGATGCCAGGGAAAAGACTTTGTCTATTTATCCTATCCATCCACCTCATGTTTTTATATACATCGATAAGATCACTTCTCAGCCTCTGACGCTGCAGAGAAAACAGCCCCAATCTATTCAACCTCTATTCAACCCCCAGCCTAGCTCAAATCCTCCAACCCTGGCATCGTTCTTGTAATTTTTTTCTGAACCCTTTCAAGTTTCACAACATCCTTCCAATAGGAAGGAGACCAGATTTGTACGCAACGTTCCAAAAGTGGCCTAACCAATGTCCTGTACAGCCGCAACATGACCTCACAACTCCTGTACTCAATATTTTGTCCAATAAAGGAAAGCATACCAAATGTCGCCTTCGCTATCCTATCTACCTGCACTCCAAGGTCTCTTTGTTCAGTCACATCCCTCAGGACCTTACCATTAAGTGTATAAGTCCTGCTAAGATTTGCTTTCCCAAAATGCCACTCCTCAACCCATTTACCCATCTGATCAAGATCCCATTGTACTCTGAGGTAATCTTTTTCACTGTCCACTACACCTCCAGATTTGGTGTCTTCTCATTAACAATACCTCCGATGTTCACATCCAAGTAATTGATATAAATGACGAAATGTAGTGGATCCAGCACTGATCCTTGTGACACTCCACTACTCACAGGCCTCCAGTCTAAAAAGCAACCCTCCATCACCACCCTCTGTCTTCTGCCTTTGAGCCAGTTCTGTATCCAAATGGTTAGATCTCCCTGTATGCCATGAGCTCTAACCTTGCTGAGCAGTCAGTGTCATAGTGGAGGGTGCTTTTTGTACTGGAAGCCTGTGATGAGCAATATGCTGTCAGGCTGGTTCCTGGGTCCACTGATTTTTGCCATTTATATAAATGATTTCTATGTGAATATAGGAGCTATGGTTAGTAGGTTTACAATAGACACCAAAATTGGAGGTGCAATGGACAGCAGAGTTACCTGAGAGTACAATGAGACTCCGATCAAATGGGCTGAGGGGTGGAAGATGCAGCTTAATTTAGATAAATGTGAGGCTCTTCATTTTGGAAAAGCAAATCAGGGCAGGATTTTTACACGTAATGGGAAGGTCCTGGGGAGTATTGCTGAACAAAGAGATCTTGGAGTGCAGGTTCATAGTTCCTTGAAAGTGGAATCATAGATAGGCAGGGTAGTGAAGAAAGTGTTTGGTGAACTTGCCTTTATTGGTCTGTGCATTGAGTACAGGAGTTGTGACACCATTTTGCGGCTGTACAGGACACTCATTCAGCCACTTCTGGAATTCTGCTTTCAGTCCTGGTCTCCCGCTCTCGGAATGATATTGTGAAACTAGAAAGGATTCAGAAAAGATGCAAAGATGTTGCCAGGGTTGAGGGATTGAGCTATAGGGAGAGGCTGAATAGACTGAGGCTGTTTTCACTGGAGAATCGGATGCTGAGAGGTGACCATAGAGATTGATAAAATCGTGAGGGGCATGGATAGGGTAAACAGCCAGGGTCTTATTCCTGTTTAGGTGAGTCCAAAACTAGAAAACACAGGCGTGAGGGAAAAGTTTGAAAAGGGATATTAAGGGCAAAGTTTCAAGCTGAATGTAGTATGTGTATGGAATGAGCTGCCAGAGAAAGTGTGGAGGCCAGTACAGTTACAACATTTAAAAGGCCTCTCACTGGATATGTGATTGGGAAAGGTTTAGAAGGCTATGGGCCAAGTGCTGGATTATGGGACGAGATTAATTTAGGATATCTAGTCGGCATGGACAAGTTGGACTGAAGGGTCTGTTTCTGTGCTGTACATCTCTGGCACTAATAAATTAAAATTTAGATTTCTCTTTTATGGAGAGTTAGCAGGTCAGACAATTCTCCTTGGAGCTGAGAAGGATAAGCAGTGATTTCGACCAGGAGTTGATTTGTTTCCAGGGTATTTCATTTACAGAGAGACAGAGTGAGAAATTTTTAACGTCACAATTTTGAGTAACTATTTTCAGGTAACTGGCAAATAATGCAAAGAAAAATGTGAAGATTATTTTACTCAGTAAGTTCTGAGCATCTGGAACAGTTTGACCGACAGCTGGATGCAGATTCCGTAGTTATTGTCAAAACAAATTTGAAATTTAACATTTTTAAGGAAGGATTTGGAGGGCTCTGTCCAAATGGGAGGTGAGTTGGGACTGACTGGGACCATCTCCAGAGGGAGAGAGTACAGCCCCAATGGGCTGAATAGCCTCCAGTCCCTGTGCTCTGTGATACTGACTCATTCACTGTGAATGATGAAGCTCATCACAGGGCAGAGCCGTAGGGATGTACAGCATGAAAATAAACCCTTTGTTTAAACTGGTCCATGCTGACCAATATGCCAACCTAATCTATACCCATTTGCCAACACTTGGCACATATCAGTCTACACCCTTCCTATTCATATACCCATCCAAATGCCAAATGGTTTAATTGTACCAACATCCTCCACTTCCCGACAGAAGATTCCATACACGCACCAACCTCAGTGGGGGAAAGAAAATTGCCCATCCGATCCATTTTAAATTCTTTCCCTCTCACCTTAAACCTACACCCTCTCATTCTGGACTCCCCGACCCCAGGGAAATGACCTTGTCTATTTATCCTACCCAGGCCCCTCATGGTTTTATAAACCTCTGAGGTCACCCCTCAGCCTCTGATGCACCTGGGAGGATCCCACCACTCAGGTCACAATGGGGCCTGGCTGATTGATACAGCTTCAGACCAATAGGAGAGTTGGCATGATCCTCCAGCCAATGGGAGTGAATGAGGGGTGGGTCCAGCAGGCCAACACATGACCATCAGCTTTGCAGGCGCAGTGTCACTGTGAGGGGGGACTGAATGTGAAGGAGTGGGAGAGACAGCAGATACTGGGAGAGAGATGGAGTTAGTGTGGACTGGGAAGGTTGATAAACACTGTTTCAGTCTGCTGGACCTGAATTAGATACTCCGGGTAAATTAGAACCAAAAGAACTGCGGATGCTGTAAATCACCCACAACTACCAGAAGGTGCTGGAAAAGCTCAGCAGATCTGGCAGCATCTGTGAAAAGAAATCAGTTTGCATTTTCCATCCAGTGATGCTTCCTCAGGAACTGATGTTACTGAGAAAAAAAGTCTGTTTTTATGCAGAAGGTAGGGGTTAAGGAGTAAATGATAGGTGGGGGTAGAGGCCAAAGAGAGAGATAGGAGCAGTTGGACAATGGAGTGGATAACGATCTGATGGGGGGAGGGTGAATAGCTGTTTATGGGGACTGTTAGTGGCTAACCATAGGTAGTGTGTAATGGTAGGCTACGTAATAACAAGGCCAGGTATGTGGGGTAGGGGGCAAAGACACTAGGATATGGGAGAGTTCAGGACCTAAAATTATTGAATTTGATGTTGAAGCCAGAGGGTTGCAGGGTTCCCGAGTGGGAGATGAGGTGTTGTTCTTCCAGTTTGTGTTAAAGTGTGGCTCTGGAAAAGCACAGCAGGTCAGGCAGCATCCAAGGAGCAGGAGAGTTGACGTATTGGGAATGTCAGCACTTCATCAGAAATGTGGGTGGTGGAATACGGCTGAGAGATAAATAGGGAGGGGTGTTTGGGGTTGGGGGGAAGGGAGCTAGGGTGGCAATAGTTGGTTGTAGATGGAGGGTCGTGGTGAGAGGGTGGAATGGACAATTGGGAAGGAAGATGGGAAGGTGGGAATGTTCAAGAGGGCAGTGCCGAGTTGGAGGGTTGAATCTGAGATAAGTTGGGGAGTGGGAGATGAGGAAACCTTGATGCTGCGTTGTTGAAAGTTCCCAAGGTGGAAGATGAGGTGTTCTTCCTCCAGGTGCCGGGTGGCTCGGATTTGGGATGGAGGGCTTGCATGTCCTTGGCAGGGTGGTGGCGGATGGGGTGGGGGGTAGCCGAAGTGGTCGGCCACAGGGCAGTGGGGTTGGTTGGTGCATTGTCCCAGAAATGTTCCCTGAAATATTCCACAATTTGGTGTCCTGAGAGCAAGGGACACAATAGGTGAGGTGTTTGGGTGGGCAGGGAAATCTCTGCTGGATGTAGGAGGATCAAGTGGTGCCTTGGATGGAGGTGAGGGGAAGGTGTGGGCACAGGTTTTCCACCTCTTGCAGTGGCAAGCGAAGGTGCTTGGAGTGGAAGGTGGGTTGGTGGGGACCGTGGATCTAACGTGGAAGTCACAGAAGGTATGGTCTCTGTGGAATGCTGAAAGGGTTGGGGAAGGAAATATATCTCAGGTGGTTGGATCTGATGGTGGAAAGAGCAGAGGATGATGTGTTGTATATGGATGGAAGGTGAGGATGGTGGGATTCCATCTTTGTTGCATTTGGAGGGGTGGGGTTCAAGGGCAGTGGTGTGGGAAGTGGAGGAGATACACTGGAGGGCATTGTTGACCACATGTGAGGGGAAATTGCAGTGCTTGAAATAGGAAGCCATTTGGTATGTTCTGAAGTGTTCTTCCAGCTTGCATCAAACTTCACTGGAACACTGCAGTAAGCATGAGACAGAGATGTTGGACAGGGAACAGTCTTGTGTGTTAAAGAGCAGGCAACTGGAAGCTCAGGGTCTTTTTTGCAGGCACAATGTAGATCATCAGCCACCATTTCCACCACCGCCACTGAGATGCTAGAAGGTTCCTGTCTCCTCCATTAACAGCTTTCCAACTTCCCACTCCTTTATCTTTCCAAATGTTCCTGTGTCTCTTTGTGCTCTGTCCCCACCTATTATTTACTCTTTAACCCCTATCTCCTATAGTCCAAAGATCTGTAGGTGAGGTGAATTGGCCCAGCTAAGGTTCCCGTAGTGTTCAAGGATGTGTATTAGTTCGGGGAAATGGAGAGTAATAGGAGAATGGGTCTGGGTGGGATAAACTTCGGAGGGTGGGTGTGGAATTGTTGGGCCAAAGGGCCTGTTTCCTGAAGGGATTCTAATTTTCCCAGCTGTCATCGGTTCTGAGGAAGGGTCACTGGACCCGCGATAACCCATGGTGTGTGCAGGAGGCGGAAAGGGGAGAGTGGCAGCAGAAACCAGATGAAATGTATCAGTGTAGACTGGGAGGGTTTAGTTATACTCTGGGCAGGTCGTTAGTCTGAATTAGAAACTCTTGGTCCCACGTTTGCAGCAAAGGGGAAGATGGCTTGGGCCTCAGGCAGTGAGAGGTCCTGGGTTATAGCAACCATCTTTTTTTGGGGCAAGGTACAGCAAGGAGCATGCACGTGTCCTCTACCTGGGTGGGGGCGGGGTGATTTGAAGAGGAGCATTTAGACATCAAACGCATACCAAGAGAAGTGTTTGTCTTCACTATTCATCTTGCAGTGACTGTGAGCTTTGTTTTGTGAATTCATTTTATAGGATATTAATTGAGAATAATTGAGACAGGGATCTCAATAAACAAGTATCTACAGTCAGCGGAGTCATCGGGATCTGAATATCATTGGCATTTAACTGTGGAAGGAGAAACGTTTGTGTTTGTCTGTTTTGTCTTTGGGAAAATATCTTCAATATTTTTGTCAAGCCAAAATCAGACAGATGTTCAAGTTCATGGTTGGATCACCCTTGGGGTATGTGTTCAATTCTTGGCCCTGCAGCTGTGGAAGGAGGTATTGGCCTGAGAGGGAGCACAGATTAATCCAAATTACACCTCGTCTACTTGCAGGAACTGTCAGATTTAGTCTCAATCATCCACTTTATAACTTTGATCTTTAAACTCCCTACTTCCAGTTCTCTGCAAATTTCTCGTGGACTCAAATTCCAGCACCATTTCAGGTGGAACGTTCCCGATTCTGACAACTGTCTGTTCATTCAGACACTGCTGAAGTCAATTTTGACTCTGGGGTTACAAAGGGCTGAATTGATAGATGCAATGCTGGTCCTGAGCTCCCATTGAGGTGCATTGGAACAGTACAGTGTAGGTGTGAGCAGACAATGAAAATGACAGGGCTGCACTGTGAGAGCTGCTTGGCTCAATGAGAGTGTTTTGGAGTTGGGTGTAAATAGTGAGGTGAGACAGGGAGAAGGTGAAGCTGAAACTCTGTTTTAGTTCAGGCCTTTCAGAAATTCACAGTCCCAATGGGAATAGCCAATTTGTCAGTGATACCTGTGGAGTATATAAGTTTGTAAAGTATGACATATCAGCTTAAGTAAAGATTTTTTTTGTCATTATAATGGACATGTTTGAAGTGAAGGAAGGTTACTCACTCATTTAAATTCTCTTAATGGGATTAACTAGGTGAATATAGAGAGACGTTGTGACAGGAGCCCTCAGACCCGTGGTGTGCTCCTCTTGCACAATGTGGGAAATAAGGGCCGCTTCCAGTGTCCCTGACGGCTAGTTGTGCAGGAAGGGTTCCCATCTGCAGCTACTGGGAAACTGCTTTTCAGAGCTGGAGCTGAGAGTGGACTCACTGTGGAGCATCTGCAATACTGAGAATGTTATGGACAGCACGTTTAGGGAGTTAGTCACACTGCAGGTGAGGGTTACACAGGCAGAAAGGGAATGGGTGAACATCAGATCTAGTAAAAGGCTCAGGCAGTGAGTACAGGAGTCCCCTGTTGTTATCCCCTTCTCATACAGATACTGTATACCACTTGGGATTCTGGAAGGGCGGGAATGGGTGGGGTGGCTTCTCGGGAAATCAGCATCAGCCAGGTTCATGACACCACAGAGATCTCTGCTCAGAACAAGAGGAATGAGAGTGGCAGGGCGATAGTGACAGGGGATTCAATAATCAGGGGTACAGCCTGGCACTTCTGTGCCCACAGACATGAATCCAGGATGGTATGTAATCTCCCTGGTGCCAAGATCCATGATATCATGGAGTGGCTGCAGGATATTCTGGAGCTGGAGGGTAAACAGGCCGTGGTCGTGCAACACGCAGATACCAACGACATCGCTAAACAGGGATGAGGGCCTGAAAGCTGGACATAGGGAGAGCAGAGATGCATTAAAATGTAGCTCCTGAAATGTAATAATGTCAGACTTACTCCCAGTGCAATGTGCTAATGAGAGCAGGAATGAGAAGCTAGATCAGCTGGATGTGTGGCTGGGGAAATGGTGTACCAGAGAAGGGTTATGATTCTTCAGGCACTGGGACTGTTTCGGGTGGGACCTGTACCAGCCTGACCGTTTACCCCCGGGCAGAGCTGAGACAAATCTGGTGGGGCCTTTTGCCAGTTCTGTTGGTGAGTTTGTAACTAGTCTGGCAGGGGAATGGGAACGAAAGTGTAGGCTTATATGGGTCAGATTCAGGACAGGGAATGGGAGGTAGAATATTTGTGATGTAGTTCACGGCTCAGAAAGCCAAAGGAAAGGAGGATTAAACGAAGATTGAGTCCCTGTTCAGCCATTAGTCCTGACATCCCAGGAAGGTGAGTCAACAAAATCTGGAGCTGTTTCCATGTCTATGACTCTGTGCTTCAGCAAAATGGTGGAAATCTGCAAAAAAAAAACAAAGCGCTGGAGATCCTCAGCAGGTCGGGCAGTATCTGAAATGGTGACAGATGCAGGAAACATTGCAGCCTTGAAGAAGTGTTTAGATGATCACACCAAGCACTACAACATCGATCACACGCTGAGTGCCAGAGCGTTGGACTAGCATAAATAGGTGCTTGATGACCAGCATGAATACGATGGGGCTGGAAAGTTGACGTTTTGGGTCAGGGTTATTTATCAAGACTGACAAAGGGTCCCGACCCAAAACATCAACCTTCCTGCTCCTCTGATGCTGCCTGACCTGCTGCACCTCCCCAGGTCCACATTGTACAGACTCTGACTTCCAGCATCTGCAGTCCTCAACTATCTTCACATCCCAGGACTCATCTGGTGATCCTCCTTTACACTCTCTCAATAACCAGGAGAGCCTTCCTTGGAAAGGGGGAACAAAGGTGTATACAGTACTCCAGGTGTGGTCTCATCAAGGCCCTTCCAGAAAGGGATCCCTGTCCCCATCTTATCCATAATGGTCATCAAGCACACATGCCTGGTGTGATCATCTCAACACTTCTTCAAGGCTGCAATGTTTCCTGCATCTGTCACCATTTCAGATGCTGCCAGACCTGCTGAGGATCTCCAGTGCTTTGTTTTCTCTGCTGTAGAGTGTTGACAGGGGGGGATTTGCAGTGGAGAAATTCACATTGTACTTCATGTTACTGGATCCGTGCCGATCGGAATATCATTGGCCTTTTCATCTGGAAGGAAAGGTTTGCATTCTGTCCGTGGGCGAATATTTCAAATGTCAGTGTGACTGGGAACATTACTGAGACACAGCCAAGTCCATGTCAGCGTGGGGACTTGGTTTTTGAAAGTCTAAAAAATCATGGCACATTTCCCTGGAACAGTCAAGCCACAGATTGGTTTTGTATGAGGACAATTAACCATGAAACCAGAAAGACCAAAGGATTCCTGCATCATGGAAAAAGCTATGAAAATGGGATTGTTGTAATGGAGTGAATTATCAATCATTGATTGTAATCCATTGGTGTTGTCACATCGGTTCCAGCGCCGTGGGGAAACACGGGAAATGTGATGAATGCAGTGTCAGTTTAAGTTATTCAACTGGAAAGGTGAAGAAGAAACTTCCGAGGATGATGCCAGGTCTCAGGGGTCTGAGGTACAGGGAGAGGTTGGACAAGTGAGGGCTTTTTTGTTTAGAGCAGAGGAAACTGCGGGGGAATATTTTATAGAAGTGTATAAGACCATGAGAGGCATGGGTAAGGTGAATGCACTCAGTCTTTTTCCCAGGGACTCAAGGATTGGAGGGCATCAGGTTAAAGTTAGAGGAGAAAGAATACATGGGAACCTGAGGGGCAACTGTTCGACACAAAGGTGGCATGTATATGGAATGAGCTGCCAGTGGAAGTGGTTGAGGTGGGTATATTAATAACAAGTAAAAAAAAAAATTGGACAAATACATGGATAGGAAAGTTTCAGAAGCAGATGGGCCAAGTGCAGGGAAATGGGGTTAGCGTGGATGGACATTCTGGTCGGCATGGGCCAGTTTGGGCCAAATGGCCTGTCTCTGCTGTAGGATTCTATAACTAAGTGCATGTGCTATTTCTCCCCCTAACTCTGTTGGTATCCTGGGATGTATTCCATCGGGGCAAGGAGACTTGTCTACCTTTAGCTCCATTAGCTTGCCCAGCTCTAACTCTTTCATGATAATGATTGTTTCTTGGTCTTCACCTTCCTCATTCTCCTTATCAATTACTGGCATGTTCTTCGTATCCTCCACTGTGAAGACTGACTGCTGTGAACTCATATTCCTGAACCCTGCTGGATAGGAATAACTCGGCACAGAACTCTGAGAGGTCTTCTTTGAGTCTTTATTGATGAAACATGGCAGCTACATGGATAGTGTACATGAAAAACACCTCCAGGTAGCATCAGGTAACTCCCCGCCTGTCGGATGTGCCACTCCCATTCTTAAACCTTTGTTGTTTGGGACCTTGAATAGAGACTGTCTCTCAGTATTATCACCATGGCAACGGCAGTTAGAAAGTCTAGTTCAGTTCAGCACTTTGTGGTTAAACCACATACCCCTCCCCCACGGCCCTGTGGCTCCCTCAAGTAGCTGACAGGAACTTCAGTTTCCGTGGGGCTGTCTATCAGGATTCTGATGTGGAGGAGCCGGTGGTGGGGTGGACAAAGTTAAAAACCACACATCACCAGGTTATAGTCCAACAGGGTTATTTAGAAGTACAAGCTTTTGGGGTGTGCTGTGATTTTTAATTTGATCAGGATTATCTCTATGGTAACAGTTAAGTGCTTCAACAATTACAGAGGCTATATGTTCCCCTCTAGTAGGGTAAACGGCTATTCTGTCCCTGCAGACAGCTACTCATCACTTTTTATCCCAATTCCATCATGCTTTCTGTAGATCTTTGAAGTTTTTCCAATCTCTGAATTTATCCTTGGTCTTTGACAGTTTGTATACCTTCTACTTCAATTTGATAGAATCCCTTATTTCCTTAGACATGGCAGATTACTCCTTTTCCTACAGTCCTTCCTTTTCACTGATGTACTTTTGCTGAGAAATTTGAAAAATTACTTTGATATTACTCCACTGTCTGAGAACTGTCCCACAGTAAAGTCTTTGCTTCCATTCTGCATTCGCCAACTCCTGCCTCCTCCTATTATAGTCTCCTTTGTTTAAGCACAGTATCTTGGGATTGGATTAAATCTTCTGCTTTCCATCTGTGTTCTAAATTCTATCAGACTTATGACAAGTCTTTTTATCAGATTACGAGGGGGGCAATGTTTCCTGGGTGTTTTGGGTTTCATTGTCAGCGACCTTGGCTTTGTAATAAAGTACAGGATAGATATTCACAACAGAGTATTCTGGACGCTGTGAATGTATGACGCAATCTAAAACCATAAATCACTGTCTCCCCTCAGTTTAAAATTGCAAAATCATTATCTCCTACACGCTTCCCCACTATCTAAGATTGGAACGCTAACCCACCTGACTATCCTGCTGTTTCTGAAAATCTCCTTTGGTGAAGGTGGTGAGTTTTGGATTCATCTTTCCAGTTATTACCGTAAGAAGATAAGCCCTGGGCACAGGAGAGGCAATGCAGCCCTTCGAACCAGCTCCACCATTTAATATGGTGATGATTGAGCTCACCTCGGTCTCAGCTGGATTTTCCCACCTGCTCTCTCTCTCGCCCTTCAACCCATTGCAAATTCAACATCTGTATCTCTTCATTAAATTGGCTCATTGTCCCGGCACCACCGCATTTTGAATAGGGAATTCCACAGATTCACAACACATTGAGATAGGTACATTCTTCCTCATGAGAATAGAATAGAGTCCCTATAATGCAGAAACAGGATATTCATCCATCGATTCCACACCAACCATATGATGAGCATCCCATTCAGACCCACCCATTCCCTGTAACCCTGCATCTCCCGTGGCTAATTGCCTAACCAGCACATGCATGGACCCTGTGAGCAATTTGGCATGACCAATCCACCTAACCTGCACATCTTTGGACTGTGGGAGGAAACTGGAGCACCGAACAAAACCATGCAGATATGGGGAGAATGTGTAAACTCCACACAGTTACCCAATGCTGGAATCAAACCCGGGTCCCTGACGCTATGAGGCAGCAGTGCTAGCCACTGAGCCACCTCTGCTTAAAATCTGCTGCCCATTATTAACCTCCCCACCCCGCAATTGGCTGAAGGTATATTCCTTACGTCAGAATTCCGGGTGTCTAAGCGGATGTCTCAGTAAATCCCAGTGACAGCCCACATGTCCTGTGTGTCTGAATGGGTATCCTATACACAACACCCTCCAGCCCACACTTTCTTTCACTTTCCAGGGACAGGTCTCCAGAGGCTTCATGGGGACTACAACTCCTACAAGCCCTGAGGCAGGGACCACACGTGTGTGGGGAAACCCAGCACTGTACATGTACAGAATGTGGGCTGGTTTTGGAGCATGTTCTTTGGGGTAACTAGCAGAAAGCATTTCACACTGTGATTGACAGGAAACGGGACGCATCTGCCTGTAGTATTGATCAGTTGGGGGGTCAAAGTGACACTACGCCTAGATGGGACCAAGTTCCATTCGCAACTTGTCATAACACTGGGAATTGACCAATGGGAAACAAGGAAGAATCTGACCCATTCTCCCAGACTGAAGGTTCCTCTTCTGTCCAGGATTTGCCACCTCCCTTTCTGTTTCCTTTTGTTTCATTCTGCTGTTACATTATTGACTTGCAGCAATTGAAGGGAAAGGAAGTGAACCCAGAAAGGGTGCAGAGTGTAACCAGGGATGGGAAGTGGTGGCATGGACCTGTTTATCAATAACTCGATGAGAATGGGGAGGGTGTACATTTGGGGGTAGGAGAGTCAGAATGGTGGGAGAGAGTAAGTGGGCTGGAGGGTTACAGCTTTGGGGGAAGGAAGGGGAAAAAGATATTCCAGAGAAACTAGAATTGTCTGCTCTGAATTTCTAACCTGTACATATTCCTTTTATACAGGGTGCTAGATAGTGAAGATTTGCAGACTGAAATCTCAAAATACGTGCAGATTGTGATTAAGTTACCCGGCAATTGAAGAACCAAAGATGGGGAAAATCCTGCAACACTCTCCCTCCCGGCATTGTTGGTCTATCTGTGCGAAATGGACTGTGAATGGTTCAAGACAGCAGCTCACTCCCATCTTCTCAAGGGTAACGAGAGATGGGGAATAAATGCTGGCTGAGCCAGTGATGCCCATATCCTGGAAACGGTTTCTATCTCTAGTTGCGGAAACCCAGTTGATGTTACTGCAGGATGGAGAGGGACGCTGAGTGCATCCTCCAGGAGGCAGCACCATCACATTACCCCTGCCTACACCCACACAGTAACACTGCAACGCCACTGGAACAAAAGGCAGTGAAGCCCAAGGAGGACTTAGACATAGTTCTTCGAGGTAAAGTCATGAAAGGGGATTGGAACACAGCAGGAACAGGAGACTGAGCTGGATGGTCAGCTGTTTCCCATTGAATGGTAGTGCAGGATTGAAAGACTGAATGGTCTCCTCCTGCTGCTATCTCCCAGGTATGTATCTAGTCATGGAGCCCGGGTAGGAAGGAGTAGGCAGGGATTCTCCAGGAGATTGCACTTCCACATCAGTTTTCAGTGAGGGATGGTTTGATGGATTTTATTTAACATTTATCTTTAACACAAGGTTTCTAAATTTTGGCTTTAAAATGTTGCAAAAGCTTTTTGCACAGCAAATAAAATTAAAGAAAATAACGTAAACTGTCTGAATATAACAGTATTAAAGCTTTCAACCTCCTGTAAAACAAAATCCTGTCTATTCCCAGACACCATCACTTTCCAGCTACTCAAACTCCAGGGAAGTATTCCCTCCCTGTCTGAACCTTTGGTTTGATTTAACTGCTTTTCAGTTCTCGTTCTATGAGCTGTGAAGCGTTCGTTTTCCCCATTTCTCTGACCCAGAAATGTGATCACAGCAACCGTCCCACCATCAAAATCATCATTATGCCATTTTTCTTTTGGTTAACCTATAATCACCAGCAGTGCAAAAGTGAGGACTGCAGATGCTGGAAACCAGAGCCTAGATTAGAGTGGTGCTGGAGAAGGCCTCTCGCCAAAACATTGATTTTCCAGCTCCACGGATCCTGACTGACCTGCTGTGCTTTTCCAGCACCACTCTAATCTCGACATATAATCACCAGCAGTAAACCATTGGTGTAACCAATTGAACATTTCCAAACAAAGCCCATTACAGACCAAGCAAATCATTACAAGGGACAGAGTGAGAAGGGACTAAATCAAACTGGAGTTGGGGGGAGGGGGCAGCGGTGGAGATAAAGCACTGTATCCCCTGCGGTGCCCACCTCTATCTAAAGGCATCAAGAGCATTGATCCACACTACATGCTCCTTCTCCAAGGACACCCTGCTGTGTAGACTTAGAATAAAATCCCTACAGTGTGGAAGGAGAGCATTGGCCCATCAGACCCCACCGACCATCCGAAGAACATCACTCCCAGAGAACTCTATCACTGGAACACTGCATTTCCCATGGCTGATCCACCTAGTCTGCACAATCCTGGATACAGTGGGCAATTTAGCATGACTGATCCACCTGACCTGCACATCTCTGGGCTGTGGGAGGAAACCAGAGCATCTGGAGGGGACCCACACTATCATGGGGAGAATGTGGGAACTCTACACAGGCCGTTGACCAAGGCTGGACTCCTGCCTTGTACCTGATGCTGTGAAGCAGCCGTGCTACAGTCACAATTTAAATCAAAGCAGATGATCCCTGCTCCTTGTCACATTGCTGTTTGTGGAGACTTACTGCCCAGAGAGGCATCCTGAGGTTCAGAAAGTGACAATGTGAGTTCAGTCACCTCCAGCCCAGTTAGTCTGATTAACAACGACATCAATACTCCAGCAATATCATCATGTACAAGGTCCACTCCTGACTCTGATGGACAGTAACATCAGAATCAGAGTCCTGCAGTCCACACGGAGCAGGGGGATGACCACTTCCCTGTGAGCACTCACTGGGCTCTCAATCGGGTTGAAGATGCAGCAAATGCCTTGTCACACAGAGGGGTGAACAGCTCCTACCCAGAGTGAACCCATTGGGGTGTCGGGGGGGAGGATGAATCACTGAATCCCTTCTCCCACACTGACCATCTGAATGTCCTCTCCACCCTGTGTGGGCTCACTGGGGTCTCAGGGGGTCAGGATGAATCACTGAATCCTCTCTCCCACACTGACCATCTGAATGGTCTCTCCCCTGTGTGTGGGCTCACTGGGGATTCCACAGGTGCTGCATTTGAGTGAATCTCCCCCCACACTGGGAACAAGTGAATGACCTTTCCCCAGAGTGAGCTCGCTGGTGTTTAAGTAGGTCAGAGGACTGAGTGAATCCTTTCCACACACTGGGCAGGTGAATGGCCTCTCCCCGGTGGGCATGCACTATTGTCTCCGCTGGTGAGAGATTTGAATGAATCCTTTCTCACACATGGAGCAGGTGAAGGGTCTAAATCCATTGTGCCATCTCTGGTGTCTCAGCAGATTGTAAGATCGAGTAAATCCCTTCCCATACGTGGGGCAGGTGAACGGCCTCTCCGCAGTGTGACTGTGTCGGTGGGTGTCCCACTGGGTGGGGTGAGTGAATTCCTTATTCTGATTGAGTACGTCCTCCTGTTTTCTCAGTTATTGACAATCTCATTCCCCTCGCACCAGAACCTGTTCCTGTGTTACAGAAACGGCAGAATGCTCAGCTGCAGCTGGTCACCTGACTGATCACTGGACACAAACGGTTCACTCTCCACAGATGCTGTCAGACCTGCTGAATTTTTCCAGCAATTTCTGATTTTGTTTCTGATGTCCCAGAGTTTGCAAATGTTTAGTTTTCCAATACTCATCTTGTGTGTTGCAGAGGAGTTCATTGATGAAATTAGAGGGGTTTGAAAGTTGTACATTAGGTCGCACATCAGCTATGATCATCATGAATGGCAGAGCAGAAGTGAGGGGCTGAATGGCCTCCTCCTGTTCCAATGAAAGTTATCCATCGGCAGCTTGTGGTAACATTTCCCCTCACTGCTCCCTTCACCTCCATGTCGAACACACTGTTACTGACTGAACAAACCTCCTGTGTTTGAACTAAACCTGCTCATGTTCAGTGGCTCCCTCTCCTGCCACCCGGGTTTAACTCTCATCATGGAATGCTGTCTCGTGTTACTGCGGGAATGCCCACAAGGACTAATCCTGGAGTCTGTATCCCCTGGGATCCACAATCACCGTTTATTTCCTTCTTCCTCTTTCATTCTGGCATTGAACTCTCGGTTTCAATCCTTTCTCCTGTCATGCTCTTCAACATGCCCATGTGGGTGGACTAGAGGCAGCTGGGATTTAATGAAGGGAAGTGGGGATTTGGCGGAAGCATGAGGAGAGCTGACAGCAAAGACAGTTCTCATTGTAACGGCAGAGTTTTTCCATGACACAGTGAGCGGTGAGGCACCTGAGACTGTGGGGGGAGATATTCAATCAGGGATTTGGTCAGACACTCAGACATTGACCTGTCCATCTGATTGTTAACTCAGACAGATAGAAAGAAAGATGCACATTTAGATAGCACCTTTGATGATCTAGTGCAATGAAACATGCTTCCAACCCTTTGATTTCAACCACAAATCTCTGAAAACACATACACAAAGCTTTCTACTTGTACCACGCTGTCTCTGAGCCTCCTCTTTTCTTGAGAAAAGCGTTTCGAGCTATTCAGCCTTTCCTGGTGATTATAACCACAATGTTCCTGTAAGATTTGTGACTGAACCTTTATTTTCCTGTTCCTTGTGAGTGACGAAAGGAGCAGAAACTGTTCCTGACCTGTGAGGGGTTTTGGTTGGAGTATTTATATTTACAAATCCATTCCCACCCTCACATACAGTGTGAAATTGATGTAAAACTGAAGGGAAGGAGTGAGTGAGCACCCACAGAATCATATGTGTGAGTTGAATGAACCTGGCATGAGGAAAATGGGACAAAACTCGCAACTAGTTAGAATCACAGAATCTAGTGGGTGCAGAAAGAGTCTATTCAGCCCATCGTGTCTGCAATGACCTGCTCACCCACCCTACCCCCATAACCCCACATTAACCATGGCTAGCCCAACCCACATAAATTGCACACTGCGGCCATGTTAGCATAGCCAATCCAGTCACGTTACACATCTGTGGGAGGGTCACAAATTACATCCAAATGCTCGGAATTGTGGATGAAGGTTCACAAATACTTGACTCTGACACAAATGCTCTGCTTTTCAAAATAAAATCAGGGGGAAACTGCAACCGGAAAGATTTCTGATTATCTCAGGAGGAAGAGAATTCAAAACTCGTGCCATGGACCCAGGGGGCGCAGTGATAGTTACAGAGGTCTGGGAACCATTAGAAATGTAACAGGTTGTGAGCAAAGTGGCGGTGAGACAAGGACATAAAGACAGTCTGTCACACGGGGGAAGGCAGGAGAGATTAAACAGCAGAAATGGTCGTCCCTCAAGGCCACGGGGGATAGAATTAGGGCTGGGAAAGAAACCAGGAAACAAGGTGCACAGCTGTCAGAGAAATATGTTAAAAACAGATTATAAAAGCATAGAGGGCAGAGTACAGTCTGGAACTGTTGCTCTCAATGGTGAGTACAAAAAGCTGTAAAGCCTGGGGAGTTTACAGCCAACACATACTCAGGATTGGCCAAGTGGGCTCGAACTGTGCTGTAACTTTCTGATAATTTTTTTTCTGACATTTGTAGTTAAAGTCTGATGACGCTAGTAACTTTTCAAATTGGACTGGAGTTTAATATTCTGGAGGAGTGTCAAATAAATCACATTGATCACATTCTGCAGATCTTAGTCCATTCCCCTG
This sequence comes from Chiloscyllium punctatum, assembly GCF_047496795.1. Taxonomy (NCBI): domain Eukaryota; kingdom Metazoa; phylum Chordata; class Chondrichthyes; order Orectolobiformes; family Hemiscylliidae; genus Chiloscyllium; species Chiloscyllium punctatum. Next base: position 49,490,489 of record NC_092771.1, on the reverse strand, counting down.
CATGTTCCAGCATTTCAGTTACATCCATGTCCCCTGCCGGTGGGACAGGATGTACAGGGATGGTGACGGTGGTGTCTAAGTCATTGTAAGCTATGATTCTGTGCATATGATTGTGTCAGCTTGTTGCTTGACTAGTCTGCGTTCCCGCTCACCCAATAAGATGTTGGCAGGGTGAGACACTACAGTTGGAGCTCCTCTTCTCGCCAGTTCCTTTCATTTCTCCTTTTTAAAAAATTTCTTTCTCTCTCACTCTCCACTTTGCCGACTCTGACACAAGTGTCTCAACATTGAATCATGACAATTTTTTTTTAAAAAGAACATGTCTCTACAAGAAAACCAATGGAGGAAAATTTATTATTCTTGCATCAACTGCATTTTTAAACAAAAACAATCCTGTTCAATAAACACTCTCATTTTTTCCCTTCAATTCTATCAAACGAGCTATTATATTTGATCCCTCAGTTTACCGATCTTAATAAATATCTAATCAATTTCAGAGCAACATGCTTACAAAGTATTGAACCAATTTATCTGTTTAGGTTTTAGCATTAGTTATTAAGTCATTGCCATTACAATAATTGCATAATAATTGGTCTGGGTAATAAGTATACTGAGGTTCACAATTTAATGTATTGACTGTTTGAAAAATGGTACAGTATATCCTTTTTTCAGGATTCTAACAGTAATTATTAAAGAATTTGCATGACAATAGTTATTATATGGTTTAGTTTATCTTGCTAACAACTACAATGAAGTTTATATTTGAATTTAATCCAATCTTCCCTCGTACCTATACCGTAATATAAAAATCCATTTTATTTCCAATCAACACACCTACAAAAGAATCCATTATTTCTGATGCAACACGCAATGTTAAAAATATGACTTTTGCTCATTTGAATGATCTGTGTAATCCCTGCCTTATTAATTTAGAAAAACCTAATTACTTTTCCCTGCACCAATTCCTGTTTATTTTTGCATATAGCACAGTCAAATAGCAAGATGAAATTTATCATTATTCTTAAGTATGCTAATACAATTTTGAAAATCTATATGTTGCTAATATATAAATGTTCATTTCCGTCCATAGAATATAGAACAGTACAGCACAGTACATGTCCTTTGGCCACGATGTTGTTCCGACCTTTTATCCTACTCTAAGATCAAACTAACCAACATGCCCTTCATTTACTATCATTCATGTGCCTATCCAAGAGTCGCTTAGATGTCCCTGATGGATCTGAATCTACTACCACCACTGGCAGTGCATTCCACGCACCCACCACTATCTATAAAGAAACTATCTCTGACATCTCCCCACAACTTCCCCCATTCACCTTAAAATTATGCAATTTTGCGGGGAAAAGTCTTTCATTATCCACTCTATCTATGCCTCTCATCATCTCTACACAAAGCTATCAAGTAAACTCTCATTCTCTTTCACTGCAATGACCAAAGCCTCAGCTCCCTCAACCTTTCTTCATAAGACATGCCTCCAGTCCAGGCAACATCTTGATAAATCTCATCTACACCTTCACTAAAGCATCCGTATCCAATGTGTAATGAGGTGATCAGAACCGTACACAATATTCCAAGTGTAGTTTCACCAGGGATCCATAGAGGTGCAGCATAACCTCGTGGCTCTTAAACTCAATCTCCCTGCTGATGAAAGCCAACACACAATGCACCGTTTTAATAACCCTATCATCTTGGATGTCAGGTATGAGGGATCTATGGATGTGGACCCCACGATCCCACTGTTCCTCCACATTGTCAAGAATCCTGCATTTAATCTGAAAATATGCATTCAAATTTGAAATTCAAAAATGAATAACTTTGCATTTTCCCCGGTTGAACTCCATCTGCCACTTCTCAGCCCAGCTCTGCATCCTGTCAGTGTCCTATAGCAACCTACAAATGCCCTCCACACTGTCCACAAATTCACCAACCCTCGTGTCATTGGCAAACCTCCTAACTCACCCTTCCACTTCATCATTCAAGTCATTTGTAAAAATCACAAAGAGCAGAGGTCCCAGAACTAATCCCTTCAGAACACCATTGGTCACCGTGCTCCAAACTGAAAACTATCTCTATAATCTCACCCTGTCTTCTATGGGCCAGCAAATTTATTATCTAACCAGGCAGGTTTCCCTGTATCCCATGCCTCATTACTTTCTCAATGAGCCTACCATGGAGAACCTTATCAAACACCTTGCTAAAATCCATATACACCACATCCACTACTCTGTCCTCACCAATGTGCTTGTCACAACCTCAAATAATTCAATAAGGCTTGTGAGGCATAACCTGCCGCTCACAAAGCCATGCTGACCATCTCTAATCAATCTATACTTTTCCAAATAATCATAAATCCTGTCTCTCAGAATATTCTCCAATAATTTGCCCACAACTGTTATAAGACTGACTCATCGATGATTCCCAGGATTATCTCAATTGCCTTTCTTGAATAAGCGAATAACGTTTGCCACCCTCCAATCATCTGGTATGACTCCAGTGGACAGTGAGGATGCAAAGATCATTGCCAAAACACAGTAATCTCTTGCCTCCCTTCTCATAACAACCTAAGTTATATCCTTTCTGGACCAAGGGACTTATCTATCCCTATGACTTTTCAATATTTTCAGCACATTCTCAGAATAAACATCGACCTGTTCGACCATATCAGCCTGTTTCACGCTGTCCTCACAAAGAACAACGTCCCACTCACTCGTGAATACTGAAGCAAAGTACTCATTAAGGACCTCCCCTACCCCCTCTGACTCCTGGCACAAGCTTGCTTCACTATAAGGGGTATAAATGTGGAATTACGCCTCAGCAATGAATTAATGTAAAGATATTGCAGTGTACAATCACTCGAATACTTTGAATATTGAACTGTATTTTAACTGAGAAAACACAGTTGAATTGATTTGATTATATTTCACATCATGCTAATGTTTATTGTATTTTGAACCTCAATAAGAGTTTCATTTTTACATATATAAAACTTAAAATTCATCGCATGTTTATGTACAGAAAATAGAATTACCATCTGCTTGTTCCTTCCTTTTTCAATGACTGTTCATTTTGAATTTGTGGAAGTTGTACATTGTTGAAAGGAAGGGAAATTGTCTTCAGCTGAATATTCACATTGAATGACTGATGCATTTTTAAATCAAAGTACAATGATCACTCAGTTTTGTCAATTTGTCTTTCAAAGAATTGTCATGAGATTCCTGTTTATTTAAGAGTATCATTAATTTATTCTATTGTTATTGTAAAATATTGTTTAATTTCCAGTCCATTACACACAGAAACTACCTAATTAATTCCCATTCAAATTACAACAATAAACGGCTGATTAGTTTTCATTTGAGAAACTACATGAAACACAATATTGCAGTCCTGCCCGTCCTGAGTGGGAACATTATGAAAGGAGCTTGTGGATCTGTGGTAGTGTCTCTATTACTAGACCCGAGGGAAGGTTTCAAATCACACCTTCAACAGAAATATATCAAGAGCTATCTGGATGTTGATGAGAGAGTACCTGAGCACAGACTGAATTGCTATTCAATCCCACATTAGATCTGCTTTTATCGATTATATCAATAATCACAAAATCTGATACTTATCAGATTACCAGGTTACCAAGAAATATGTGTTGGAAAATTTGCTTTAGCCACTTTGCTTTTACAAAAGACTTTCATCTGTCCCTGTTTTCTCTAACTGAAAGAAATATGAAGAGGATTTTCACTTTTACGAAAAAAGGGGACATGTTTCCATCCATTGGTTTGCTTCTTGAGACGTGCTTTTAATTTATATACTTTTGTTCATGACCAATGTTTAGACATTCCTGTCAGAAGTAGGAAGTTAATAAGTAGATAGTGAAAGTGTGCATGACAGTGAACTTAAGATAAAGGGAACTTCCATAATTTTGTGATGATTGTACATTGATAAATAACTTTGGAGTAAAAAAAGTAAATCAGCATGTTCAAAGTAGTATTTTTGCTCATAACAAATTGAAAATTAAAAAATCCTTCTGCAGTGCACATGATTTGAAAACACATCAGTCACTAGTCAAAAAATATACCAGTCACAGAAAACATCGGTTCGAGACAAGGCCCTTATGAAGAGTATTCTATTCAACAGTAATTCGACCTTGAACATCTTCATGTCGTTCTTGCAAAGAACACTTATTATTCCTGAAGTTTTATTATTGTAAATATTTCGACATTTGGATCAGAACTAGGAAGATAATGAGAAACGATTCACATGAGTATTTTCGTGAGTGAAAGTCAAAACAAATTTACAGTGCCAAGTTTCACTATTTTGTCTGAATAAGCAGATAAAGATTTTTCATGTGCGAGCTCAAAATGTTTTCAACTACAGTTGTACTAAGTCAAAATACATTATTTTATTTTGCGATACTTCAAGGGGATTGGAAATCTATGTATACTGATGTTAGCGTCCTCGCTCATTTGGAATAAAGCATTGTTATTGGGTTTAGCGAAATATGACGTGTGCAATTACTGAAGTGAAATTTAAGAAATCAAGTGCATTTATTGGATGGAACTGCTCCCAAATGTTTACTGTGATTCTTCTTCTCAGAAACAATAAAATATTTACTCAGGTTTTTCTCTTGAGCAGTAATTAGATGACCAGGAAGACATTTGTGTGGTTGTGTGTGCCGTGTTCAGTGAGCATTTTTTTTTCAATTACAGTTATATTATATTAATCTAGGAAGGGATTAATCATCGTGTGTTAAAGATCTTAATTAAAGTCACATTTTCTTTTAAAAATTACAACAATTCCTTTGTGCAACAATAATTTGGAGATGTCAGTGTTGGACTAGGGTGCATCCAAGGAACAGGAGAATCGACGTTTCGGGCATAAGCCCTTCTTCGCTGTTCCATCAACACATTTTCAGCTCTGATCTCCAGCATCTGCAGTCCTCACTTTCTCCCTGTTGGACTCGGGTGGACAAAGTTAAAAATCACATGACACCAGGTTATAGTCCAACATGTTTATTTGGAAGGTCTAGCTTTCAAGGCTATGGCTCTGCATCTGGTTATCTGGTCTCTTAGGAGAGACACTACTAGAGATTCACAAGTGCCTTTCATTATCTTCCCAACGAGAAAGGGTGGGATTAGAATCCATTGGGATTACTCAAATGAAAACTAACCAGTGTTCATTCTGATAATTGGGCTGGGAATTAATTAGACTGTTTCTGTGTCATGGACTGAGAATGAACTAGTAATTCACTATAATAATGGTACTAAGCACATATGCTCTTACTTACAAATTAATATCAGGATAATTGGAAGAAAGATAAATTGATATATCATGAGCTTATTGTAAATTCATTAAAAAATACAACTGCTGAATAAGTTTAAAGCAGTTTTTCTTATAAAGAAAAAGATAATGAGAATGTTTAGCAGTCGGACGGAATCGGAAGAAAAGGTCATTAGGTCATTCACTGTGACTATTCAGCTGCAGACATCTTCTCTTCCTTCCACAAATATATAACTTGCAACAATTCCAAATGTATTCTGATTGATAAAGGAAAGAGCAAACACCTGTAAATTCTATTTTTTTGTTTACAAAAAATGTCACAAATTTAAATTTTTTTTAGCTTTAAAATATTTAAATCTTACTGTGATCAGAATTACAATAAATCTTTGTGTTGAAGAAAAATATAATCAAATCAAAATAAACATTGATATTCACAATAATTGGGAGAGTGAACACTGCAATATCTTTCCATCACTTGATGTACTGAGCCATAATTCCACTTTTCTATCCCTTTCTTGATTGATCAGTGGTTAGATATTAGCAATAACTAAATTATAAATATGCTGTCAGTGAACTGAAGGTAATTGAGAAACTTCCCATTGCTTTTTGTTCGAAATAAACAGTAATTATTGGTGAAATGTCATTAGATATCTCTTAATCGATGAGGCTGTGATTACTTTGATTGTTGAAATGAGTAGTATTCCAATATTTCCAATGAGCATTGGATGGAAAATCGATGCTTTTTGATGTAGACCTGATTTTTTTTATTGTAGTGTTGACAGTAAAAATCAATGGATGAAATTATCATGTGCATCACACCTTACTGAATATTTTCACGTTTTCTAACAGGTTTCTAATCCAATCTTCAGTTTAAAAAGGGTAATTTTGGCTCAGCACATCAGTAATAGCAAAAGCTTTCAACACATCTCCAAAGTTTTTAATTTTATAATTTTAAAAAATCAAAAAAATACCTCTGTAAATGTCATTGACTGTATCTTTAGATTATAGTCAAGTTCGTTCTCTACTTATTTTCTTCCTATTTCTGACACCAGTGGCTAAATATTGATTAGATTAAATGTCATATGAGCGAGATATTAGTTTTCTCTCAAAAATCTGTGCAGCACAGGAATGGGTCCTTTGGCCCATAACGTTATGCTGAACATAATGCAAAAGAAACTCATCCCTTTTGCCGACCCTTGATTCATATCCATCCAAATTATCTAAATGAACATTAAATAGCCTTAATGTATCTGTCTCCACCCCCAACCCTTGAAGTTCATTCCAGACACCTGCCACTCCCTGTGTAAAACATAATTGCCCCTCACATGCCCCTTGAACTCCCCCCACCCCCCAAACCTTAAATGCATGCCTCATAGTTTTGACGTTTCAACTCTGGGAAGAAACTTCTTGACTGACAATTCTACCTATGTATCTCATGATTGTATAGACTTCAATCAATTATTCCTCTCAGCCACCGCCACTCCACAAAAAAGCAGCATCTCCAAATCCAGGCAACATCCTGGTAAATGCCCTCTGTACCCTTTCTAAAGCCTCCATACCCTTCCTGTAATGTGGCAAACAGAAGTGAATACAATACTTTAAGTATGCCTTAGCCAAAGTCTTATGAAGTTGCAACATGATATCCTGACTCTTGTAACCAGTTCCCTAACCAATAAAGGCCAGCATGCCATTTGCCTTCCTTACCATCCTATCTACTTGCATGGACACTTTCAGGGACCCATGGTCTTGAATGCCAAGATCCCTTTGAACAACAAAGCTGTTCAGGATCCTGCCAATAACTATCTACTTTTCCTTAACATTTGAGCTCCCAAAGTGAGACACCTCACACTTGTATGGATTAAGCTTTACCTTTAATTTCTCTGGCCATAGCTGCAGTTTATCTTTTTTTCCTGCTGCATTCTTCGACAACCTTCTACATTTTTCGCAACTGCACTGAACTTTGAATCATCTGCAAGCTTATTAACTCACCCAATTAGATTTTAATTCATGTCACTTCTATATATTTGTATCATAACCAGAAGGTTTCCAGTACAGATCCCTGTGGAAAAAAGACAGAAAATGAGGGAAATGCAGAATTCTTGAATAGATGAAGTTTTTTCAATGACAAAACAATTCTGATGAATAATCTCTGAAGGTTTAATTTTTGTTTTAAATTAACCCAATGTTTTAATTCTCAGTTTACTGATCTTAATGAATATCCAGTACAAACTGCTTTGAATATATTGAATCATTTTACGTGTTGAGTTCTGACATTAATTATTATTTAATTGTCATTTCAATTCTCACACCATCATGAGATTCACAGTTTTGTTGAATCCATTATTTCTTAGTGCCCGTATCACAATGAAATATTAACATTCTTTTCAGGTCAACACACCTGTAATCAACCAAAGTTTTCTCACCCAACACTCATAGTAACTATCTCATTCTCTTTCATTTGAATTCTCATATTAATGGAACAATTATTAATTAGCCTTATAAATTAAGAGATGGCTAATTATTTTTCACTTCAATGTTTCAGTTTTTTCCGATATACTGCACAATTACATTGCAATAAGGATTTTCTTATCAACCTTAAATTTGGTTTCAGCCATTTAAAAACTAATTATTGCTAATGTCTAACTGGTAATCATTGTTTAAATGTAATATATCCAGCTGTCGATGTGGAACAATGGCTCAATACATCAACTGACAAACAATATTGCACTCTTCAATCTCTTAATCTGAACAAAATAATTTTCAGTGTGGAAGTTTAGTTAGAGTGAATTGGCTGTGAGCAAAAATACATTCCGAGGAAGGGTCACTGGACCCAAAGTATTAACACTGAATGCTTCCCACAGATGCTGCCAGACCTGCGGTGTTGTTTTCCAGCAATTACTGATTTTGTTTCTGAGTTCCAGCATCTACAGTTTTTTGCGTTCTTGTACTGATTGTATTTCACTTCAATGCTAACATTTCTATATTTCTGATTATTATAAAAGAGCTAACTATTTTTCACATTAAACATTATTTAAATTTCACGTGTTTCTTGTGTACACAAACCTGAATTATCAAATTTTTGATCAATTCTTTTACAATAAATCTTGAATTCTTAGAAATCACAATTTTGTGAAACTGAGGAAAGTTGTCTTTCGCTGTGTAGTCACGTTGAATGGCGAATGCTTTATTTCCAATTCATGTGCATTACAAAGCAGGTCAATGTTAATTTATGTATATGAGTAACTGCTTCAAACATATTGACTTATTTGATTATCTTGAGACTTATATTTATTTAAGATCATTGTCGCTTCATTCCATCATTATTAGAAATTAGGAATTCTTTTTATCCATTACACACTGGAAGTGTCTAATATAATCCTAGTCCAAATATCACGATAAATATCTGAGCAGTTTTCCCTGTAAGCAACCACAGTAAGTATGTGATTATAGTCCTGCCCTTCCCACATGGGAACATTTTGGAGGGCTCTGGTAATGTCTGTACTAATAGACCAGGAGGCAGGCGTTCAATTCCTACCTTAAACAGAGATGTGTCAAAGCACCTCAGAGTTGATTAGAAAATATCTAAGTGTCAATTGAATTACTTTTTAATCCAACATTTTCTCAACTTGTATCTGTTGTTGATTATAATGGTCACAATATCTTGAATTTATTTGCTTCAGGTCACTGATTAAAGTATGAATGTTATTAAGGTGAGGGGGAAAGTTTTAAAAGGGATCTGAGGGGCAACTCTTTTCACAATGCGTGTTTGGCATATTAAGATGAGCTGTGAGAGGAAAGGCAGCGGCTGGTACAATTACAACATCTAAAAGACATTTGGAGAGTTACATGGAGAGAAAACATCCAGAGGGATATGGGACAAACACAAGAAAATGGGACTAGTTTAGTTTCGGAAACCTGGCCGGAATGCCAAGTTGGGCTGAATGGCCTGTTTCCGTACTGTATCAGTCTAACTTTCTACAATTCAAACTTGACTGTGATAGGTAAAGGAAAGCAAACAACGGGTATTATTTCTATTTTGTGTCAGTGAAAAAGTGACATGAATTTTAATTAATTGTGTCACATGAAATAGTTCACTCTTATTGTGATTAGAAATACAATGAATGCGAGCACTAAAGTGAAATATAATTGAATTAATTCAACTGTGTTTCCATGGTTAAATAAAAATTGATATTCACAATGATTGAGATTTGTACACCGTAATATATTCACATCAGTTCACGTACTGAGCTATTATTGCACATTTATATCCCTTACTGAACTGAACAATAATTACATATTAGCAACACATAGATTTTTGAAAATATATCAGTGCACTTCAAAGAAGGAGATATTTAATGTTGCTATGTGACTGTGCAATGTGTAGACATGAACAGCAATCATTGCAGTGAAAAGTAATTACAGTTCTCTGAATTTAAAAGGCTGAGATTACTGTGATTATTCAAATGAGCAAAAGTCAGTTTTCAAAGCATGTTGGATGCAAAATCATTGGTTCCATTGTGGGATACTTGAGCTGAAATCAATAGTATTGTTACAATGGATTAAATGAAACAATGGATTAAATTAAAATATGGATCTGACTATACATGTTAGAAAGACAAACAAATTATTTTGTAATTATTATAAGGATAATGAATTCATAATAAATGTTGTAATCTGAACAAATAAGTTGACTCAACATTTTAAAAGCACTTTGCTCTGATGTTGATTAGACATCATTAAGCTCGGTAAACTGAAGACTAAAATCTAACAGCTGGATTGATGGATTGAGGACAATAAAGGAACCAATCAGTAATTATTGAAAAGAAATGACTTTTGCTCAAAATGCAGACAATACAGAAGGAATGTATTTCATTTAATTAGTTTACAGGTAGAAACGTATGTATTTAATTTACTTAATTTTATCCTGATCGATGTTCAAACATCTGTGTCTGAATTAGGAAGAAAATAAGGAGATAATGAAAGTTAATATCAGAGTGACCACAAGATACAGTCCATGACATTTGATAGAAAAAGGAATTTGCATAATTTTGTAATTATTGAACATTGATAAACAATTAACTCCTCAGGTACTGAAGCAGTCCAACCCCAAGAACAAGAAGATCTGGACAATATCCAGGTTTGGGCTGACAAGGGGCAAGTAACATACATTCCACACAAATGCAGGCTGTGACCATCACGTATAAGAAATGACCTAACCACCATCACTTGACATTCAATGCTGTTACCATCACTGAATTGGTCTCACCACACAAACACAGTGGCTACAAGAGCAATTCAACTCCTGGCTCCTGAAAGCCTGCCCAACAGCTACCAGGAACAAGTCAGGAGTGTGAAGGAATACTCCCCACTTGCCTGGATTAGTGCAGCCCTAACAACACTCAAGGAACACATGGCCACTTCCATCTCGATGGACAAAGGCAGCAGCTAGATGGAAATACAACTACCTTCAAGTTCCCCTCCAAGATACTAACCCACCCTGACTTGGGAATATATCGCCATTCCTTCACTGTCCATGGGTGAATGTCCTGGAAATCCCCACCCCAATGGTATTGTGGGTCGACCCACAGCAGGTAGACTGCAGCGGTTCAAGAAGACAGCTCAGCACCACTTTCTCAAGGGTAACTAGGGACGGGCAATAAATGCTGGGCCCAGCCAGTGACACCCACATCACATCAAATAAATATTAAAATAATGTCTGCAAGATCAAAACAGCTCCAACATTGCCCTCGTTGCAATCTCTGCCTCTTCTTTTTGACAAAGATAAAAGGTTACCTTGCTCAACTTTCTCCTCAGTACAGTATTCAACCCAGCCCTCTCTTATACCAACCAGCAGCATTTCCATCACCAGCAGCAACTCCACTTAAAATATTTTGTCAGTAACTTTTCATTAACTGGTTACTTCAATTACAATGCAATCTCTACAAACAGACCAAGTACCTTTTCGGCGACAACAAATTTTCTAACAACTTTTCTTGATCTCTCTCTGCCATTCTTTTTGGTTATATGAGGTAAGGAGGGATTGGATCACCACAGTGATGTAAGATATATGTAACACAGTGAGACAGGAAAGCTAGTATGGCTCACGTTGACTCTTAGACCCCACACAGTGGGACAACACATTCACTACATAATAAACACAACACAACATTTCAACCCGGCGTGACAGTAATAAAATGTGGATCGGTTGGACAGGCTGGATTTGTTTCAGCAGGAGTTTGGGAGAGTGAGGGGTGACATGACTGAAGTGTCTAAGATCCTGAATGGTTTGTTAAGGAGGATGTGGAAAGGATGTTTCCTCTTGTGGGTCATACGTGAACTCGAGAGAACTACATTAAAATTAGATTCATCCTTTCAGGACAGAGAAGAGGAGATTTATTTCCTCTCAGAGGGCTGTGCACCTTTGGAACTCCCTGCCCCAGAAGGTGGGCTCAATGAATATTTTTAAGACACAGGTTGATAGGTTCTTATTAAGGGAAGTTGGGGGAAGATGGAACACAAATCACTAATAGATCAGGCCTGGCCTTATTGAAGGATGGAGTGGACTTGAGGGGCTGAATGGTCACCTCCTGCTTCTTTCTCACATGTCACAGGACTAAGAGCTTTGTTGAAAATTCATTCACTGGATGTAGGTGCCACTGGCTATGGGCAGCATTTATTACCCAGAGGGCAGGTAAGAGTCAACCACATTGCTGTGGGTCAGGGGTCACATGTAGACTAGATCAGGTAAGGATGGCAGCTTCCTTCCCTAAAGGACATCAGTGACCGAGTTGGATGTTTCCTGACAATCGAGAATAATTTCATCAATAGACTCATAATTCTAGATGATTTTTGAATTCAAATTGCTGAAACTGACTGACCATGTGGCTGTCAGTGACTCCAACACAAGTGAATGGAAACATTGCTCAGAGCCTGGTTCTGGAACATTGAACACAACCAGGAAATGGAAAGTGAATAATTAGCTGAAAACAAGACCACTGCTCTGTTAGAGACAAAATCAATCAATGTTCAGTCACTGAACATTATTGACTCACAGAATATGCGAACCTATAGAATCACAGTAAAAGGGAAAAGTAAACAACATTCTTGGAAAAGACAGAATGAACCAACTGCTTGTATAAAAACAGCTCTGAACAAAGCGGCTGAATCCTCCACAAACTGACAAATAAGATTTGTAGACAGAGATTGGAATTCTTTCGAAAAAACACTTTCCTGCTGTTGGTGTGTGCTAGAAACCATTCTCAGAGTGATCTGCCACTTATTTCCTTTGAAGAGAATCTGTTTCCCCTCACAAAAGGAGGTGTGTTGCTCACTTACAGACAAGGAAACCTGATCAGGGGCTCGCAGGTTAATTAAGCTGTTAGTGACAGTCCACTGCACACAACAAGAGCTGAGACCACAACAGATTCTAGTGAAACCAACAATGCAATGAAAATGGTGAATTAGTCTTTATTATCATGCAGCCTCTCAATTAAAATAATCCCAGTCAACTTCTCAACATTTTAAAACTATTAATATCAATGAATATATATTTATTTCCATTCCTAATTTCCTCCAAAAATGTATCTGATTATTCTCTTCAAAATATATTTTAAGTGGTGTATTCCAAATCACAATTCTTAGTGCAAAACAACTTGCAAACTAAAATAGTTTTCAATAATGACACTGGAAACTTTGTTATGTAGTTTAACCATATTTCCAAATATTGTTTTGGTTCATTATTGCAGTGAAGCTAAAATTAAAGTCTATTTCTTTTCTCTGATATCCTTCCATTACTTTATTCCCTAATAACCATGCCCATGGTGTAATGGGTGACAAGCATTGAATAAAATTGAATTTTCATTGCAAGAACTTGTACAAATAATCACTTATTATTCAGTTCATTCATTGTCGTTGATTATCAGTTATTTTCATTGTATGATCACGTTAAATTCACTTAAATAATCACAGTAGAATTTTCACCTCTATAAATATGTAAAGTGAATGTCAAATTATTAATATTTCAAGTAAAACCAAATTCACATTTTGCTCTGTTTTATTCCAGGAATGACAGGATGTGTTGAATTATTATGGGAAACAGGAACAAGTGAAGGTGGTGGCTCTCAGACATGAGGCCTTAAAGCCAAAGGGCCAGGTGGTAGTTACAGTGGGGGGAGGTACCTCGTGCCCTGCTCTCCTCATCAGGCAGTGAGGATGGTGACACTGACTGGAACGGGTTAGATGACAAAGCACCAACGTATGGACAGAGGGACGACAATGGGTAGGATCACCCACCGCCCTGTAAGGCCCAGAAGGCCGTGGCTATGGCACCGCTGGGCATCAAAGCTCAACTTAGACAGACAGTAGGGAGCAACAAAGGGAACTGACAGAAACCAAACCTGATCCGTTCACCCACTGAATAGCAGATGTTGGTGAATGAAGACCCAGCCTGATAGAGAAATGGTAATAATGGACCTTATTGGGAAAATATGGATGAATTAGTAGAGGTACACAGTCTCACCGAAGATGATGTACGGACCCTCCCTCGGCCCAAGATGCCCTGAAGTGTACAGCAGAAACTGTACCTGCAATGAGAGGATGGGGTGCGAGCTGGTTCCCCCCAGAGTACAGCTGATCCATGGCGCCAGGCATTTACAGATATTACAAGGACACACTGGGGAGGGGACAGGCTGAATGGGCTAAAATAACCTTGGTGACTCAGAGAACTAAGGGTAATATCGAGGATCATACAGAGAGGAAGCCTGAGGTGTGTAAAGACCACAGGGGATTACCAAACCCCAACCTGTGATGATGAAATAGGTTTGATGTATTTAAAAGATGACATGGGACCCCATATAACTATAATTATAAACATGGGACTCTCAGTGGGAGATAATTCTAACCACATTCTGAATTGGGCCATGAGAGCTGAGGCAAACACAGAAACACAGGGGAATAGCTGCAGTACAGGGAGGGTAATCAGACCCACAATGTTACAAGGGAAGCAGGAAAAGGCACATAGACAAGGAACGTAGGCACAGAGTGGGAGATAGGTGTTCATATTGTGAGTGGCCTGTGTTCATGTAGGTATATGCATCGCCCATGAATATTCATTAACGTGCTGTTAAGGGGCTAACACTTGCATGATTCTAACACCAGAGCATCTTTGTCAGTTACCGATAGGGATTTACCCCTCACCCCCTCAATTACTAAAATGAGAGCAGTCGGAGAGGGAACCTAGGAAGCTGTTCATGTCTACACATTGCACAGTCACATAGAGAACCATCACAAGCCCTGGCAGAAGCGCGGACATTAACCAGGGGTGAGGGAGGCAAAATGCACACAGTCAGCATGCCTTTGGTATAGTTCATGACTGGGCTCGGTGAAGGTATATCACCCTGTCTGGGGGCCACATTGAGCATGAAGAACAGGTCAGAGAGTTAGTGGAAGCAGCTAACTTTCCCAGTGAAGCAGCAATAATGAAGATTAGAGCTCACAGGAAAGTAGAAACCCCACACCAACGGGGTAGTTGGTGAGCATTGGTGAGCATACTTACTGAAACAGTGCCGACATTTGAGGAGGATGCAGTGGCAGTAGCTACAGAAGCGAGAAAGGAAAGTTTAAAGACATTTCCAGAAACAGTCCCATAGCAGGAGAAACAGGAATGGGAAAAGGGTGGGGCAGTAATAGGACATAGGATGATCCAGCAGTGCCACTGTACAAGACAAACATTATTAAAAACATATCATGGGCTGGCCCATATTGAGCAGGATAAAATGCAATATCGGATGATCAACTACAGGGGTGTTCTGGAACAAGAAGGTTTTGTCGAAGGGGTGTAGTCTGTACACAGTGTGAGCCAGGGAAACAATCAGGATAAAATGGAGGCAGCAGCAGGGACCCAGGGGCCCATGGGAACAATTACAGATGGATTTTACATACACCCCCATCCCAATCCCAGGGAAGGAAATCCGGCTGGGTCTTAATAAACAGGTTTACTCAGTGGGCGGAAGCATTCCCCTGAAGATTCTGACCAAGGGACACATGTTCCAGGAAACGAAGTTAAGCAGCTCTGTGGCCTGTTTGGTACTGAGCAGAAATCCCATCTCACATCCCACCCCCAGAGCTCAGGGACAGTAGAAGGAATGAAGCAGACACTGAAAGCTAGTCTGACTAAGGTCCTGACAGAGACAGGCCGGGATGGGTTAGTGTACTCCCCACAATCCTAATGAAACTGACATCAACCCCAGCAAAGGGAACTGAGCAATCCCCCTTTGAATTTGGACTATGCAGCTGCCAGAGGGTATGGTAGTGGGAGGGCAGGAGATGTACAATGGCAAGGATAGGGTGAAACAATTTGTGAAAGAATTGACAAAGCAACTGCATGAGCTGAGAGGGGAAGTTGCAGACGGACAGAGAATCAGAGACTGGGAAAGGGAGCTCATAAACATCCGAGCTGACATCCTGAACCCAGGAGATCGGGTCAGGGGGGTAAATATTAGTGGAACGTATGAAAGAAACACATCCAAATGCTGGACTTGGCTGGGGGAGCCACAGAATTCAAGAGAGGGAACTCTTCCACCCTGCATTAGTCAGGAGCTCTGAATAAACATTGGTCGTGCTGCTCAGCACAGAACTCAAGGCTCCTCTTTGATATTTCTCCCAGTAACAGTTGTGCAGGGGTATGTTGGTGGCTGGAGGTCTGTGACCAGTGCCTCTGTTCCACAAGGGTCAGAGCTGGGACATCTGTTGTTTGTAATACATATAAATGATTAGCCTGAAAATGTAAAAAATTTAATTAGCAAGTTTGTAGATGGCACAAAGTGAAGAAGTTGTGAATCGTGAAGAATGTTGTCAAAGGAAACATCAAGGACGAGATCAGTTGGAAGGTTATGCGGAGAAATTGCAGATAGATTTTAATTCAGACAAGTGTGACGTGATGCATTTTGGGCGGCTCATTGTAAGAGGAATGTATACACTAAAAGGAAGTGCCCTGAGCAGCATTGATATACAGAGGGAGCTTCAGGTGCAAGTTCACAGCTCCCTGAATGTGGTGAAGGAGGTGGATGGCAGGCTTGCCTTCTTCTGTCAGGGGAGTGAATATAAAACTGTCATTAGGCCCACCTTTGGGGTATTGTGGGCTGTGTTGGGCACCGCATTATAAGGAGGATGTGGAGGCTTTGGAGAGGGTGGAAATGGGTTTACCAGGATGTTGCCTGGATTGGGAGAGGTTGGAAAATCTTGGATTGTTGTCTTTGGAAAGTCAGTGGCTGTGGAGTGATCCGAGAGGCACAGAGAGAGTGAATAATCTGAATCTTTTTCCAAGTGGAAATTACCAATTCCACAGGCCATAGATTTAAGGAGAGAGGGGGCAAGTTTAAAGGAAATGAAAACCGAAAGAACAGCAGATGTTGTAAACCAGAAAGAAAAACAGAAGTTTCTGAAAAAGCTCAGCAGTTCTAGCAGCATCTGTGAAGAGAAATTAGTTAACGTTTCTGAGGAAGGGGGACTGGACCCGAAACATTAACTGATTTTTCTTCCCAGATGTTGCATGACCTGCTGAGCATTTTCAACAGCATCTGTGCAAGTTAAAAGGGAGTTGTGTCAGACAAGTTTCTTCTGCAGGAGGTGGTCAGTGACGAGAATGTACTTGCCTGACAGATGATAAAAGCAGAAACAATCACAATGTTTAAGAGGCATTTGGACAGACAGATAAGCAGGCCTGGGTTGGCAGGGATATGGATCATATACAGGCAGATGGAATCAGTTTGGAATGGCATCATGATCCACACAGACATGGTGGGCTGACTATTCCGGTGCGGTACTGTTCTGTTTTCCAGGGAGGAGAATGTGTGGAGCGAGAGATAATATTTTGAGTATAATATGTCTCTTCTTTAGAACACACAGTAAGTTGATGCATTTTGAGAGAAGTAATGTAGAAAGGGAATATATATTTGAATGGGACAGACATAGAGAGCAGGACAGCAGGAATGCGGGACAATGTGTACAAATCCTTAAAGGAGAGAGAACATAAAGTGTTTTGAGTAAACGTATAGGATGCTGGGCTTCATTAATAGAGGGAATGATAACATACTCATGGAAAAGATGCTGACCATTGACAAAGTTCTAGTTAGGTCATAGTCAATCATTGCATCCAACTGTGGTCAACAGATTCCTGGTCAGGATGAGGAAGTTAAAATACCACAGAGGGGCCTGTTCCATACTTTGCTTCTCTTTCAGGATGCATTGGCAACTCAAGGGTTAAACATTCTCCTGCCAAAGGTCTTATTGCCGTATTGTAAGAGTACAAGGCCTGTACTCTTCCAATACAGACTGAACACCTCAGTAGGGGTGAGGCAGACCGTATCTTCGAAACAGAACCTCTTGGAGCCACACATTTGGATTCCACCATAACCCCAGATAGAGCAATTTGCCCTTTCCAGACAAGACTGAGAGCCCTGGGCACAACCCTGTTAAACTGCCTCCTGCTCCCATTGATTACCTCCCCTCCATATGAGCATAGGTAAGTGAATCCCCCATTTACTGAAGGAAGAACCCTTCTGCCTTAATCTTTTCCTATCAACACATAATCATGGACAATACGATAATCAGTTTCTGTAATCCATCACACATTACCACAGGACATTGGCATTCATCAAGCTTTGTAAGTTCATAATTACCTGCTTTAAACTATGTAATGGCAATCGCCCATGTGACTGATATGCTTTTGTCTAATTCTTATTAAATATACTGTCTCTGTGGGTAAGGCAGAGATTCATGAAGATGAGTCTGTACAAGTAGACACTAGGCTACTTTAGAGATGCTTTGAAATTCTTGCCAGCTGTCCGATAATAAAGCTACCGCTGTTGTACAAAAAACTTGTGTCGCCTGGATTTGTGGAACAAAACAGACATTTACAAGGAAGGATATGAGTGATCTTCAGGGTGTGGAGTACAGACTTACTGGAGTGGTTCACTGATGAGGAAAATGCAGTCACTGGATTGATTTGAAGAGATTGCTATTTTATGTTAAATATATTTTTGATAGAGCTGTATAAGTTTATAACAGACCTAGATATCGCAGACAAAAGTATTGGTATTTGATAGGTAATGGTACAAGACCAGATGTGAGGTTTTGAGACAGTGGGAGATGAGTAAGTATCTCTGCTGACTATATTGTCTGGAAATATGCAGAACATGCTGCCTATTATGGTGGTGCAAGCAGAGAAGATCAATAATTAATAAAAACAATTAGATCAGTTCTGTGGGAAATAAACTTGCAGAGTTTGGGGTACGTATGGGGAATGAGAATATGGGATTCTGCTACAGAGAGCCAGCTTGGATTTGATGGGCCTCTTTCTGTGCTATAATGCATTTTATTTGGACTTGCTTAACTTGTTCTGGTCACCGATTAAGTTGTCATTGAGGTAAATCTGCTCAGTGTTCCTACTCAGACCAATACAGGCTGTCCCTCTGCAGCAGGAGATAATGTTTACTGCTTTATACTGGGTTATTTTGGGAGGGGAGGGGGCTAACGGTGTGTATAACAGTCTGCTAGCATTTATCTAAAATGGCAAAACACTAGAGATCGACTCTGGAAATGTGAATGCCAGAAGGGAATTCTTTAACCATCCCACCTGGAAACTGGCCAAACCAGTCAGACTGGGGAGAAGCTGTTCACCTGCTGTGTGCGTGTGTGTATGTGTGTGTGTGAGGGGGAAGGGATTCACTCAGGGATCCATCCTGCTGGGACACCAGTCAATTTACTGATAGCCACAGTTGAAGGATTTTTTTTTTTTCGCTTTTTCACACCAAGTAATGAACAATGGTTTTGGCAGCTCATAAAGTTGTGCACATCTTAGCTTTGGAAATGTTCACAACATTGTTGAACATGTACAGATTCAGACTGGGTACAGATTTTTATTTTCCTTTATTCATTCACAGGATGAGGGTGTCGCTGGCCCGACAGCATTTACTGCCCATCCCTAATTGCCCAGAGGGCAAATAAGAGTCCACCACATTGCTGTGGGTCTGAGGTCACAATGTTGGCCAGACCAGGTAAGGTCTTCCTTCCTGAAAGGGCATTACTGAACCAGATGGGTTTTTCAGACAATCGATTAATCGTCATCATTGGACTCTAAATTCACAAGTTTTTTTTAAGATTGAATTCAAATCCCCCCCCAAAATCTACTGCAGTAGGCGTTGAACCCAGGTCTCCAGAACACTTTCTGGGGTTTTAGATTAACTGTCTCGCAACAATACCACTCGGCCAATCCTTCCCCACATCGCTGTCCATCTGAACAGAGTGAACAGTGATTTTCTGGTTCATCAGAACTGGGTAATCACACATATGTTTGCTCAATGATTGCAGGAGTTGGAGGTTGATTGGCTATTGACATCCATCTCCGAACTATGTATTCTGGGGTTTGTTTCTGGTGATGATTGGAAGCACCATCAGTCTTATTATTTATTGGGGATAAAAACAGTTTCAATTAGCTTTCTATCAAATGCATGGCAATCAAGTCGATCTCATAACTCTCAGGCAGATTAGTTTCTGTAGAAGGACTCTCTATCTCCCCAACCTCCTCCATCCTCACCTCCAACAGTACAATAATCTCAGAGTCTCTTTGTGACTATGAATGAGACAATCTGATCAGCTGCTTCTTTCCCAACTCCTATGTCAAGTTGGATCTTAGACTCCGCTTACTGCAGTTGTGATCCTGCACCATTGTACAGTGTTGCTCGTATTTCATGTCTTGGCCTATCAGTGTTCATGATACTGCATGTAGTATACAGGGCCAAGAGTGTAAGAGTTTAGCTCTGTCCTTCCACCAACAGCAATAGAATTGTATTCCAACAAACCTTACAGAATCACGGCCCAGCATATTTCCCAACTTACCTCTTACCATCAAACCAGAGTATCAATCCTCATTCAACTGAGAGAATTCAGGAGGGCATGTCAGTAACATCAGCATGAATACCTAAAAATGAGGTGTTAACCTGATGAAGTTAACAAAGAGGACTACTTGTGTGCCTAACAGCATAAGCAGCAAGTGATAGACAGAGTGAAGCAATCCGGGAAACAACAGAACAGATCTAAGATCTGCAGCCCAACCAAATCCAGTTGTGAATGAAGTCAGAGCACAGTTGGAGTTCTGAGGACAGTTCTCTTCAAGATATTAACCAAGAAGAATGTCAGACTGGATTAATTATCATAAAACTCAAGTCCGTTTGATATTCATAATTGACAATCAGTGTTCAATTCACCAAATGTAGCTGAAGGTAAAGGTAATCTTCAAGTGATTGTAACAGTGGAGACATCTGAATACTTGATCAGCAACTTAAAGCCTGTTGTGTTTAGATAGTAATAATTTTAAAGAGATTTTTAAAAAGTAAGGTGACTTGGGTGTAACGGAAGAAGTTGATTGGTGGGTAGCTGATAATGTTGTTTTAATCTGAAGTTAATTTAGGATTAGTTAACAAATAAACACATGGTAGGGAATCCAAGCCCCATGGAGTGCACATCCAGTTCCATGTGGAAAAACCAGGACACTTCTTGTGTGAGCGACAACCACAGGAATACGGAGGTGACATGGGAAATGTCAGGAACACTCGTTTGACTGCGGTTAAAGTACTGCACACACTTCTGATCCCCTTATTCCAGGGTTGATGTGATCACACCAGAGAGGGTGCAGAAGAGATTGATCAGAATATTTCTACAATTGGAAAATTTCTGCACTGAGGAAAGGTTGGATAGATTGGGGATGATTTCCGAGGAGGATGTGCTGAGATTTAATTGAAGTGATAAAATGCTGAGGAATCCAGATCGAGTGGATAGGAAGGAGCTATTCATTAACTGAGAGGTCAGAAACTGGAGGATTTAGATTGAAACTAATTCCCAGAAAGAAGGGGAGGAGAGAATTCATTTCACTCGCCGGTGTTATTGGAAGAGAACGAATGGGAAGGTTTATGGGGTAAAGGGAGAAGAATGGCATTCGGTGATGTGATCCGTTGGAGAGCATATCAGCCAATCAGCCTTCTTTCGTGCAGTAACAATTCAGTGAATATTTCATTCTGAGCCCTCGAAGGAAATATCAGGGCAGGGTTTATAAAAAGGTCAGATTGAATGAGGGTCTCGGTGAACACAAGTGAGACACAGGGACAGAGAGGTTTTGGGATGCATTAAATTATATTTTATACATTTGCATAGTCATCAACATTACAGCAGTTAAAAATGGGAGTGTAATTAGAGCAGCAAATAAATATTTAACATTTATGCAGCTAAAGGGGATATTGGGTAAAGATACCGTAGTTAGTGCTTATTTCATTCCAGACACACCAGCCAGTGAGCACATCCTTCCTGTATCTATCCTATCGAGCTCTTGAAGATTTTTGCTCCTTTGAAGTGTTTCATGTTTAGATACTCCAGAGAAGACAGCTTCAATCACCTCAATCTCTCCTGCCAGGGCAATGCTGCTGATAGAATTCAATTCACTGGTGCATGTTACTGGCTGCTTCATGGACTGGAACTGGAAATTGAGACTGAAAGGTTACTGTATAAAATATCTTCAATGGTATTGTCAGACATCAGTGGGTTTAGGAAAATGACCTTGGCTTACAGGCATTGAGTGTCAGAGCACTTCCTGTTGTGGGGCATCCTGTTTAGATTCAATCTCTTGATAACTATTAGAACTGACTTGCACTGGCTCCATCAAAGTGGTCAGAGCATTATGGCTGTCATCGAAGATGGTAACAAACTCTCCATGGGTTAAAAATCGTAAATGATAGAGTAGGTATGAGGTCTGATGACACTGTTGGAGCATTGATGTTGTTGTTAATCACATTAACTCGGCTGGAGTTGACTGAATTTATATTGTCTCTTTCTGAATCTCAGGATGTCTCTCTGGGCAGTAAGTCTCCACAAACAGCAACGTGACAGTGAGCAGAGATCATCTGTTTTGATTTAAATTGTGACTGTAGCACGGCTGCTTCACAGCATCAGGTACAAGGTTGGAGTCCAGCCTTGGTCAACAACCTGTGTGGAGTTTGCACATTCCCCTATGATCGTGTGGGCACCCTCCAGGTGCTCTGGTTTCCCCCTACAGTTCAAAGATTTGTGAGTTAGGTGGATCAGTTGTGTGAAATTGTCCACAATGTCCAGGATTATGCAGACTCAGTGGATCAGCCATGGGAAATGCAGTGTTACAAGGATGGAGTGCTCCAGGTGGGATGCTCTTTGGATGGTTGGTGGGGTTTGATGGGCCAATTCTCTCCTGCCACACTGTTGGGATTCTATTCTATGATTGAGAATAAAGCAGGGTGTCCTTGGAGAAGGAGCATGTGGTATGTATCAATGTTCTCGATGCCTTTAGATAGAGGTGGGTATCGCAGTGGATACAGTGCTTTATCTCCACTGCTGCCCCCTCACCTCGAACTCTAGTTTGATTTGGTCCCTTCCCACTCTGTCATTTGTAATGGTTTGCTTTGCCCGTAATGAGCTTTGTTTGTAAATATTCAATTGGTTATATGGGTGGCTTACTGCTGGTGATTATATATTAACAAAAACCCAAAATGGTGTAATGATGAATGTGGGAAGGTTGCTCAGCTGTGTGAGATAACACGTCTGGGTAGGAGAAATGGGGGGAAAAAGAACACTTCACAGCTCACAGAAGGAGAACTGAAAAGCAGTTAAATAAAACTAAAGGTTCAGACAGGGAGGGAATATTTCCCTGGAGTTTGAGTAACTGGAAAGTGATGGTGTCCAGGAATAGACAGTATTTTGTTTTACAGGGCGTTTGAAATTTTTAAAACCTGTTAGTTTCATTTCTTTTCTTTTAATTTTGTTTATTGTGGAATAAATAGCTACAATATTTTAAAACCAAATTTACAAACCTTGTGTTAAAGACAAATGTTAAATAAAATCCATCAAACCATCCCTCACTGAAAACTGTTGTGGAAGTGCAATCTCCTGGAGAATCCCTGCCCACTCCTTCCTACTGGGGCTCCATGGCTATATACATACCTGGGAGATAGCAGCAGGAGGCCATTCGACCTTTCAATCCTGCTCCACCATTCAATGGGAAACAGCTGACCATCCAGCTCAGTCTCCTGTTCCTGCTGTGTTCCAATCCCTTTTCATGGCTTTACCTCAAAGAACTATATCTAAGTCCTCCTTTGGCTTCACTGCGTTTTGTTCCAGTGGCGTTGTTGTGTTACTGTGTGGGTGTAGGCAGGGGTAATACGATAGTGCTGCCTCCTGGAGGATGCACTCAGCCTCCCTCATCATCCTGCAGTAACATCAACTGGGTTTCAGCAACTAGAGATAGAACCCATTTCCAGGATATGGGCATCACTGGCTCAGCCAGCATTTATTCCCCATCTCTCGCTCCCCTTTGAACCATTCACAGTCCATTTGGCACAGATAGACCGACAATGCTGTGAGGGGGAGTGTTGTAGGGTTTTGTCTGAGTGATTCTCCATCTTTGGTTCTTCAATTGCCGGGTAACTTAATCACAATCTGCACATGATTTTGAGATTTCAGTCTGCAAATCTTCACCATCTAGCACCCTGTATAAAGGAAGATGTACAGATTAGAAATTCAGAATAGACAATTCTAGTTTCTCTGGAATATCTTTTTCCCCTTCCTTCCCCCAAAGCTGTAACCCTCCAGCCCATTTACTCTCTCCCACCGTTCTGACTCTCCTACCCCCTAATGTACACCCTCCCCATTCTCAGAGTTGTTGATAAACAGATCCATGCCACCACTTCCCGTCCCTGGTTAGACTCTGCACCCTTTCTGGGTTCACTTCCTTTCCCTTCAGTTGCTGCAAGTCAATAATGTAACAGCAGACTGAAACAAAAGGAAACAGAAAGGGAGGTGGCAGATCCTGGACAGAAGAGGAACCTTCAGTCTGGGAAAATGGGTCACATCCTTTGTTTCTCATTGGTCGATTCCTGTGTTATGACAAGTCGGGGATGGAACTTGGTCCCATGTGGATTTGGTGACACTTTGACCCTCCAACACATCAATACTACAAGCAAATATGTTCCTCCTCCAGACAATCAGAGTGTGAAATGCTTTCCACTAGTTTCCACGTATGGAGTCAGCTATTACAAGGGGGCATAGCTTTAAATTAAGGGGGGGTAGATATAGGACTGATGTTAGGGGTAGGTTCTTCACTCAGCGAGTCGTAAGTTCATGGAATGCCCTGCCAGTAGCAGTAGTGGACTCTCCCTCTTTATGGGTATTTAAGCGGGCATTGGATAGGTATATGCAGGATAGTGGCTTAGTGTAGGTTAGGGGTGCTTTGATCGGCGCAACATCGAGGGCCGAAGGGCCTGTACTGCGCTGTAATGTTCTATGTTCTATGTTCTAGTTACCCCAAAGAACATGCTCCAAAACTCACCCACATTCTGGACTTGTGCAGTGCCAGGTTTCCCGACGTGTGGTCCCTACCTCGGAATTTGGGATTTGCAGTCCTCATGCAGCCACTGGAGCCCTGTCTCTGGAACGTGAATGAAAAGTGTGGGATGGAGGATGTTGTGGATCGGATTCCCATTCAGACACACGGGACATGTGGGCTGTCACTGGGATTTACTGAGACATCCGCTTAGACAACCTGATTTCTGAGGTAAGGATCATAGATTCAGCCAACTGGGGGATAAGGAGGTTAATAAGGCCCAGTAGGTTTTAAGCAGAGGTGGCTCAGTGGCGAGCACTGCTGCCTCACAGTGTCAGGGACCTTAGGCGACTGTGTGGAGTTTATACATTCTCCCCATGTTTGCATGGTTTTGTGCAGTTCTCCAGTTTCCTCACACAGTCCAAAGGTGTGCAGGTTAGATGGATTGCCCATGCTAAATTGCTGATAGTGTCCATGCACGTGCTGGTTAGACAATTAGCCATGGGAAATGCAATGTTACAGGGAACGAGTGGATCTGAATGGGATGCTCATCACAGAGTGGTGTGGACTCGATGGATGAATATCCTGTTTCTGCACTATAGGGACTCTATTCTATTCTCATGTGGAAGAATGTACCTATCTCAATGTGTTGTGAATCTGTGGAATTCCCTATTCAAAATGCGGTGGATGCCAGGACAGTGAGCCAATTTAATGAAGAGATACAGATGTTGAATTTGCAATGGGTTGAAGGGTGAGACAGAGCAGGCGGGAAAATCCAGCTGAGACCGAGGTGAGCTCAAGGTGGAGCTAGTTCGAAGGGCTGCATTGCCTCTCCTGTGCCCAGTGCTTATCTTCTTACGGTAATAACTGGAAAGCTGAATCCAAAAATCACCACCTTCACCAAAGGAGATTTTCGGAAAATGACAGATAGTCAGATAGATTAGCATTCCAATCTTAGATAAGTGAGGAAGCGTGAAGGAGATAATGATTTTGCAATTTTAAACTGAGGGGAGACAGTGATTTCTTGTTTTAGATTGTGTCGTACATTCGCAGTGTCCAGAATACTCTGTTGTGAATATCTATCCTGTACTTTATTACAAAGCCAAGGTCTCTGACAATGAAGCCCAAAACACCCAGGAAACATCGCCTCCCCTCATAATCTGATAAAAGAATTCTGAGAAGTCTGGTTGAACTTAGAACACAGATGGAAAGCTGGAAGATTAGATCCACTCCCAAGATCCAGTGCTTAAACAAAAGGAGACTACAATAGGATGAGGCAGGAGTTGGCTAATGGAGACTGGAAACAAAGACTTTATAGGGGGAAAGTTGACAGACAGTACGGGAATATCAAAGCAATTTTTCGAAGTGCTCAGCAAAAGGAGATATCAGTGAAAAGGAAGGACTGTAGGAATAATCTGCCGTGGGTGGCTCAGGAAATAAGGGAGTCTATCAAACTGAAATAGAATGCATACAGATTGGCAAAGACCAAGGAGATTAGAAAAACTTAATAGATCAAATGAAAGCGAGATGGGATTGGGGGAGAAAAGTGATGAGTAGCTATCCCCAGGGCCAGAATAGCAGTTTACACTGCTAGAGGGGAACCTATTGTGTGGGGAACATATGGCCTCTGTAATTGCTGAAGTACTTAACTGTTACCATAGAGATAATCCTGATCAAGTTCAAAATCACAGCACACCCCAAAAGCTTGTACTTCCAAATAATCCTGTTGGACTACAACCTGGTGTTGTGTGGTTTTTTACACTTTGTCCACCCCACTCCAACTCCGGCTCCTCCACATCAGAATCCTGATAGATACTCCACTGAAACTGAACCGCCTGTCAGGTACTTGAGGGAGCCACAGGGGCGTGGGGGAGGAACTGAAGTAGACTTTCTAACTGCCATTGCCATGGAGATAATACTGAGAAACAGTCTCTATCCAAAGTCCCAAAGAACAAAGGTATAAGAATGGGAGCTGTACATCCGACAGGCGGGGAGTTACCTGATGCTGCCTGGAGGTGTTTTGCATGTACACTATCCATGTTACTGCCATGTTTCATCAATAAAGACTCAAAGAAGACCTCTCAGAGTTCTGTGCCCAGTTATTCCTATCCAGCAGGGTTCAGGAATATGAGTACACAGCAGTTAGTCTTCACAGTGGAGGATATGAAGAACATGCCAGTAATTGATAAGGAGACTGAGGAAGGTGAGGACCTAGATAATAACCATTATCATGAAAGAGTTAGAGCTGGGCAAGTTAATGGAGCTAAAGGTAGACAAGTCTCATTGCCCTGATGGAATACATCCCAGGATACCAACAGAGTTTGGGGGAGAAATAGCAAATGCACTTAGAGTTATAGAATCCTACAGCAGAGACAGGCCCTTTGGCCCATGCCGACCAGAATGTCCATCCACACTAACCCCATTTCCCTGCACTTGGCCCATTTGCTTCTAACCCTTTCCTATCCATGTATTTGTCCAAATGTCTTTTCCCTGTTGAGTGTTCCTGCCTGAACCACTTCCACTGGCAGCTCCTTCCATATACACACCACCCTCTGTGTAAAACAGTTGCCCCTCAGCTTCCCTTTTATTCTTTCTCCTCTAACCTTAAACTGATCCAATCAAGCCGTCCAATCCTTGAGTTCCTGGGAAAAAGACTGAGTGCATTCACCTTATCCATGCCTCTCATGGTCTTATACACTTCTAGAAAAGAACCCCCTCTGTTTCCTCTGCTCTAAACATAAAATCCTCACGGATCCAACCTCTCCCTATAACTCAGGCCCCTGAGCCCTGGCAACATCCTTGTAAATTGTTCTGCACATTTTACAGTTTAATAACTGAAACCTACATTACATTCCTCAAATTTCCAGTATTTCCCCGCGGTGCTGGAACCGACGGGACAATGCCAATGGATTACAATCCATGATCGAGAATGAACTCCTTTACAACAATCCCGTTTTCATAGTGTTCCCCATGGTGCAGGTATCCTTGTGTCTTTCTGGTTGCATGGTTAATTAAAGACTTGTCCTTCTACAAACCAAAGATGTGGCTTAATTGTTCCTGGGAAATGTGCCATGATTTTTCAGACTTTCAGAAACAAATGAAATCTCTCTCCACACTCACCACGCTGACATGGACTTGGCTGTGTGAGTGGGAGCAGCAGTGAGTATATAAATCAGGAAGGCGGCTAAACCCGAGATTCTACAACTGTAGTATCTCCCACCCACCCTCCTCCTCCTCTAACCTCCTTAACTACACTGGCTTTTTTTTTTTAAGGTAAGGATTTTCTATTTCTTTACCAGTGACTGGTTAAAAATTTACTTTGTTTTTGTGTGTGAATATATATATTAATTCTTTAGGAAACGACTATTGCAGAAAGTATTCTAACTCAAACTTGTATAAAGTAACTATGTAATTAATTAACTAAGCAGAGATGGCTGGGCATGTGATGTGCTGTAGCTGTATGATGTGGGAGCTGGCTGATCCCATTGTGAATGGCAGTGACCGCATCTGCAGCAAGTGTTGGTTGCTGGAAGAACTCCGGATCAGAGTGGATGATCTGGAATCTGAGCTTCAAACACTGCGGCATATCCGGGAGGGGGAGAGTTACATGGACGCTTTGTTTCAGGAGGCAGTCACACCTGGGAGATTAAGTAATTCACATTCAGCTCGTGATCAGGCTCATCAGAGTGTGACTGTAAGTGAGGCAGGTAAGGGGAACCCGAGTTCAGGAGTGCAGGAGCCTCAGCCCTTGACCTTGTCCAACAGGTACGAGATTCTTGCTCCCTGATCGGATGAGGAAAAGGGCTCTGGACAGGATGAGCCAACTGACCAAAGCACCATGGTGCAGAAGGCCATTCAAGAGGGGGGAGTTAATA
The DNA here is from genome assembly GCF_047496795.1 of Chiloscyllium punctatum. NCBI lineage: Eukaryota > Metazoa > Chordata > Chondrichthyes > Orectolobiformes > Hemiscylliidae > Chiloscyllium > Chiloscyllium punctatum. The sequence goes on along the minus strand of NC_092771.1, from coordinate 49,461,926 downwards.
GACATGTAGTGGTTATAGGGGATTCTATAATTAGGGGGACAGATAGTATCCTTTGCAAGCCGGATCGGGAGTCTCACATGATGTGTTGCCTGCCCGGTGCCAGGGTGCGGGACATCTCTGACCGGCTTGGAAGGATATTGGAGCAGGAGGGGGAGGATACAGTTGTTGTGATCCACGTTGGTACTAACAACATAGGCAAGACTAGGGTGGAGGACCTGTTTGGGGGTTATGAGGCACTAGGCAGGAAATTGAAGCACAGGTCCTAAAGGGTCATAATCTCCGGATTACTGCCCGAGCCACGTGCCAGTTGGCATAGGGACAAGAAAATTAGGCAAGTAAACACGTGGCTAAGGGATTAGTGTGGGAAAGAGGGATTCCACTTCATGGGGCATTGGCATCAGTTTTGGAACAGGGGAGGATCTGTACCGTTGGGACGGTCTCCACCGGAACCGATCAGGCACCAATGTCCTAGCGAAGAGGATAAATAGGGTGGTCAGTAGGACTTTAAACTTCTGAGTTGGGGGGGAAGGGAAAGTGAAAGCGACAGGGAGTATGGCGTTAAATGGAAAGATAAGCAGCAGGATAGCATGTGTCCAGACGGATTTAAAATTGAGGCAGACTGGGACTGCAGAAAAAAGCAAGGATAACTTAGGACATCATATGACTTCCAATATCGCTAATGATAAGAAAGTTAGCATTAAGGCACTTTACCTGAATGCGCGTAGCATTCATAACAAAGCAGATGAACTAATGGCACAGATCATAGTGAATGATTATGATGTGGTAGGCATGACAGAGACTTGGTTACAGGGGGGTCAGGACTGGCAGTTAAACCTCCAAGGATTTTCAACCTATCAAAAAGACTGGGAGGTCGGCAGAGAGGGTGGGGTTGCCTTGTTAGTTAAAAACAATATTAAATCTATGGCACTGAATGACATAGCGTCAGATGATGTGGAGTCTGTGTGGGTGGAATTGAGGAACCGCAAAGGCAAAAAAACCATAATTGGAGTTGTGTACAGACCTCCTAACAGTGGTCAGGAGCAGGCACGCAACATGTACCGGGAAATAGAGGAGGCATGCCAGAAAGGCAAGGTCACGGTGATCATGGGAGACTTCAATATGCAGGTGGACTGGGTAAATAATGTTGCCAGTGGATCCAAAGAAAGGGAATTCAAGGAATGCTTACAGGATGGCTGTTTGGAACAGCTTGTCATGGAGCCCACAAGGGAGCAGGCTATTCTGGACCTAGTGCTTTGCAATGAACCAGACTTGATAAAAGATCTTAAAGTAAGGGAACCCTTAGGAAGCAGCGATCATAATATGGTAGAGTTCAGTCTGGAGTTTGAAAGAGAGAAGGCAAAATCGGATGTAATGGTGCTACAGTTAAATAAAGGTAATTATGAGGGCATGAGAGAGGAACTGACAAAAATAGACTGGAAGCAGAGGCTTGCAGGGAAGACAGTAGGGCAAAAATGGCAGGAGTTTGTGGGTATAATTAAGGACACTGTACAGAGGTTCATCCCCAAGAAAAGAAAGATTATCCAGGGAGGGATTAGACAGCCATGGCTGATAACGGAAGTCAGGAAATGTATTAAAGAAAAAGAGAGATCCTATAAAGTGGCCAAGAGCAGTGGGAAATCGGGCGATTGGGAAGGCTACAAGAACAAACAGAGGATAACAAAGAGTAATAAGAAAGGAGAGGATCAAATATGAAGGTAGGCTAGCCAGTAATATTAGAAACGACAATAAAAGTTTCTTTCAATACATAAGAAACAAACGACAGACAAAAGTAGACATTGGGCCACTTGAAACTGATGCTGGAAGCCTAGTGATGGGAGATAAGGAAATAGCAGGAGAACTTAACAAGTACTTTGCGTCAGTTTTCACAGTGGAAGACATGAGTAATATCCCAACAATTAAAGGGAGTCAGGGGGCTGAGTTGAGTATGGTTGTCATTACAAAAGAGATTGTGCTAGAAAAGTTAAAAAGTCTTAAAATTGATAAATCTCCTGGCCCCAATGGGATACATCCTAGAGTTCTGAGAGAGGTGGCTGAGGAAATAGCGGAGGCATTGGTTGAGATCTTTCAAGAGTCACTGGAGTCACGGAAAGTCCCGGATAATTGGAAGATCGTGGTTGTAACCCCATTGTTCAAGAAAGGATCAAGACAAAAGATGGAAAATTATAGGCCAATTAGCCTAACCTCAGTTGTTGGTAAAATTCTAGAATCCATCATTAAGGATGAGGTTTCTAAATTCTTAGAAGAGCAGAGTCTGATTAGAACAAGTCAACATGGATTTACTAAGGGGAGGTCATGTCTGACAAACCTGTTGGTATTCTTTGAAGAGGTGACAAGCAGGTTAGACCAGGGAAACCCAGTGGATGTGGTCTATCTAGACTTCCAAAAGGCCTTTGATAAGGTGCCACACAGGAGGCTGCTGATCAAGGTGAGGGCCCATGGTGTTCGAGGTGAGCTCCTGGTATGGATTGAGGATTGGCTGTCTGACAGAAGGCAGAGAGTTGGGATAAAAGGTTCTTTTTCAGAATGGCAGCCGGTGACGAGCGGTGTCCCGCAGGGTTCAGTGTTAGAGCCACAGCTGTTCGAACTATATATTAATGATCTAGATGAAGGGACTGGGGGCATTCTAGCGAAGTTTGCCAATGATACGAAGATAGGTGGACAGGCAGGTAGTACTGAGGAAGTGGGGAGGCTGCAGAAGGATCTAGACAGTTTGGGAGAGTGGTCCATGAAATGGCTGATGGAATTCAACGTGAACAATTGCAAGGTCTTGCACTTTGGCAAAAAGAATAAAAGCACAGACTATTTTCTAAATGGTGAGAAAATTCGTAAAGTCAAAGTACAAAGGGATCTGGGAGTGCTAGTCGAGGATTCTCTAAAGGTCAACATGCAAGTTGAGTCTGTGATTAAGAAAGCGAATGCGATGTTGTCACTTATCTCAAGAGGGTTGGAATATAAAAACACCATTGTGCTACTGAGACTATATAAAGATCTGGTTAGGCCTCATTTGGAGTACTGTGTCCAGGTTTAGTCCCCACACCTCAGGAAGGACATACTGGCACTGGAACGTTCCAGCGGAGATTCACACGGATGATCCCTGGAATGGTAGGTCTAACATATGAGGAATGGCTGAGGATCTTGGGATTGTATTCATTGGAGTTTAGAAGATTAAGGGGAGATCTAATAGAGACGTACAAGATAATACATGGCTTGGAAAGGGTGGACGCTCGGAAATTGTTTCCGTTAGGTGAGGAGACTAGGACCCGTGGACACAGCCTTAGAATTAGAGGGGTAAATTCAGAACAGAAATGTGGAGACATTTCTTTAGCTAGAGAGTTGTGGGCCTGTGGAATTCATTGCCGCAGAGTGCAGTGGAGGCCGGGACGCTAAATGTCTTCAAGGCAGAGATTGATAGATTCTTGTTGTCTCGGGGAATTAAGGGCTACGGGGAGAATGCGGGTAAGTGGAGTTGAAGTGCCCAGCAGCCATGATTGAATGGCGGAGTGGACTCGATGGGCTGAATGGCCTTACTTCCGCTCCTATATCTTATGATCTTATGGTCTCAGTACTTTTGCAGTCACACAGATTTGAAATATTCGCCCACAGACAGAATGCACACCTTTCCTTCCAGATGAAAAGGCCAATGATATTCAGATCGGCTCGGATCAAGTAACTATCAAATCCGAACATGAAGTTCAATTTGAATTTCTCATCCGCAAATCTACCCTTTCAGTACCATACAACAGAGCACACAAGTTACCACTGTTAATACAGGATGGAAATTCATAAGACAATTGTTGTATTAAACTGTAGTTTCCTTGTTGCCCCAAAGCTTTAAACCTCAGTCTCACAATTTCTCTCTTTTGTGAACTGAAATCCAAACCAATCCCCCCACTCCTTTCCTTCACACCCAGTTCTCTCACACTCTCTCTTCGAATTCAGTTTCCTAGCTCCTGATGAGAACCATCCTGCATACACTGCTTCCTGCACACTCTGGCCAAGACCCATCTGACTAAAATGAGACAAATTAGAATTCTAATTGCAGGCCCATCCTTGTCCCTTTCCATAACAACCCTGAATCTTCACAAAAGAGTTCTGATAACTTTCTGCAAAACGCTGCCCCACTGATAGTCTGATCACATGTCAGGGGAGCAAGAGAAGGGCCATTCCTCTGGGTCCTGCTCCCAGAGGGATGAAGCTGCTAATGACAGATTAATCCCTCACACCCATAGCCTCCTTCCCAGGCACTGACCTATGCTGCACACAGTCCCACAATTGGCCAGCACTGTGCTCGTGCACTTGTCTCCCCTCCTACAGCACGTGCTCCTGATCATACAGGAGTCCGGGTGATTGACAGCAGCTACTGCCCAATATATCAGAATCCCTACATTATGGAAACAGGCCCTTCAGCCAAACAAGTCCACACTGACCCTCCAAACAGTAACTTACACAGACCCATTCCCCCTAACTAATACTATGGGCAATTTAGAATTGCCAATTCACCTGGCCTGCACATCTTTGGATCGTGGGAGAAAACCGGAGCACACGAAGGAAACCCGCTCAGACACGGGCAGAATGCGCAAACTCCACACAGACAGTCGCCCGTGGCCGGAATCGAACCCGGGTACCTGGGGCTGTGAGGCAGCAGTGCTAACCACTGAGCCATCTCTATCGACCGGAGGGGGCGGGGCGGGAGGACTGGGATAACGAGATTGTAAACAATGAATGAATGTGGAGGATACTGGGGGATGGACAGGTCAGTGAGGGACAGGATCAGTGCAGCAGCAGGAGGGGATCCTGGACAAACTGAGCAATGGGTGAGTCTGACAGGAGAGAAACTACAGTCAGGTTCTGTTTGGAGGCTCAGGCAGGGACAGCTGGGAGACAGTATGGCCTGGTGGCTTGGGCAGGTTTACTAATCAGACTCTTCAAAGATGGTGTCACTCAACTCTGAGCCTTATCCTCCTCGTCCAGAGGTAAGGACACTTACACTATTTCCTGGTGGGCAAGGGATACGGAGACTGCCTTTCAAAAGGAACTCACCTGTGTTGGTGACATTAACAAGACTCAATACAGACTCACTAACAAAATGCTGGTGTACTTGAACTTCATCCAGAATATTAACACCTATAACTGGGCAACGCAGACCCCAATGTACAGAGTTAAATCCTGGATACTAATAACAGCTTTGTGCATGGGAAATCATATCACATGAATTTGACTCAGTTTTTTTGAAGAAGTAACAAAGAGGATTGCTGAGGTCAGAGAATGGACATGATCTACATGGACATGATCTACATGGACTTCAATAATGTGTTTGATAAGGTTCCTCATGGGAGACTGGTCAGCAAGGTTAGATCACATGGAGTACAGAACTGGCCCAAAGGTAGAAGGCAGAGGGTGCTTTTCAGGCTGGAGGCCTGTGACCAGTGGAGTCTCACAAGGATCGGTGCTGGATCCACTACTTACCGCCATTTATATCCATGATTTGGATGTGAACATAAGAGGTATTGTAAGTAAGTTTGCAGATGACACCAAAATGAGAGACAGTGAAAAAGATTCCCTCAGAGTACAAGAGGATCTGGATCAGATGGGAGATGTGCTGAGGTGTTCAGTTTAGAAAAATGCGAGCTGCTGCATTTTGGAAAAGCAAACTTTAGCAGGACTTATACAGTTAATAGTAAGTTCCTGGGGAGTGCTGCTGAACAAAGAGTCCTTGGAGTGCAGGTTCATAGTTCCTTGACAGTAGAGTAGCAAGTAGATAGGATCGTGAAGGCGGCTGTTGGTCTGCTTGTCTTTATTGGTCAAAGCATTGAGTATAGGGGTTGGGAGGTCATATTGCAGCTGTACAGGACATTGCAAAAGTTGCCGAATCAATATTCCATAGAATTCTGTTATCCTTCCTATCAGATGGATGTTCTTAAACTTTAAAGAGATCAGAAAAGTTGGGGAGAAGATTTGTAGCTCGGGTGCTCGTTGTTGTGGTTCTGTTCGCTGAGCTGGGAATTTATCTTGCAAACGTTTTGTCCCCTGTCTTGGTGACATCCTCAGTGCTTGGGAGCCTCCTGTGAAGCGCTTCTGTGTTGTTTCCTCCGGCATTTATGGTGGCCTGTCTCTGCTGCTTCCGGTTGTCAGTTCGAGCTGTCCGCTGTAGTGGCCGGTATATTGGGTGCAGGTCGATGTGTTTGTTGATCGAGTCTGTGGATGAGTGCCATGCCTCTAGGAATTCCCTGGCTGTTCTCTGTTTGGCTTGGCCTATAATGGTAGTGTTGTCCCAGTCGAATTTATGTTACTTGTCGTCTGCAGTATGGGTTGATAGTTCCTTGAAAGTGCGGTTGAAGGTAGACAGGTCGGTGAAGGTGGTGTTTAGTATGCTAGCTGTTATTGGGCAGTGCATTGAGAGTAGGGGTGGGACATCATGTTTCGGTTGTACAGTTTATTGGCTTGGCCACCTTTGGAATCCCCAGACTGCTTTCAATTCCAGTCTCCCTGTTACAGGAAAGATGTTGGGAAACTTGCAAGAGTTCAGAATGGTTTTACTCGGGTGTTGCCAGTATTGGAACATTTGAATCATAGCGAGAGGCTGAATAGGCTGAGTCTATTTCCCTGCAGCACTGGACACTTTAGGTGGCTTTATCGAACTTTATAAAATGATGAGGAGCAATGTTAGGGTGACTAGTCATGGTTTCTTTTTTCCCAGGGTTACGGAGACCAAACAAATGTGAATCTTTTTTCCAAGGTGGAAATGACAAATTCTAGAAGAGAGATGGCAAGTTTAAAGGATATTAAAACCGAAACAACTGAAGATGCTGTAAACCAGGAAGAGAAACAGGAGTTTCTGGCAAAACTCAGCAGGTCTAGCAGCATCTGTGAAAATAAATTAGAGTTAACATATGAGGGAGGGTGACCAGACCCAAAACTTTGATTTTTCTTCACAGATGTTGCATGACCTGCTGAGCATTTCCAACAACATCTGTGCAAGTTTAAAGGGAGTTGTTTGGAGTACATACCTGAGAGGAACTTTATAAAGTGCAAGTGAGACCACATCTGGAGTAATGACAGAAGGTTTGGTCCCTTTAAGGAAATACGTAATTCCATCAGAGGCATTTCACAGAAGATTGACTGGGATGAACCTGGTTCGCAGGGATTATTTTTTAAAAGACTGAAGAAGTTGGGACTCTACTCACTGGATTTGGGAAGAATGAGAGGGGATCTCATTGTAACATGTAGGATTCTTAAGGAGTTTGACAGGGTAAATACTGAGAGGATGTTTCCCATCATGAGGGAGTCTGGAACCAGATTCTGGGTCAGTCACGGAATCACGGGTTCTGTTTTGGATTCGTCAAGTTTAAGGCAACATCGACACGGGTCAGGGGTTTCAGTAGCAATGGAGCTGGGGTGAGGTGGAGACAAGCAACATTTTAAGAGATTGGAATTCCTGGCTGTTTGTGATTGTGTAGATGCCTGATCAAAAGGTCACCTTGGGGTCAGATATGAGAGCAATATTGTGAAGAGTGTGGTTCTGCCTCAGACAGTTCTCGGGGAGAGGGAGGAGCTTAGCAGTAAGGGAAATGTATTTGTAATAGCCACTGAAGGCAATGGATTGAACCATTGCAATGTTCCATTGCAGGAAATTGCAGCCAATTGCGTAGTGGGTCCGTGATGAGCAGTTTGATAACTGAGTAATGGAGAGGGATGATGGGGAGGGAGATCTGGGCAGTGTCAGTGTACATGTGAAACCTAACAAAATTTTGGACAATGTCACCTCCTGGCAGTATGTAGGTGAGAAACAGGAGGGACCAAGGAGAGATCCTCAAGGGACACCAAATACAAGGAATTCAGAAAGGAAAGGGAGAGTCGGGATGGAGTAGGTTTTTCCAACAATGGTGGGGTCAAATATTAGTTTGTAGCAGAATGGGAGAGAAGGACATAACCAGAAAAGAGAGACAGGTAGAACAAGGAACAATATCTGTGAATTGGGGAGGGGGGGTGATGAGGAGGAGGAGCAGCCCAACTCCAAAAGCACTATTCCTCCATCAGTGACATCACCCAACTCCACCCTAGTCTCAGCCCATTTACTGAAATACTCGTCCATCCCTGTGTTATCTCCAGACTTCATGATCCAAACACAGTCCTGGCCAGCCTCCCACATTCAACTTCCATGCAATCTCAAGAGTATCTAAAACCCTACTTCTTAAGTGCTCACTTGTACCAAAACTTGTTGATCCATCAAAAGGCTCCTATTAACAAGCAATTTAAAATTCTCACCCTTGATGTAATTCCTGGCTGTGAACATCCCTGTCTCCCTGAACCACACAACCTGTGAGACCCCGACAACTCATTTTCTTTCAGACTCTCAACGATGAGTTTATTCATTGCTTCACCTGTCTGGCTCTTTCTACTGTTCCCAAGGCAACATGGTCTGGAATTCCCATCCTAACCCCCTCAAACCTGCTTTCCTCCTTTCAGGTATTCCTGAAAACCTGCTTATTTGGCAATTCTTTTGATCACCTGACCTAAAATCCCCAGCTGTGGCCTTATGTCTGAAGTTCTCAATAGTATTTCTGTGGAATTATAAACATGATAAATAAAAACAAACTGCTGTTGATTTGCACACAATGTCAACTCTTCACTGTCGCTGAGTGAATAATCTATAACAGCTCTTACCCAACCACATTGTGGGAGCACCTTCACCACACAAATTGCAGCTATACGATAAAGTCAAACATCACCTTCTCCACAGGCAATGGGGCTTTGGCACTGATCACTGGTATCTGTGGAGGGAGAAACACACAGTTGATATTTCAGGGAGTGCAAAATTGCATTAGAGGGATGGAAAATGGTGCAGAATTTGGATTTTGAAATTTGTGCTTTACAATGTGCACTAAGTTCTGTAAAACCTCACATCCCATACCATGAAAGTTTCCTTCTCTTCCTGGTCAATATGTCTTTCCTTTCCCCTGCCCTTCACCTTCACACATTTCCAATGCCTTGGTCATAACAACAGTGTGCTGTCCATGATGTTTATCACGTGGTTGAGTATTGTCCCGCCCCTCATTCACTCCGATTCGTTGAAGGACCACCGTTCCCCCACTCTTATTGGTCCTGTGCTGACATCAATAATCCGAGGCCCATTGTGGACTGGAGCATGCTCAGTGCTTCCTGCTTTTGCTGCTGTTAATCAGGTATAAGAGAGAGAGAGGACTCAGCCCTGTTTCTCCTGATGTCAGACAATAACAACAACTACCTGCATTGTATGGAGCCTTTCACATTGACAAATCTCCTAAAATGCTTCACGAATGATGGAAACGTTGATTAAAGAGAACGATTTTTAGATACATCTTTAAGGCGGAGAGGGGGAGTTAGGGAAGATATTCCAAAGGTTTGTGTTCTCGGCAGCTCCAATCGTGGAGTGATGTAGGTGGGGAACAGCTTACAATGGAGACAGTTAGTGGCTCACCATAGGTTAACAACCTCATGTCGTAGCCCCCCTACCCCACACACCAGGCCTTGTTCTCACAGCCTGCCATTACACACTACCTATGGTTAGCCACTAACAGTCTCCATTAACAGCTAGTCACCCTCCCCTATCCAGATGGTTATCCTTTATCCAACTGTTCTTCTCACTCTATCCCCACCTATCCTTTACTCCTTTTATCATCCCCCCCAACACTTTCTTCTGCATATAAACTGACTTTATTTTCCTCAGTAACATCTGTTCTGTGGAAGCGACAGCAGATCTTCAACCAACTCTGATTTCTCTTCACAGATGCTGCCAGACCTGCTGAGCTTTTCCAGAACCTCCTGGTTGTTGTTTCTGATTTATATCTCCCGCAGTTCTTCAGGTTTTAATTTACTGGGAGTTTGTAATTCAGGTCCTACAGCCTCTGTCCCAGTCTCTGCTGTCTCTCCCAACCCCAAATAGTGACATTGCACCTGCACAGCTCATGGACAGGTGTTGTCTTGCTGGCCACACGCCTCATTCAATCCCATTGGCTGCAGGACCACACAGATTCTCCTCCCATTGGTCTGGAGCTGCCGTCAATCAGCCAGGCCTCATTGTGATGAGAGTGGAGGGCTAATCCCTCTCTCTGCCCTGGGATGAGCTTCATCATTCACAGTGAATGGGGCAGTATCACAGAGCACAGGGCCTGGGGGCTATTCAGCCCATTGGGGCTGGACTCACTCCCCCTGGAGATGCTGCAAATCTGTCCCAAGTCCCCTCCCATTTGCCCATAGCCCCCCGAAATCTTTCCTTAAAAAGTAAAATTATAAGTCTGTTTCAGAATATCTGTTGAATCTCTGTCGTTCAGACTGTTCCAGATGTTCAGAACCTACTGAGTAAAATAGTGTTCACATTTACACCTTGTATTATTTGCCAATTACAAGAAAGTAGTTACTAAAAATTGTGACAGTGTTAACAATTCCTCTCTCTCTCTGCAAATTCAAGACCTTGGAACCAAATCTGCACCCGATCGAAATCACTGCTTCACCTTCTCAGCTCCAAGGATAATTATCTGTGCTTCAGCTAGCTCTCCACAAAATAGAGGAATGCATCTTAATTTATTAAGATCAAAGAAACCATAGGTAGTGTGTAATGGCAGGTCCAATTCGCCCGTACCAAAGAGGAATCCTAAACTGATGGATTCCCATTTACCATCTATTGGCCTGTATCCATCAAAACCCTTCCTATTGGAAGCCTTTTAAATGTTGTGATTTTATCAGCCTCCACTACTTCATCTGGTAGTCCCTCCCATACACACACCACACTCAGCTTGAAAACGTTGCCACTTAGATCCCTTTTAAATCTTTGCCCTCTCAATTTAAACCCAGGTGCTCTAGTTTTGGACCCACCTAACCTGAGGAAATAGGACCCCGGCTGCTCACCTTATCCACACCCCTCGTGATTTTATAAATCTCCATGAAGTCACCTCTCAGTCTTTGACTCTCCAGAGAAAATAACCCCAGCCTATTCAGCCTCTCCCTGTAGCCCAAATCCTCCAATCCTGGCAACGTTTTTGGAAATCTTGTCCAAACTTTTTCAAGTTTCACAACATCCTTCCCAGAACAGAGTAATTCAAACTGAAAAAAGAATTCCAGAAGTGGCTTAATCAATGTCCTGTCCAGCCACAATATGGCATCCCAGCTTCTGTATTCAATGCATTGACCAATAACGGAGAGTGTTAATGGAGTCCCATTTGCCAGCGGTTCACCCTTATTCCCTCTAAATCCTTCCTCTTCATGTACCCAATCAGATGCCTTTTAAATGCTGCAATTGTACTAGCCTCCACCCCTTCCTCTGGCAGATCATTCCATACTTGCAATGCCCTCAACATGAACAAGATGCCCGTTAGATCCCTTTTAAATCTTTTCCCTCTCACCTTAAGCCTGTCCCCACTGAACTTGGGAGAAAGTCCCTGACTGCTCATCTTATCCATGCCCTTCATAATTTTATAAGACCACCTCTCAGCCTCCAAATCTCCAGGGAAAATAGTCCCAGCCTATTCAGCCTTTCCCAATAGCTCAAACCATCCAACCCTGGCAAAATCCTTGCAAATGTTGTCTGAACCCTTTCAAGTTTCTCAACATTATTCCAAGCACAGGGAGATTGGAACTGAAAACAGAATTCCAGAAGGGCCTTAATCAGTGCCCTGTCCAGCCACAATATGACGTCACAACAGGCGCATTCAATGCATTGACCAATAACGGGGAGTGTACCAAATGCTGCATTCACTCCCCTACCTGTGACTCTACTTTCAAGGAACTATGAACCTGCACTCCAAGGTCTCTGTTCAGCAATGTTCCCCAGGACTTTACCATTAATTGTATAAGTCCTGCCCTTATTTGCCTTTCCAAAATACAACAGCTCACATTTATCTAAATTGAACTCCGTCTGACATTCCTTGCTCCAATCGCTCATCTGATCAAGATCCTGTTTGTATTCTGAACTAACCTTCTTCACTGTCCACTACACCTCCAATTTTGGTGTCTTCTATAAACCTACTGACCATACCTCATATATTCACATCCAAGTCATTTATTTAAGGGCCCAATATCCATTCTTGCAGCACACTGCTGCTCACAGGCCTCCAGTCCGCAAAGCAACTCTCCATCATCATCCTCTGTCTCCTACCTTCAAGGCAGTTTTGTAATGGCTTGCTCTCCCTGCATTCCATGTTATCTAACCCTGCGAACCAGTCTGCTTTGTGGAACCTTGCTGAATGTCCATATAAACAACGTTCACAGCCTGGTTTAATCATTTTTCTTTGTCACTTCAAAACACTCACTCAAGTTAGTGAGACACAATTGTGCATGTACAAAGCCACATTGACTCTCCCTGTCATTCCTTAACTTTCCAAATAGATGGATATCCTGTCCCTCAGAATCCCTTCCAACAACTTGCCTGCCACTGACTTCAGGCTCACTGTTTTCTTGTTCCATGGCCTCTCCTTACCACCTTTTTAAAATAATGGCACCTCATCTGTCGCTATCAACAATACAAATACCTCAGGAGAGGCCCAACAATCAGTTCCCTTGATTTCCAGAAAGTTCCAGGATACACCTGATCAGGTTCCAGGGCACACCTGATCAGGTTCCAGGGCTTTATCCACCTTGATGCGATTTAAGACATCCAGTCTCACCTCCTTTGTAACATGGACACTTTTCAAGTTATCACTGTTTATTTCTCCAAACTCTTGAGCTTCCATATACTTCTCCAGTAAAAATGACTTGAAATATTTGCATATCGTTCGCACCCCCTGTGGTTCCATAGACAGCCTTGTTGACCTTTAAGGGGTCCTATTCCCTGGTCCAGTTAATCTTTTGTCTGTGATATATTTGTTTAATCTCTTTGGATCCTATTCCAGGACATCCCAGAAAGGCCTACTTCAAGGACCCTAATTTTCCTCTGACTTGATCAACAATGCCCTCCAACACATACCCTCCACTTCCCGCACCTCTGCCTTTACCCCACCCCTCCAGCCACAATAAAGAATAAAACCCTGCGGTCTTCACCTTCCACCCCACTAATCTCCAGATACAGCACATTAACCTCTGTTATTTCTGCTACCTAAAGTCAGACCCCACCAGCAGAGACATATTTCCCTCCCCCAACCCTGTCTATGTTCCGCAGAGACCATTCCCTCTGCACCTCCCATGTTTGGTCCACACCCTCCCATCAACGCATGCTCCACACTCTTGACCCTCCCTTGCCGCCATGGGAAATGTAAAACGTGCGGCCACACCTCCCTCTGACCTCTGTCCAAGACCACAAAAGGATCTTTTCACATGAGGCAGAGATTTGCCTGCACATCCCAAAACCTCATATACTGCATCTGGACACTATGGGAAATTTAACATGGTTCATCCAACTAATCTACACATCTTTGGACTGTGGGAGGAAACTGGAACACCCGAAGGAAACCCTCACAAACACTGGGGAGAATGTGCCAACGTGAACACAGGCAATCACCCGAGGCTGGAATCAAACCCAGGTCCTTGGTGCTGAGGAAGCAGCGCTAACCACTGAGCCGCAATACTGAGGGATCTTTGGTGCTTATGTGCTGGCCCACTGATACCTCACTCACTCACCCTGCCTCATTTCCTAAGAGGCAGTGATGACGGAGTGAAATTATCGCTAGACAGTTAATCCAGAGACCCAGATAACGTTCTGGGGTCCTGGGTTTGAATCCCATCACGGCAGATTTTGGAACGTGAATTCAATAAATATCTGGAAAAAAATAATCTAGTGACGACAAGGAATCCATTGTCAATTGTTGGAAAAACCAATGTGGTTCACTCACGACCTTTAGGGAAGGAAAATGCCATCCTTACCTGGTCTGGTCTGCAAGTGACTCCAGATCTATAGCAACGTGGTTGACTCTTAACTGCCCTCTGGGTAAACACAGCAATAAATGCTGGCCGAGCCAGTGACAGCCTCATCCTGTGAACGAATAAAGAAAACAGGTCAGGTTTTGTTCCTTCTCTAGTAGGTACATCCTACAAACTGAATCTGAAATGTTCTCGTACACACTGAACAAATACCTTTCCATCCAAGCCCTTAACACTACAGCACTCATAGGCCATGTTGGTAAAGTTAAAACCACTTATCATTGCATCCATATTATTCTTACAGATAATGGAGGTCTCCTGGTAAAATTGTGTCTCAATTCTCTGCTGACTATTGGGAGAGAGTCTATAATACAATCCCAGTAAGATGGTCATCCTTTTCTTATTTCTCAGTACCACACAAATAACTTGCCTGGAGGTACTCCCAGGAATATCCTCCCGAAGCCCAGCCATAATGTTATCCCTAATCAAAAACACCCCTCTCCCTGCTCTGTTGCCCCCTTTCTATCCTTGCTATAGCATCTATATCCTGGAACATAAAGCTGCTGGTCCTATCCATCCGTGAGTGATGCCTCTGTAATTGCTGTAATATCCCAGGGCCATGTTCAAAACCATACCCTGAGCCCACCTGCCTGACCTGTCAGGTCTCTTGCGATGAAATAAATGCAGTGCAACTTGTCCGTCACACCTCATTCTGTGACTTGCTCTTGCCTGCCTTGACAGTCTGACTGGTGAACAGTACCAGCCTCAGACTCACCTCTTTTCTCACTATCCCTTTAGGATTACCCCGACTCCCTCACTGGTTTAATGCCTCCCCAGTAGCACTAGCAAATCTCCCTGCTCGTCAGGACCCCATGCTTTCCCCTTCCTATGCCATTGGTACCAATGTACAATGTCCTCCCACTGGTTAGTTTCCCTTTTGAGAATATTCTGCTCCCTTTGTGAGACATCCTTGACACTGGCACCAGGGCAGCACCACCCCATTCTGATGTCTCACTGTCAGCTGCAGAAATGGGGGACTGTGTCCCTGACTAGAGAGTCTCCTATCACCATCGATTGTGTGGAACTGGATATACCTCACATTATGTTAGAAGCCAGTCTCAGTACCAAGTAACTTGGCTGCCAGTGCTACATTCCCCTGAAAGTCTATTACCACCTACATTTTTCAAAACAGTATACTTGTCTGAGATGGGGATAGCCACAGGAGACTCCTGCAGTACCTGCCTACCCCTCCTAGCTTTCCTGGAGATAACCCACCTACCTGACTGTATCTGCAGTATCCAGCAATCCTGAGACTGCCACCTATCACCCCCCCGGCTCCTGTCAATTCCTCACTGTCTTTAATCACTCCTCCACCAATCCATGCGATCCAACAGGATTTACAATCACACTTGCTGCAGACATAATCATCAGGATCATTGAAACTCTCCCTAATCTCCCACACCCGACAGGAACAGCACACCACTCTACAACAGGCCATCTCTCCGCCTTAACAATCTACAGACCAAGACAAAGGCAGAGTTTTACTGCTCGAAAAATACTGCCCGAGAATAACCTAATGCTTATGGTTCATATCTTAAACATTTAATCAAGAGACCGTAAGACATTTAAAAGAAATCCTCACCTGACTCAGTATTGTAGATTTAATAAAATAAAACCGACTAAGATTGATATTTGAAGAGACTGAAACTCACTGAGCTGATCCCCGGCTCTGAGTACTTCCAAGGGTGAGGTCTCTCTGAGGGCAGCTGTGAAATGTCTCTGTTTCTCTTCTCTGCCCACTCCATTTCCAGAGAGGTTTTTAACTTCACAGCCAGTCAGCTCAGAGAGGTCACTGCTTGGTTTTATTCCCTGGGGGTTGCCTTTGCTGCCCAGACCAGTATTTATTGGCCACCTTTACTTGTCTTGGAGAAAGTGGTGGTTACCCACCTCCCTGAAATGCTGCAGTCCATGTACACCACAGTGATATTTGGACAACAATCCCTCTCTGGCCCCACAACCCTCCCCGTCTCTGTAATCCCCCTCCGGCTTCAGAAATTACATGACCGTGGCATAAGATTTTTATTTGGATTCATTTTTGTTTAATTAACCCCCCCCCCCCCCCCAAAATGAAAAGTGAAATATTTCGCCCCCAAACAAATTTCTGTTGATTGACCTTTTGGAGAGGCTGACACATGGACGTTGCAGTATTTTATCTCACATTGTACACGTAGAATGATGGAACTTTCTTTTAATCATTGCTAAAAAGGGAGGCAATGGCTTAATGGTATTCCTGCCAGATGAGTTACATGTGCAGTGTTCCGAGGATTAGGGTTAGAATCCCAATATGGCGGATGGCAGCATCGGAATTCAATACAATCTAGAATGAAAAGGCGAATGATGACCATGAAACTATTGTCGATTGTTAGAAAACCCATCTGGTTCACTAATGTCCTGTAGGGAAGGAAACGGTCATCCTCACCTGGTCTGGCCTACATGTGACTCCAGACCCACAGCAATGTGGGTAACTCTCAACTGCCCTCAGGAAAAATACTTTAAAAACTATTAACAAATACTCTGCAGGTATCACTTAAAAACTGACTGTTCCCATTGGGACTGTGAATTTCTGAACGGCCTGAACTAAAACGGAGTTTCAGCTTCACCTTCTCCCTGTCTCACATCAGTCTGTTTACACCCAACTCCAGAACACTCTCATTGAGCCAAGCAGCCCTCACAGTACAGCCCTGTCATTTTCATTGTCTGCTCACACCTACACTGCCCTCAGCCTCCTGTACTGTTCCAATGCATCTCAATGGGAGCTCAGGGACAGCATCTCATCTTTCAATTCAGCCCTTTGTAACCCCAGAGTCAACATGGACCTCAGCAGTTTCTGGATGAATGGACAGTTGTCAGAAGCTGGAACATTCCACCTGAAAAGGTACTGAATTTGAGTCCAAAAGGACTTTTAATGGGAAGTTTGCAGGTAATTGAAAATATGAAGTTTACAGGTTAACATCATGAAGTGGGTGATTGGGTCTAAATCTTGAGAGTTCTGAGAAAGAGACGAGGTGTAATTTGGATAAATCTGTGCTCCCTCTCAGGCCAATATCTCCTTCCTCAGCTGCAGGGCCCAGAACAGCACACACCCAAAGGGTGATCAAACCACGAATTTGTACATCTTTCTGCTTAACAAAAATATTGGAGATATTTTCCCACAAACAGATCAGACAAACCTTTCTCCTTCCACAGTTAAGTGCCAATGATATTCAGATCCTGATGACTCCATTGACTGTAAAAACTTGCTTTTGAGATCCCAGCCTCAATTATTCTGGTTTAATATCCTATGAAATGAATTCACAAAACAAAACTCACAGTCAGTGCAGGAAGAATATAAAGACATACCAAGAAAAAAGTATGTGCTTGATGTGTAAATGCTTTTCATCAAGTTGCACAGCCCCCACCCCCCCACCCCCACCCACACCCCCCCACCCCCACCCCCACCCCCCCACCCCCACCCCCACCCCCACCCCCCCACCCCATCACCCCCACCCCATGAAGGGGACATGCACATGTGCCTCACTGTACCTTGCCCCTAATAAAGATGGCGGCCATATCCCAGGACTTATCATCGCCTGAGGGCCGCAGCCATTTTCCCATCTGCTGCAAACGCAGGATTAAGAGTTTCTAATTCAGACTTACGAACCGCACAGAGTGTAACTAAAACTTCCCAGTCTAAAGTGACTCATTATCTCCCTGCCTCCGAGGCCACTCTCCCCTTCCCTGTTTGCGTCTCCCACATTCACCAAAGGCCGAGTCACGTGGCACTGCACAGGCAGAGTTACTGGTGATGTGTCATCCCACTGGCCGCGCCCCTTATTCACTCCCATTGTTTGGATGACCAGCTGGTTCCACTTGTCCCACCACCTTTTCTTATTGGTCTGAAGCTTCCACCAATCAGCTGGACCCCATTGTGAGGTCAGTGGTGGGATCCTCCCCCTGTCTGAATCAAACCCAGAAGGTGTATGGATGGTGTCAATCAGGAACAACAAGCAGAAGGTGCTGGGAAAGCTCAGCAGGTCTGGCAGCATCTGGGAACAGAAATTTGTCCAGTGGCCCTTCCTCAGAACCGATGGGAGCTGGGAAAATTAGAATCCTGACAGTGTGGAAACAGGCCATTCGGCCCAAAAGGTCCACAGCGTCCCTCCGAAGGGTATCCCACCCAGACCCATTCCCCTACCCTATTACTGTATATTTATCATGAATAATGCACCTAACCTATACATCCCTGAGCATTATGGGAAATTTAGCTTGGCCAATTCAACTAATCTGCAGATCTTTGTACTGCAGAGATGGGGGTTAAAGAGTAAATAATAGGCAGGGACAGAACCCAAAGAGAGACCAGAACATTTGGAAAGACAAAGGAGTGGATTACGTTCTGGCTGGGAGGGTGCATAGCTGTTAATGGAGGGGACAGGAACCTGTGTCTGGCAGAATTTCAGTGGAGGTGGCGGAAATGGCGACTGATGATCTACGTTCTGCTGCAAAAACAGACCCCGACCTTCCAGCTGCCTGCCACTTTAACACACGAGCCTGTTACCTGGTCAACATCTCTGTCTCATGCTTACTGCAGTGTTCCAGTAAGGCCAGAACATACCAAATGGCCCCATATTTCAAGGACTGCAATGTCCCCTCCCATGTGGTCAATACAATCCACTATATCTCCTCCACTTCCTGCACCTCTGCCTTTGAAACCCACACCTCCAACTTCAACAAGGATAGAACACACCCCTAAGTCCTTACGTTCCACCCAGATACAACACATCATCCTCTGTCATTTCCACCAGCTACAATCAGACCGCACCACCAGATTCTTAAGGGGTTTGACAGAATAAATTCTGATGTGTCTGAAGGCAAGTACTGAGGGGGGAGTTTGAAAGCAGATTCTGAGTCAGTCACAGAATCAAGGGTTCTGTTTCGGATTCGTCAAGTTTAAGGCAACACAGATGCGGGTAAGGGGTTTCAGTAGCAATTGAGCTGGGGTGAGGAGGAGACAAGCAACGTTTGAGAGATTAGAATTCCTGGTGTTTGAGATTGTGGATGTCTGATCAGAAAGTCAGCTTCACGTCAGATATAACTGCAATACTGTGAAGAGTGTAGTTCTGCTGCATAGTTCCCAGCGAGAGGGAGACGCTCAGCAGTTAGGGAAAGGAATTTGTGAGGCAATGGGTTTACCCACTACAATGTTTCATTGGAGGAAACGGCACCTAATCGAGTAGTGGGAATGTGGTAAGCAGTTTGATATCTGAGTAACAGTGGAGTAATGGAGAGGGATGATGGGGAGGGAGAGCTGGGCATCATCAGTGTACATGTGAAACCTAACACAGTGCTTTTGTACAATGTCACCTCCTGGCAGTATGTACGTGAGATACGGAAGGGACCAAGGACACCAAATGCAAGGAATTCAGAAAGGAAAGGGAGAGTGGAGATGGAGCAGGATTTTGGGAGAGAAGGACATAACCAGAAAAGACAGAACAGGAACAATGTCTGTGAATCGGTGAGGGGGACTGATGAGGAGGGGGAGGAAAGAGAGTTGGAAAGTCTACAGTTTAGTGAAATTAGTGTAAAGGGTGAAAGTGAGCTCTGATAAGGCTGGACAAGAGACTGGAGGAAGATGTAAGTTTAGGACAAAACCGGGAACACCACGTGAGGCAGTTTGGCTCGGCGGGCTAGTGGGAGGGAGGGAAGCTACAGATCGGATTATCTCAGTCTTAGTGACAGAGAAACTCCATGCGCTCAAAACTCTTGTTGTTGGAGAGAAGGATGGAGGAGACAGGATGATGGACAGTGTTTTACAAAGAAACAAAACCTGGGTAAGTAATATTTCAAGCGAGTGAACAAACCCAATGTATTTAACTTTTATCCATAATATTAAAACAAACGACTGAAGTCCTGGTTCGAATCCCATCTTGAATTCAGATTCCACCATCTGCCAAGAAAAAAATAACTGGAATTAGGAATCTCCTGATCTCCATGAAACCATTGTCAATGGCGAAAAAAATCCTGCCAACCTGACAGTGACCCAGCCAGCTACTCACTGTATTAATCACTGCAAAGTTTCAACAAAGGAATGAAACTGGATGGACCACTCGGCATTTAAGGAGGCATTAGGAAATACAACCTTAGAATCAGCCCTCTCGATGGTGCAATGTCCTCCTCACTAACATCTGGATTTTGGGGCCAAAATGTGCAGAGCTGTCTCACAGACCAATCAAGGAACAGCCTGACATACTCACACTCATGAAATCAACCCTTACAGACAATGACCAGACACCACCATCACCATCCCATGCTATTGAGATTGTGGTGATGGAAAAGCACAACAGGTGAGGCAGCATCCGAGGAGAAGGAGAATCGATGTTTCGAGCCTAAGCTCTTCATCACCCTGACCTGCTGTGCTTTTCCAGCACCAGACTCTTGTCTCTAATCTCCAACATCTGCAGTCTTCACTTTCTCCTGAAATCTCTGGATATGTCCCGTCCCACTGGCAGGACAGACCCGTCAGAGGTGGTGACATAGCAGTGTACAGACAGGGAGGATTTCCCCTGGGAGTACTCAGCATTGCCTCCAGAGACCAGGAAGTCTCATGGCTCCTGCTGATTACCACGTCCCGTCCTCCCTCGGCTGATGAATCACTTCTCCTTCATGTTGAACAAGATTTGGAGGAAGCACTGAGGCAATAAAATGGTGTCAAACGTACTCTGGGTACAGGATTTCAATGTCCACAATCAAGACTAGCTCTGCAACAGATTTACTGACTGAGCTGGCCAGGTCCTAAAGGATATAGCTGCTCAACTGAGTCTGCAGCGGGTGGTGAGGGAACCAACAAGTGTGTAAAACATACGTGATCTCATTGTTATGAATTGATTAGCTGCAGATACATCTGGCCATGACAGTATCGGTACGAGCGACCATCACACATTCCTTTTGGAGACACAAGTCTTGGCTTAAAGTTGAAAAGAACCTCCATTGCGTTGAGTGACACTTTCACCGTTCTAATTGGGACAGACTTTGAAGAGATGTAGGATCTCAGACTGGATATATCTGAGGCACTGTGGGACATCAACAGCAGCAGAACTGTACTCCAGCACAATCTGTAATCTCATGGGTTTGTAAATCCTGATCTCACCCATCACAATGGACAGGAAAGGAGGGCATGCCATGAGCAGCACCAGGCAGACTTAAAAATGATGTTCCAACCTGGTGAAGCTATCAAACATGACCATCTGCATTTCAAACAGCATCAGCAGCAAGCAACAGAGCTAAGTGATCCTACATCCAATGGAACCGATTGGAGCTCTGCAATTCTGCCACACCCAGTTGTGAACAGTGATGTACAATTAAACAACTCACTGGAGGAAGTATCACAGATATCCCCACCCTTACTGATGGAGGGGTCTCACACACCCATGCACCAGATAAGACAACAGCATTTGCTGCAATCTTCAGCCAGAAGTGCAAAGTGGGATGATCCATCTTAGCCTTCTCCAGTGGTTTCCAACATCACAGATGCGAGTTTTAAGCCAGTTCGATTCAGTTTGAATAACATCAAGAAACGGTTAAGTAGTGCAAAGTCTTTGGGCTCTGCCAACATTCTGGCAATAAAACTGATGGCTTGTGCTCCAGAACTTGCCACCCACCAAGCCAAGTACCGCTCCAGCACTGGCATCTACCGACAATGTGGAACATTGCCCAGGGATGTTCAACACAAAAACACAGAGCAATCCAACCCAGCCAATTTCCCTCTTTCAGTCTCCACACTCGATCAGCAGTAAAAAGTGATGGAAGATGTCATCAACAGGGCTACGAAGCAGCAGCTGCTCAGCAACAGCCAGCTGAGTGACACTCATTTTAGACTCCACCAGGGCCAGTCAGTTCCCGATTGTGTTACCGCCCTGATTCACAACCTGACAACCAGCTGAATCCCAGAGGCGAGGTGAGGGTGACAGCCCAGTCCCAATCCAAGACCACTAGTTCTAGCTGATTCCACCCTTGTCTCAGCTCATATACTCTCATCCATCTTGTGTTATCTCCAGACTTCATTATCCAAACATACTCCTGGCCGGCTTCCCACATTCAACCTCCCTGTAATCTCAAGAAAAACTAAATCTCCGCTGCCCAAGTACTCCCTCTACCAAAACTTGTTGATTCATCAAAAGGCTGCTATTCATAATCAACAACAGAGCCACAGACATGTACAGCATCGAAACAGACCCTTCAATCCAACCTGCCCATGCCGACCAGATATCCCAACCCAATCTAGTCTCACCTGCCAGCATCCAGCCCACATCCCTCAATTTAAAATTCTCACTCTTGATTTAATTCCTGATTGTGATCATCCTTAGCTCGCTGCATCGCACACCCTTTGAGACCTCGACAACCCATTCTGTTCAAGACTCCAAATGACCTGTTAATTCATTACTTCACCTGTGTGGCTGCTTTTACAGTTGCCAAACCAACAAGGTCTGAAATTCGCAGCTAAAACCACACAAGTCTGCATTCCCCCTTTAAGACATTTCTCAAAACCTGCTTATTTGGCATTGGTTTTGGTCACCTGACCTAATATCATCCTTCTCTGGCCTTATGTCTCAAGTTCCCAATAATATTTTTGTGAAATTATAAGCAGATTAATAAAACTACAAACTGTTCTTGATTTGGACATTATCTTCAAATCATCACTGTTGTTGTAATGAATACTCTGCAATGTCTCTTACCTAACCACATTGTGGGAGCACCTTCACCACAAAAACTGCAGCTGTACAAGAAAGTCAAACACCACCCTCTCCACAGACAACAGGGCTTTGGCATTAATCACTGGTTTCTGTGGAAGGAGAAACACAGTTGATGTTTCAGGGAGTGCAAAACGGATTCCAGGGAATGAAAATGGTGCAGAATTTGATAGTTAGAAATGGAAGGAAAATACACTTGCTAATTGGTAAAAAAGAATTCATGACTGTCAAAGATTTTCCAGAAAAAAATTAATAAGCAGCACATGGTCAGGGGCTGGGCGGCAGTAAAAAATCAACTTACAAAAATGTCTGTAAAAGTAATAGTAAAATACTAAACAGACCAAATATACACCCACTGTTCGAGACTGAGGAAGCTAGATATTGACAAAGTGGTCATGAGGGAGCCCAGAGATAAAGCAGAGCAGTATAAGCTGTTATGATCCCACAGTCATAGAGATGTATAGCACCGACACAGACCCTTCGGTCTAACTCATCCATGCCAACCAGGGATCTAAACCTAATCTATTCCCATTTGCCAGCACTTGGCCCATATCCCTGTAAATGATTCCTAATCAGATCATGTGTCTATTTAGATGCCTTTAACATGTTTTAATTGTACTAGCCTTCACCACTTCCTCTGGCAGCTCATCCCACCCACTGCCTGAAAGAGTTGTCCTTTAGGCCCCTTTGAAATTTTATCCGTTCACCCGAAATCAATGCCCTCTACATCTGGACACCACCACTCCAGGGAAAACACCTTGTTCATTTACCCTGTTCATGCCCCTCATGATTGTATAAACCTCCATAACATCACCACTCAGACTATCGCACTCCAGGGAAAACAGCCCCAGCCTTTTATGCCTCACCCTGCAGCTCAAACCCTCCAACCCTAACAACATCCTTTTAAGTCTTTTTTGAAATAACAAATAGAGCTCGTGATAATTCACTAAAATTCGTTGGATTGTGGGATGGTTTTGACAGACTGGAAGCTGCAAATGTGGTGCCACTATTTTTCAAAAAGGACCAGTTAGCTTAACTTCTGTAGGGGAGAAAATGCTTGAATCTTTCAAGGAAGTAGTGGTGAGATATCTGGGTAGAAATTGTGTCATTGAGCAGACAAAGCATGGATTTATGAAAGGCAGGTCAAGTTTAACGCATTTACTGAAATTATTTGAGGATACGACGAGTGCGTTGGACAAGGTGGACTCGGTGGATGTGGTGTACCTGGATTTCCAGAAGGCATTCGATAAGTTGCCACAGAAAAGGCTGCTGTATAAGGTAAAGATGCATGGCATTATGGGTAATTATCATTGATACAGTATCGGTTAACCAACAAAAAATAAAGAATGGGGATAAACGGGTGTTTGCATTAGTGTTGACACTACAACTGTTTGCAATTTACACAAATGTTTTGGAGTTGAGGACCAAGTGTACGGTGTCCGAGTTCACATTTGATACAAAGATGAGGTAGAGCAATGTGTGTTGAGGCCACTAAGTCTGCACAGGGATACAGATCAGTTACGTGAGTGGGTAAGGGTCTGGCAGATGGAGTTCAATGTTGGGAAATGTGAGGTCATCCATTTTGATCGGACTAACAGCAAACTGGATGATGACATGGTGAAAACGTGCACCACGCTGCTGTACAGAGGGAGCTGGGTGTCCTTGTGCATGAATCACAGGAAGTTGGTTTGCAGCTGCAGCAGGTAATTAAGGCAGTGAAGGGAATATTGTCCTTCACTGCTAGAGGGATGGTTACGCTGCAGCTGTACGGGGTGCTGGGGAGGCCACACCTGGAGTACTGTGTACAGGTTTGGTCTCCTTACTTCAGGAAGGATGTAATGGCACTGGAGGGAGTACAGAGGAGGGTCATTAGTTTGAGTCAGGAGTTGAGGGTTGGTGTATGTGGAGAGATTGAGAAAACTGGTTCTACAGTCATTGTAATTTAGAAGAATGGGAAGTTGGATAGGAAACAATAAAATTATGAAGGGAGTAGATAAGACAGAAGCAGGGAGGCTATTTCCACTGGGGGCAGGTCAAACTACAGAGCATAACCTCAAAATAAGGGGGAGCAGGTTTAGGACTGTGTTCAGGAGGAGCTTCTTCAGCTGAAGGGTTGTGAATCTGTGGAATTCCCTGCCGAGTGCAGCATTTGACGTTATCAACTTGAATGCCTTTAAGGCAAAAGGTAGATTTGTGAACAGGAAAATAATTAATGGTTATGGTGAGAGAGCAGGAATGTGGAGCTGAGGCCATGAAAAGCTCAGCCCTGATCTTATTGAATGGCAGAGCAGGCTGGAGGGGCCAGATGAAAGTTCTTGCCTTGTGCCATCAAAATTGGCCTTTGTCCAATTCAGAACCTTAACTTTTCGATCTGGTATATTATTTTCTGTAACTATTTAAAAACTAGTAGAATTATCAGAGACTCCCAACAGTGTGGAAGCAGGTCATTCAGCCCATCACAGTGATACTGACCTGGAGAGCCTCCTAACCTCCCACTGTAACATTGCATTTCCCAGGGCCAGCCAACCTGCACATCCCTGAACACTGGGCAATTCAGCCTGGATAATCCACCCAACCTGCACATCCCTGAACACTGTGGGCAATTCAGCCTGGATAATCCACCCAACCTGCACATCCCTGAACACTGTGGGCAATTCAGCCTGGATAATCCACCCAACCTGTAGATCCCTGAACACTGTGGGCAATTCAGCCTGGATAATCCACCCAACCTGCACATCTGTGGACTCTGGGAGGAAAACAGAGCACCCGGATGAAATCCATGCAGAAAACCCCAATAAGGTGATCATCCCTTTCTTATTTCCAGTTCCACCTAAATAACTTCACTGGGCGTGCTCCCAGGAATATCTTCCCTCAGCAAAAACATAACGCTATCCCGAATCAAAAATGCCACTCCCCTTCCTCTCTTGTCCCCCTTTCTATTCTCCCTATAGCATCTATACCCTGGAACATTAAGCTGCCAGTTCTATCCATGCCTGAGTGATGCCTCTGTAATTGCTATAATATCCCAGTGCCATGTTCAAAACCATATCCTGAGCTCATCTGCCTTCCCTGTCAGGCCTCTTCTATTGAAGTAAATGCAATTTAACTGCTCAGTCCGACTTTATTCTGTGCCTTGCCCTTGCCTGCCTTGACTATTTGACTTCTAAACTGTACCAGCCTCAGACGTATCTCTTTCCTCACCATCTTCTTGGGTTTACACCCAGTCCCTCACTGGTTTAATGCCTCCCGAGTATCACCAGCAAGTCTCCCTGCCTAGATATTAGCCACCTTCCAATTCAGGTACAATCCATCCTTCTTATGCAGGTCAACTCTACTCCAGAGGAGATCACAACGATCCAAAAAACGTGAATCCTTTTCCCCTGCACCAGCTCCTTAGCCACTCATTGAGCACCTCCTCCTCCTCCTCTGTAGCATGGACATTTTTCAAGATGTCACCATTTATTTCCCCACATTCTATATCTCCTATGTACTTCTTCACAGTAAACACTAATGCAAAATAATTGTCTCCGTATCTCGCCCATCGCCTGCAGCTCCACACAATGGTTGCCTTGCTGATCTTTGAGGGTCTCTATTTTCTCCCTAGTTAGCCTTTTGTTCCTCATGTATTTACAAAAGCCCTTTGGATTATCCTTAACCCTATTCGCCAAAGCTATCTCACGTCCCGTTTTTGCCTCCTGATTTCCCTCTTAATTATACTCCGACTGCCTTTATACTCAAAAATTCTTTGGATTGGAATAAATGCAAAATATAACATCCTGACAAAACAAACGAGGGCAGGACTTACACTCAATAAAAGTAGGGCCTTGAGTAGTGATATGGGAACAAAGAGACCGAGGGCTTCACGTCTTTGAAGTGTGTTACTTGTAGACAGGGTGTTTAAGAAGGTGCTTAGCACACTTACCTTCATTATTCAGACCTTTGAGTCCAGGAGTTGGGACGTTATGTTGAGGATGTACAGGACGTTGGGGAGGCCTCTTCTGGAATACTCTGTCCAGTTCTGGTTGTGCTGTTATAGGAGGGATATTATTAAATTGGAGCAGGTTCAGAAGAGATTTACCAGCATGTTGCCATGAATGGAGGGATTGTGTTCTAAGGAGAGGCTGGATAGGCTGGGAATTTTTTTCACTGGTGTGCACGAGGTTGAGGGGTGACTTTATTAGAGGTTTACAAAATCAGAAAAGTGTAGATAAGGTGAACAGCCGGGGTGGGGGGAAAGGGGGGTTCAAAACTGGGTTGCATTCATTTTGAGAAGAAATTAGAAACGATTTGAGAAAAGCCAATAGGGTTTTTAAAAAAAAAGTATACGCGTGAAATGAACTTCCAGAGGAAGTGGTAGCTGTGAATACAATTACAATATTTAAAAGACATTCAGATAAGTACATAAAGAGGAAATATTTGGATTGATGTGGACCAGAGGCAAGTACAATTAGTTCCGTTTGGAATTATGGTCGGCATGGACTGGGTGGACCACAGGGCCTGTTTCCTTGCTGTATAACATTATGACTCTAATCCTCACTAACTCTAAATTCCTCCATCCTCAACTCTCCCGATCACTGTCACTTCACCCAGCCTCACAACTCTTCCTTATTTATATAATTCCTCACCAGCCACAGAACACTCTCTATCTCATGTCCTCCAGTTTCTCAGATCTCTGCGATATGTGCCTTTCTTTAGTTCCAGCCTTGAGGATGCTCTCATTCACTTCGATTGGTTGGAGGACAAACTGGTACGACCTGGTCCTCCAGTACTGCCCTCTGCCCCCCATTGGCCTGTGCTGACATCAAACATCGGGGCCCATTGTGAGGTGAGTGGTGGGATCCTCCCTCTCTCTGCCCTGGGATGAGCTTCAACATTCACAGTCAATGGGGCAGTATCACCGAGCACAGGGGCTGGGGCTATTCAGCCCATTTGGGATGTACCCTCTCCCTCTGGAGATGCTGCAAATCTGTTTATGAATAACTGCTGAGTCTGTGTCCAGCTGCGATTCAGACTTCCAGATACTCAGAACTTACTGAATAAAAAAATGTTCACATATTCACATCATTTGCAAATTACCTGAAAATAGTTACTAAAATTGTGACATTGTTAACAATTCCCCTCTCTCTGCAGATTAGATATCCTAGAAACAAATTTGCACCTAGTCAAAATCACTGCTTAACCTTCTCAGCTCCAAGGACAATGATCTGTGCTTCTGCTAGCTCTCCACAAAAAAGGAACATATCTTATTTTCATTTATTAGTGTCATAGAGATGTACAGCACAGAAACAGACCTTTGGTCCAATTTATCCATACCAACTAGGAATCCTCAACAAATGGAGCCCCATTTGCCAGCTATTGGTCCGTATCATTGGAAACTCTTTCTATTCACGTACCCAATCGTATGCCTTTCAAATGTTGTAATTGTATCAGCCTCCACTACTTCATCTGGCAGCTCATTCCACACATACACCACACACAGCAAGAAAACTGCCCCTTAGATCAGTTTTTAATCTTTGCCCTCTCAACTTAGCCCATGTGATCTTATTTTGAACCCACCTAACTGGGGGGAAAAGACCCTGGCTGTTCACCTTATCCATGCTTTGCATGATTTTATAAATCTCCATGAAGTCACCTCTCAGTCTTTGACTCTCCAGGGAAATTAACCCTGGCCTATTCAGCCTCTCCCTGTAGCCCAAATCCTCCAACCCGAGCAAAGTCTTTGTAAATCTTGACTGAACTCTTGCAAGATTCACAACATCCTTTCCAGAACAGGGAATTTCGAACTTAAAACATAATTCCTGAAATGGCTTAATCAATGTCCTGTCCAACCACAATTTGACGTCCCAGCTTCTGTCGTCAATGCATTGACCAATAAATATAAGCATACCAAACACCACCTTCACTAGTCTGCCTACCTGCGACTCTACTTTCAAGGAACAATGAACCTGCACTCCATGGTCTCTTTGTTCAGCAACATTCCCAAGGACTTTACAAGTGTACAAGTCCTGCTCTGATTTGCCTTTCCAAAATCGAACAGCTTACATTTGTCTAAATTGAACCCAGTCTGCCACTCCTAGCTCCAATGGCCCATCTGGTCAAGATACTGTTGCATTCTGAACTAAACTTCTTCATTGTCCACTGCACCTCCAACTTCTGTAAACCCACTGACCATATCTCATATATTCACATCCAACTCATTTATTTAAGGACCTAATACCCATTCCTGCAGGACAATGCTGCTCACAGGCCTCCAGTCCGCAAAGCAACCCTCCATCACCACCCTCTGCCTCCTACCTTCAAGCCAGTTTTGTATCCAAATGGCTAGTTCTCCCAACATTTCATGTTATCTAACCTTGCTAACCAGTCTGCTTGGTGGAACATCGTTCAGTGTCCACATATACAACGTCCACAGTCCGCTTTCATCAATCATCTTTGTCACATCTTGAAAAAAACTCAATCAAGTTCGAGAGAGAGAATTTCCCACATACAAAGCCACGTTAACTATCCCTAATCAATCCTTGTCTTTCCAAATACATGTAAATCCTGTATCTCAGAATCCCTTCCAACAACTTACCTACCACTGACATTAGGTTGACTGTTCTCTTGTTCCCTGGCCTTTCCTTACCACCTTTTTTAAATAATGGCACCCATCTTCCAGCACCTCACCTGTCACAAACAATGATACAAATACCTCAGGGAGGGACACTGCCATCACCTTCCTAGCTTTCCACAAATTTCTGGGATACACCTGATCAGGTCCCAAGGATTTATCCACTTTGCTACTGTTTAAGACATCCAGTACTTCCTCCTTTGTAATATAGACACCTTTCAAGTTATCACTATTTATTTCTCCAAACTCTCTGGAATAGAATAGCATAGTATTTCTCCCACCTCCTGTTGTTCCACAGATGGCCTTGTTGATCTTTAAGGGGTCCTATTCTCTGTCTGGTTATTATTTTATCCTTAATGTGTTTGTAGAATCTCTTTGGATTCTCCTTAAACTATTTCCTAGAGATATTTCAAGACCCTTTTTTTCTCTCCTGATTACACTTGAGGATATTCCTGTAAAAACGTGATCCTGTACTCCCAATTCCTCCGCCTCTGCCATATCTGCTCCCAGGAGAAGCAATTCCACTCCAGGACATCCCAGAAAGGTTTCCTCTTTCAAGGACCGCATTTCCCTCTTAGTTGATCAACAATGCACTCCAACGCATTTCCTCCACTTCCTGTACCTCTGCCTTCCCCCCCACCCCCCAACCACAATAAGAATATAATCCCCCGGTCCTCACCTGCCACCCACTAATCTCCATTAACCTCTGCTATGTCTGCTACCTACAGTCAGACCCCACCACCAGGGATATATCTCCCTTGCCAGCCCTTTCTATCTTCCGCAGAAACCAAGGGATCTTTGGTGCTGATGTGCTGCCCCACGGATACCTCAGTCACTCACCCTACCAAATGGCCTAGTGAGATTATCACTAGATGTATAACCCAGACACCCAGCTAATGTTCTGGGGCCCAGGGTTTGGATCCCATCACGGCAGACAGTGGAATGTGAATTCAATAAAAATTTGGAATTAAGAATCTATTAAAGACCACGAATCCATTGTTGATTATTGCGAAAAAAAACCTTATCAGATTTGCTAATATCCTTCACGGAAGGAATCTGCCATCCTTACCTGGTCTGGCCTACATGTGACTCCAGACCCACAGCAATGTGGTTGACTCTTTACTGCCCTTTCGGCCCAGCCAGTGACACCCTCATGTGAATGAATAATAAAGAAGGTCAAGTCTTGTACACAACCATACTATTCTTACAGATAAGTGATCTCTTAGTAAATTTGCTTCTCACCTCCCTGCTGACTATTGGGGAAGGTGGGCGGGGGAAAATCAATCGTACCATCCCAATAAGGAGATCATCCCTTTCTTATTTCTCAGTTCCACCTGTATAACCTGCCTGGATGTACTCCCAGGAATACCCTCTTGAAGCCCAGTTGTAATGTTATCCCTAATCAAAAATCTCTCTCCCCCTGCTCTGTTGCCCCCTTTCTACCTTTGCTATAGCATCTATACAGTGGAACATTAAGCTGCTGGTCCTATCCATCATTAAGTCATGCCTCTGTAATTGCTATAATATCCCAGTGCGATGTTCAAACCCATACCCTGAGCTCCTCTGCCCGACCTATCGGGCCTCCTGCATTGAAATAAATGCAGTGTAACTGCTCATCCTGTGCCTTGCCTTTGTCTGCTTTGACTGTTTGAAGTCTGAACTGTACCAGCGTCAGACTGAGCTCTTCCCTCACTCTCTCTCTGGGTTTACCCACATTCCTTCACCGGTTTAATGCCTCCTCAACAGCACTAGTAACTGTTCCCTTCCAGTGCCAGTACAATCCATCCTTCTGATGGAGGTCAATTCTACCCCACAAGAGATTCCAATGATCCAATAATGTGAACCCTTCTATTCCTATGTCATTGATACCAATAAACAACAGCCTCCCCTCAAAATGGTTATTCTCCCCTTTAAGAATATTCTGCTCCCTCTTTGAGACATCCTTATACAAAAATTACACATTCGAATAATAAACCTTACACTCATCAGGTCATCATAAAAGGATTACATGACACATTGAAGGTTTGGGGAGACCTTTTGAGGCGATGATTCAAAGGAGAATTTTTAAGCAGCAAATGGGATTGATCTGGAACACAATATTCACACACACACAATGTGAATATCCAGATCCTGATATACCGAGTAATTCAATCAGAGTTTAGCAGAATATTTACTGAGATTACCATCTGAACGTCCACCTGTAATACAAGTTTATAAAATCTGTCACTATCAGTTCAAGTTAGAAACTCACACCATCCCCTCCTTGTGGCCCAGGATTACTGTACATATTACCCTTGAGGACATCAGCAGTCAACTCAGAGGGACATCTGTGGGTTTCTAGGAGATTCCAACTTGAGATCTTATGTGACTGAACACAGCAGTTCTTTGACACATTGGAGAAAATAATTCAAGTGTCAGTGAGATATGGGGAACAAGAATTACTTTCTTTTCTTTCATTCCGTGCTGCAGCTATGCCTCATCAATAAGACATGGGTGTGAAAGGCTAATACCTAACGATGGGCAAGTTGTCTTCATCCTGACCAATGGGTAGGAAGATCCTCTCAATCACTCCAAAGCGTATCCCTAAAAAGATAGCAACTCTGTCTACTTCCCACTGCCTAGTGCTCCCAGTAAATGTTTGGAAGAATGGGAAGGGGGGATATCTCCTAGAAAAGGCATAACTGTCAAGGTCTAAGAGGATTATGAAAAGAGAGAGATGCACAGGAGAAGGAGGCAACAAGTTGCCAGATGGGGTGTAACTGGGGAAAATGGGAAGTTGCTCATTTTGGAGGAGATAATAAAAGAACAAAGTACTATTTAAATGGTGGAAACTGTAGAAAGCTGCACCACAAAGGGACCAGGGTAATTGTTCAGGAAACACAGAAAGCTACCACACAGTTACAACAGGGAATCAGGAAGGGGAATCGAATGTTTTGTTTCAAAAGTTTTCAGTATTAGAGTTTGGAGTATATACCTGAGAGTACCTTGTGGAAGTGCTGGTGAGACCACCGTATCTGCAGGAATGAGAGCAGTTTTGGTCCCTTTAGATAAGGAAATGTGTCACTTTATTGGAGGCATTTCAGGGAAGATTCAATGAGATGATCCCTGGTTTGGAGGGATTATCGTTTAAATAAAGGCTGAAAAGGTTGGGACTCTACTCACTGGATTTTGGAGAAAGAGAGGTGATCTCATTGAGACAGATGGGATTCTTAATGGATTTGACAGGATAAATACTGAGAGGATGTGTCTGAGGGTAAATACTGAGAGGGGAGTCTGAAACCAGATTCTGAGTCACGGAATCAAGGGCTCTGTTTTGGATTCAAGTTTAAGGCGACACAGACGCAGGTAAGGGGTTTCAGTAGCAATGGAGCTGGGGTGAGGTGGAGAAAAGCAACATTTAAGAGATTGGAATTCCTGGTGTTTGTGATTGTATAGTTGTCTGATCAGAAGGTCACCTTGGGGTCAGATAGAACAGTGATATTGTGAAGAGTGTCGTTCTGCCTCAAGAGTTCCCAGTGAGAGGGAGGGGCTCAGCAGAAAGGAAAAGGTAAGGCAATGGGTTTAACCATGACAATGTTTCATTGGAGGAAATTACAGCTAATCGAGTAGTGGGAATGTGATAAGCAGTTTGATAACTGAGTACAAGTGGAGTAATGGAGAGGGATGATGGGGAGGAAGAGCTGGGCATAGTCAGTGGACATGTCAAACATAACACTGTTTTTGGATGATATCACCTCCTGGCACTATGGACGTGAGATACAGGAGAGACCAAGGATAGATCGTTGAGGGACACCAAATGCAAGGAATTCAGAAAGGAAAAGGAGAGTGGAGATGGAGCAGGATTTTCCAACAACCGTGAGGTCAAATATTAGTTTTTCACAGAATGGGAGAGAAGGACATAACCAAAAAATACCAACAGACCGAACAAGGAACAATATCTATAAATTGGCGAGGGGGAGTGATGAGGCGGCAGCGGAGGAAAGAGAGTTGGAAAGTGAGTTTAGCGAGATTAGGGTAAAGGGTCAAGGTGAGCTCTGATAAGGCTTGACAAGACACTGGAGAGAGATGTAGGTTGAAGACAAAAATCAGAAACACCACGTGAGGCAGTTGGGCTCAGTGGGCTAGTGGGAGGGAGAGAAGGAGCAGATCGGACTATCTCAGTCTTAGTGACAGAGAAACTCCATGTGCTCCTGACTCGTTGTTGGAGGGGAGGATGGAGAAGACAGGATGATGGACAGTGTTTTACAAAGAAACAAAACCAGGGTTTTATCCAGAATATTAAAACAAATGACTGAAGTCCTGGTTCGAATCCTATCTTGACAGATGGTGGAATCTGAATTCAAGAAATAAAAACGTATTCGGAATCTCCTGATCTCCATGAATCCATTGTCATTGGCGAAAAAAAATCCTGCCAACCTGACAGTGGCCCAGCCAGCTACTCACTGTATTAATCACTGCAAAGTCTCAACACAGGAATGAAACTGAATGGACCAGTTGGCAACTAACAATGCACCAGAAATTACAACCACAGAATCAGCCCTCTTGATGGTGCAACGTCCTCCTCACTAACATATGGTTTTTGATGCCAAAATGGGGAGAACTGTCTCAGACTAGTCAAGGAACAGCCTGACATAGTCATACTCATGGAATCATCCCTTACAAACAATGACCAGACACCACCATCACCATCCCTAGATATCGAGAGTGTGATGTTGGAAAAGCACAACAATCAGGCAGCATCCAAGAAGCAGGAGAAACGATGTTTCGAGCCTAGGCCCTTCATCACCCTGACCTGCTGTGCTTTTCCAGCACAAGACTCTTGTCTCTAATCTCCAGCACCTGCAGTCTTCACTTTCTCCTGAAATCTCTGGATATGTCCTGTCCCACTGGCAGGACAGACCAGGCAGAGGTGTGGCACAGTGGTGTACAGACAGGGAGGATTTGCCCTGGGAGTACACAGCACTGGCACCAGAGACGAGGAAGTCTCATGGCTCCTGCTGATTACCACGCCCCGTCCTCCCTTGGCTGATGAATTACTTATACTTCATGTTGAACAACATTTGGGGGAAGCACTGAGGCAATAAAATGGTGTCAAACGTACTCTGGGTACAGGATTTCAATGTCCACAATCGAGACTAGCTCTACAACAGAATTATGACTGAGCTGGTCAGGTCGTAAAGGATATAGCTGCTCAACTGAGTCTGCAGCGGGTGGTGAGGGAACCAACAAGTGTGTAAAACATACGTGATCTCATTGTTATGAACTGATTAGCTGCAGATACATCTGGCCATGACAGTATCGGTACGAGCGACCATCACACATTCCTTTTGGAGACACAAGTCTTGCCTTAAAGTTGAGAAAAACCTCCATTGTGTTGAGTGACACTTTCATCGTTCTAAATGGGACAGACTTTGAAGAGATGTAGGATCTCAAACTGGGTATCTCTGAGGCACTGTGGGACATCAACAGCAGCAGAACTGTACTCCAGCACAATCTGTAATCTCATGGGTTTGTAAATCCTGATCTCACCCATCACAATGGACAGGAAAGGAGGGCATGCCATGAGCAGCACCAGGCAGACTTAAAAATGACGTTCCAACCTGGTGAAATTATCAAACAGAACTACCTGCATATCAAACAGCATCAGCAGCAACCAGAGTTAAGTGATCCTACATCCAATGGAACAGATCGCAACTCTGCAGTTCTGCCACACCCAGTTGTGAACAGTGATGGACAATTAAACAACTCACTGGAGGAAGCATCACGGATATCCCCACCCTTACTGATGGAGGGGCCTCACACACCCATGCACCAGATAAGACAACAGCATTTGCTGCTATCTTCAGCCAGATGTGCAAAGTGGGATGATCCATCTTAGCCTTCTCCAGTGGTTTCCAACATCACAGATGTGAGTTTTAAGCCAGTTCGATTCAGTTTGAATAACATCAAGAAATGGTTAAGTCGTGCAAAGTCTACAGGCCCTGCAAATATTCTGGCAATAATACTGATGGTTTGTGCTCCAGAACTTGCCACCCACCAAGCCAAGTACCGCTCCAGCACTGGCATCTACCAACAATGTGAAACATTGCCCAGTGATGTTCAACACAAAAACACAGAGCAATCCAACCCAGCCAATTTCCCTCTATCAGTC
Source organism: Chiloscyllium punctatum (assembly GCF_047496795.1). Classification (NCBI taxonomy): domain Eukaryota; kingdom Metazoa; phylum Chordata; class Chondrichthyes; order Orectolobiformes; family Hemiscylliidae; genus Chiloscyllium; species Chiloscyllium punctatum. Next base: position 49,426,534 of record NC_092771.1, on the reverse strand, counting down.
CACACTCGATCAGCAGTAAAGTGATGGAAAATGTCATCAACAGGGCTACGAAGCAGCAGCTGCTCAGCAACAGCCAGCTGAGCGACACTCATTGTAGGCACCACCAGGGCCACTCAGCTCCCCATTGAGTTACCGCCCTGATTCACAATTTGGCAACCAGCTGAACCCTAGAGGTGAGGTGAGACAGCCCAGTCCCAATCCAAGACCACTAGTTCTAGCTGATTCCACCCTTGTCTCTGCTCATATACTTTCATCCACCTTGTGTTATCTCCAGACTTCATTTTCCAAACACACTCAGGGCCAGCTTCACACATTCAACCTCCCTGTAATCGCAAGAAAGTCTAAGTCTCTGTTTGTTGATTCATCAAAAGGCTCCTAATTATAATCAACAGCATACAGCCATAGAGATGTACAGCATAGAAACAGACCCTTCGGTCCAACCTGTCCATGCCGTCCAGATTCCCCAACCCAATTTAGTCTCACCTGCCAGCACCTGGTCAATATCCCTCAATTTAAAATTCTCACACTTGATTTAATGACTGGCTGTGATAATCCCTAGCTCCCTGCACCACACACACTTTGAGACCTCGACAACCTATTTTCTTCGAGACTGCCAACCATTTGTTAATTCATTACTTCACCTGTGTGGCAGTTTCTACAGTTGCTGAAGCAGCATGGTCTGAAATTCGCAGCCAAAACCTCACAGGTCTGCTTTCCACCTTTAAGACATCTCTCAAAATCTGCTTTTTGGCAATGCTTTTGGTCACCTGACCTAATATCTCCATCTCTGGCTTTATGTCTAAAGTTCTCAATAGTATTTTTGTGAAATTATAAGTAGGATAATAAAAATACAAACTGTTGTTGATTTGGACATTATCTTCAAATCATCATTGTTGCTGAATGAATAATCTATAATGCCACTTACCCAACCACATTGTAGGAGCACCTTCACCACACAAACTGCAGCTGTCCAAGAAAGTCAAACATCACCCACTCCACAAGCAACAGGGCTTTGGAAGGAGAAACACAGTTGATGTTTCAGGGAGTGCAAAATGGATTACAGGGAATGAAAATGGTGCAGAATTTGATAGTCAGAAATGAAAGGAAAATACACTTGCTTATTGGAAAAAATAATTCTTGACTATCAAAAATATTCAAGAAAAAAGTAATCTGATAATAGAGCAGTACATGGTCAGGGGCTGGGCCGCAGTGAAAAACTCTTTTGCAAAGGGTCTATAAAAGTAATAATACAGTAGCAAACAGACCAAAAATACACCCATGGTTCGAGACTGAGGAAGCTAGATATTGACAAAGTGGTCATGAGGGAGCCGAGAGGTGAATTGGCTGCTATGATCCCAAAGACTCTCTACTGGAGAAAGGCTACACATGCGCCTGGCTGCACCTTGCCCCCTACAAAGATGGCGGCGGTGCACGTGTCCAGTGAATCGTTGTCCCGAAAAAAGATGGCGGCGCTCACTCAGGCCTGCAGCCGCTAAGGCAATTCCCCGTTTCCTGCAAACACGGGACTGGGACGTTCAAATTTGTGTTTTCCGACGTGCACAATTTGTTTGTAAAACCTCTCCGCTCATAGCAATACAGTTTTTCTCCCATTTCCGTTTATTTCTTTCCTTACCGTATCCTTTCTCTCCATAACTTCCCGAGCATTCATTACTGCGACTCTGCTCCGCCCGCGAGGGTGATCACATGGTTTAGTTTAGCTCCGCCCTTCATTCACTTTGATTGGTTGGAGGACCAACCTCCGGCTAGGTCATCCAGCTCCGCCCACCGTCCTTTCATTGGTCCGGTGCTGACATCAATCTCCCGGGGTCGCTTTGTTACCTAGAGCATGCGCAGTGCGTCTTGCTTCAGCTGATATATTGGGTAATGTGATGGGAGATTCTGGATTAGTGGTGCTGGAAGAGCACAGCAGTTCAGGCAGCATTCCTGATGAAGGGCTTTTGCCCGAAACGTCGATTTCGAAGCTACTTGGATGCTTTATTCATGGAGGGAATTGCATTCCTACTCATGACTGTATAGCTATGATTGATGAATCAATGCCATCTGAATCAGTACATAAACACCCCATTTTCACATCTGAGATCTTTAGCACATTGTATCACGCTTTTCTTTGGAAATAAAAAAAAAACATGAAATGAAGCCTCAAGGAATCGGAGCAGGCGTTCATTCCCTTCAGCTTGTTCCTCCATTCTATAAGATCATGGCTAGGCCAACCCAGACCTCAACACCTCTTTTATGCTTGATCTGCATAGCCCTCAACTGCTCAATATTTCAAACATTGATCTGCCCTCTTTTAAAATAATTTGAGATAGAATCACAGATTCCCTACTATGTAGAAACAGGCCCTTCAGCCCAACAAGCTAGAACAACCATGTTACTCCGAAGAGTAACCCAACCATTGCCCTCCCACATTTAATTTTCACAAAAGTTTGGGTGAGAAAATTCTAGCCATTCACAGAGAAAAAATTCTTTACTTTTTCTAAAATGAATGTTCCCTTATGTAATGTCCCCTGGTTTGAGACTTCACTGGTGCTAGAAGATCTCGTCAACATCCACCCTGTCAAGCTCCTCAGAATCTTGTTTCCATAAGGTCACCTCTGCTTATCTATTCTTGATAGGTCAACCCTTTTGTCCTCGAAGCAGCTAAGAGAATCTTTTTTGAATGGTCTCCAATGTTGGTTTATCCTTTATTAAATATGGGAGCTATCATTGTTTACAGCACTGCAAGTGAGGACTCAGCAACAGCCAGTGGAGTTAACCAATCCACAGTCCATGCTAATACATTACCCCGATACCATGAGCTCCTAAATTGCGCAATTAACTTTTATGTAGCACCTTATCATTTGCATTTTTAAAATCCAAACACAGAACATCATTGGATTGCCCTTTATCAGCCCTGCTTGTTATCTCCTCAATGAACTGTTGCAAATTTATCAAATATAGTTTCTCTTTCACAAAACCCAGTCTATCATGTTTAATGATAAACTTTTTAAAATGTCCTGCAATTTCTTACTTTAATATTCGACTCTGTAGGTTCTTTCAGTAGATTTGCTAAGTATGATTCCCCTCTCTTAAATCCATGCAGACTCTGTCCAATCCTGTCACTGTTCAGTAAGAAACTTGATTGTACTCCAATATAGTTAGTAAATGTATCTGTATTTATTTTTAAAAATCGATTACTTATAAATGCTGAACCCATGCAATAATCAATGAATTTGTGACTCTGAATTTGGGTTATAATTTTTTTTTGTTAATTCCTTTTCGTACTGTGTTATGCAGACAGCACCAAGTGATCACTCTTAATTGTGAGTAGCTTTGAAAATAATATATTATAGAAATGACATCTCAAAATGCTGCCTCATTATTTTGCAAGGAGGATTTTGCATTCAATAATTTGCAGATAAAATTGAACAGCTTTTTGCTGCAATTTGGCCAGACTGAAGATTACACCAAAGTGGCAACTCTGCTCTCAAATTCTTACTTGACACTCCTCAAGGCGATACTGATAGGACTTCACTTTGCCATTCTTTTTCACCAGCTTTATTTCCAGGTTTAATCCTATAATCATTCTAGAGCTTGTAATTTTAGACAACTTCTCTTTTCAGTGCATATGTAAATATCATACTGAAATGTTGCACTGAATGGTACCAAATCTGAAATTAATCTCTAATCTGACAGTAACATGCTCTGACCCTTCTACATATGTATTGGCATAAGTCTACACCAGTTATTTTTCTGAAGCCTGTGGTTCCTGATGAAGGGCTTATGCCCGAAACATCAACTCTCCTGCTTCTCGCATGCTGCCTGACTTGCTGTGCTTTTCCAGCATGACATTTTTCGACTCTGATGTCCAGCTTCTTTGGTTGTCACTTTCTCCTTTGCGTAGATTAAACCAAGAATAATTTTTGTTGATCAAAGTGCAATAGGAACCAATTCATGACATTCAGATATCTCACATTTACCTTAACTATGTGAAGGCTAAGACATTACTAAATTATTGTCAGTAATTGAAACCGTGCTGACAAACTTGTGCAGTATCAGTGCCTCACCTTTACAGTGTTCCCAGATATCGCGTAACTGCAGTATTTTGTTTTTCACTCAGCTATATGTTGTTCTCACTTGTTTCTTTGTGAAAGATTACAAAACTAACTTGGATGAATGATTTCTTTAACCAATGTTGGGAAAGAAAAAAATGTCAGTATTTCAAGTGCTGATAAAGTAAAATAAACTGATAATCAGTAGAAAGGGTTTAAGATGGATATGGAGCAAATGCTGGCAAATGGGACTAGATTAATTTTGGATATCTGGTCAGCATGGGCAAGTTGGACTGAAGGGTCTGATTTTGTGTTGTACAACTGTGACTTCATTCTCTCAATTATTCAAGAAGTTGAATACTTCGAGGAGGAAATGGAGAATTTATGCAGAGAATGCACTTGAAATGATGATTGAGGTGTATTAAACTCACATTATTTCATGACATTTTCCTCTGGGTTCTTCAATGAACAAACTTGTTTTGTTATCTGAATAACTATGTATCAAGTGATTTGTTTCACACAAAATATTTTGTTAGGATCTAGTGAACTATTAAGAAGTGTTCATTTTTAAAATTTAGGCAGCTTGATTATTAAGCAAGAAAATGTTAGCGTTTTACTCCCACTGAATCATTGCTCTATAAAAGGTAACAAGCTTTTTATTTGTTCTGGGCACTGAATATATGGAAGTCAATGCTGACGGAAAAAATCCTCGTCGGTAATGTTCCCACATCTGTGGAGTAATTGCTTCTGGTCACTCTTCAGGCTTTTGAGGCTAGGAAAGAAATTAGTTGGCCAAAGTTAGCAACATCATTTGGATGGACTATGCTCATTGGGAAAACTTGCAGGATCTGTAGAAGGAACACGTGTTTCAGAGTGCATGCAATAAACCTGACCATTGTTTTTTTTTCACAGAGCTCGAGACCCTACTGGAGCAGCAATGAAGCTCATATTGTTTTTAAAATTTCCGAGCTTGCCAAATTATTGTTGGTAAATGCAGGTGACTTTATCAAAGCACATTTCACACTCCCCAGCTAGGATTTTGGTCCCAATCCCAAGTCAGTCCATCCATTCCTATGGATAACAGGTGTTTTAAATGTGAGCACTCCATTTAACTAATTGACGTGGTGACATCATCTTGGATTCTTAATTTCAAATTACTCAAATGTGATTTTTTGTTCCCCCTGAATTTGCCAAGCACTGGGAAGTTCTGGAATATTCCAAATATTTACAATAGATGCATTCACACTATTGAAGGCAACCTGGCAGATTTGAATACCATTCGGGTAGTCAACAACAATACATAAGAAACTTTATGAATTGCTTACTGGACACCAACACAAGCCAAGTACTATTGAAACCACAGATTGTCTCCCAAGGATTCCCAAAGCTAAACAGTGCATTCCAGATATCACCATCTGGTAGCAGTCTCCCAAAGTGCTCCCAGAATTTAGAAAGCAAACACACTGCCCTCCAAAGCTAAATCTGCTGTCACAGGCTTCACTCGTGTTGCATACAGTGACATTTATTGTCCAGTTCTTTAACGTGACATGATTTTACAAACAATTTGTAGAAGTGAATGGAAAGTGTGATGTTTGCTTGACCTATGGTTCTATGCATCAGACTGAACTGAACCTTAAGCAAGATGTGGGATCTTTCCCACAAACTTTGTTTAAAAGAGCAAAGATTATACTCTGAGATTTAAATGTTCAATCAAGTTTAATAAAAATTCTTCCAAAAATATTGAGAGTTTGAGTTCAGTTCCTTTAAAGAAACATGCTCTTGGCCTTCAATTTTGTGACATGTGATCATTCTTTGGTAAAGGTGGCTGTGTACAACACTGCAGGATGTTGCACTGAAGTGCCAAATTCGGTGGATGAGCTTTATTATTGGTGTAACTCGGCTAATTTTGAGATGGAATGTTACTTTGAGTTAAATCAAGTTTTTAAACTGAGGCGTGCTTCTGTAACTCAAGTGTGGACACCATGCTCATGTTTACAATACACTTTTGCAGATTAGTATTTTCCAATCTGTTTTATAAAAAAAGTTCAAAATAAAAAGCACAACGTCGGAGAACCGCAGGTCCAGCAGCATCTCTGAGGGGAATAAAACATTGTAAGTTCAAAGTCTCATGACTTTTGTCCGTTCAGATGAAGAGTCAATGAACTTGAAATGTAACATGTTTTTCAATTCACCAATGCCCTCAGAACTGCTGAGTTTCTCCAGCACTTTGTTTCTGGGGTTTAGATCTCCAGCACCTGCAGTTTATTGTTTTGTTACAGATCCTATGATTTGACTTGAGGAGCGAGAGGCAGCAACTGTGATCAATGAGGATATAACTCCCCAACCATGAAAAAAAACACAGTTCTTTATATTTTGCAAAACACTACTGTAAATAAGAAATGCAGTTAAGCTAAGTGCAAGATGGCATACCACCTGCCTTGTCTCAAACTTGCTATTCATCTTTGAGGACTAATCTGTCGGAATTGTGTTTGCTCGCTTCCTTTGAGATCACAGTCCACAAATGTCCCAGTTCCAATTCCTGGGCCAGGCCCAGTTACCACATTGCAGTGGGGTGGGGAGCTTTGTGTCAGCCTGAAGTTTTTGTTCAGAGCAACATTGCAGGTTGAAGCCGACTGTTTTGACTAATATTGCGTCATCAAACTTGGAGGAAATCCTTCTGAATGTATTGATTAACTGGACAGCCTGTTTACATGCAGTCCTGTTAGTAGTGCTGTAATATTCTAAGTTAAGAATCACACAACACCAGGTTATAGTCCACCAGGTTTATTTGGAAGCACACTACCTTTCGGAGCACTGCTCCGTCATCAGGTGATTGTGGAGGGCACAATTCTAAGGCACAGAATTTATGGCAAAAATTTACAGTGTTATATAACTGAAATTATCCATTGAAAAATACCTTGATTGTCTATTGAGTCTTTCATCTGTTTGAATGCCATGATAGTTTCACTTCTTTCATGTGTAAATCACAAAACCTGCTTTTAAAGGTTGCATCCCTGACACTGGCTCACCAAATCACTCATTGTATTAATCACTGCACAGTCTCAACAAAAGAATGAAACTGGATGGACCACATTACATCTACCAATGCACTGGAAAATACAACCACACAATCAGCCCTCGAGACCCTGCAACTTCTGCCTCACTGTGGGCCAACAACAGCAGCAGAACTGTACTCCAACCCAATCTGAAATCTCATGGCCTGGTATATCCCCCACTCAACCATTAACATCAAGCCAGGGGATCAACCCTAGTTCAATGGAGAGTTCCACAGGGCATGCCAGGAGCAATACCAGGCATACATAAAAATGTGATGCTTACCTGGTGAAGCTACCCAACCTGCACGGCAAACAGTGCAAGCAACACCAAATAGAACTATGGGATCCAACAACCAATTGTTCAGATCTGAGCTCTGCAGTTCTGCCACACCTAGTCAGGAATGGTGATGGACAATTAAACAACTCACTGCAGGAAGCATCACAGATATCCCCACCCTTACTGATGGAGGGTCTCACACATCCATGCAACAGACAAGGCAACAGCATTTGCAGCAATCTTCAGCCAGCAGTGCCAAGTGGATGAGCCTTCTACATTGGTCCCTGACATCACAGATGTGAATCAAATTGGTTGAAAACTTATTTCAAATCAGATCAAGAAATGGAGAAGTAGTGTAAAGGCTGTCAGCCCTACCATCATTGTGGCAATACTGATGGTTGTGCTCCAGAAATTGCTGCCCACCAAGACAAGTACTGCTCCAGCACTGGCACCTACTGACATTGTGGAACATTGCTCAGGCATGTTCAACACAAAAACGCAGGACAGAGCCAGCCCAGCCAATTTCCCTCCATCAGTCGACACTCGCTCAGCAGTGAAGTGATGGAAGGTGTCATCAACAGTGCTGTCACGCAGCTGCTCAGCAATAACCTTCTGTGACGCCCAGTTTGGGTTCTGCCAGGGCCACTCAGTTCCTGGTCTTGTTACAGACTTGATTCACAGACTGGTAAACAGCTGAATTCCAGAGGGGAGGTGAGGGTGACAGCCCAGTCCCACTCTAACACCACAATTTCGACTTCAGTGATATCACCTGACCTCACCACAGTCTCAGCTCATTTACTGAAACTCTCATTCATTTTGTTAACTCTAGATTTCATTATCTAAACCCACTCCTGGCCAACATCCCACAATCACCCTCCTTATATTGAAAATTGAGAATATTGACAACTCTACCGCCCAAGTGCTCACTTGTACCAGAACTTGCTGATCCATCAAAAGGCTCCCAATTATAAGCAACAGCAATTTATTTTCACACCCTTGACTTAATTCCTGGCTGTAATCATTCCTATCTCCATGCACCAGACACCCTTTCACATCTCAATAACTCATTTTAGTTTAGACTCCCAATGATGGGTTTATTTTTGAGTTCAGCTGTGTGACTGTTTCTATAGATTCCAAGGCAACATGGTCTGGAATTCCCACCCTCTAAGACCTGCTTTCTTCCTTTCAGTCATTCCTGAAAAATTGCTTATTTCACAAAGGTTTGGTCACTGGACATAATATTCTCCATCTGTGGCCTTATGTCAAAAGTTCTCAATATTTTTGTGAAATTAAAAATGCGTTGATTTGTACAGATATATCTTCTACTCTTCACTATCTCTGAGTAAGTTATCTGTAATGTCTCCTACCCAGCCACGTTGTGGGAGCACCTTCACCATACCAACTGCAGCTGTACAAGGAAGTCAAACATCACCTTCTCAACAGGCAACAGAGCTTTGGCCTTGATCACAGGTATCTGTGGAAGGAGAAATACACATCATGTTTCAGGGAGTGCAATATGATTTACAGGGATTGAAAATGCTGCAGAATTTGACTGTCAGAAATGGAAGGAAAATCCACTCACTTATTGGGAAAAAAGAACTCTTGACTGTCAAAGATATTGTGGAAAAAATAACCTGATAATGGAGCATACGGTCAGGAGCCGGGCAGCAGTGGACAATTCATTTACAAAGAGGTCTGTGAACGTAATAGTAAAATATTACACAGAGCAAAAATACACACGAGAGACTGAGAAAGCAAGAGAACAAACAAGCGGACATCAAGGAGCCCAGAGATGAATCAGAGCAAGTTCACTTTTATGATCCCACAGTCAGAGATGTCTAGCTCTGTCTAGCACAGAAACAGACTCTTTCATCCAACCCATCTATGCCAACCAGATATCTAACCTAATCTATTCCCATTTGCCAGCACTTGTCCAACATCCGTCTGAACCCTTCCTATTCAAATGCCTTTGAAATGTTACAATTTTAGTTGCCCTTTAGGCTCCTTTTGAATTTACCCCCACCCCCCACCCGAAACCTATATCCTCTCGTTCTGGGCTCCACCAACCCTTGTCTATTTATGCTATCCATGTCCCTCACGATTTTATAAGTCTCTGTAACATCACACCTCAGCCTATGACATTCCAGGGAAAATGACCCAGCCTATTATGCCTCTCTTTGCAACTCAAATCCTCCAACGCTGGCAACATCCTTGAAAATCAATTCTCAAACCTTTCAAGTTTCAGTGCCTCTTTCTGATAGGAGGGAGACCAGAACTGCACATAATATTCCAAAAGTGACCTAACCAATGTCCTGTCCAGCTCCTTTACTCAATGCTCTGACCAATAAAGGAGCGTCACTCCAAAAGCTAGTGTGCTTCCAATTACACCTGTTGGACTATAACCTGGTGTTGTGTGATTTTTAACTCTGACCAATAAAGGGAAGCATACTAAATGCCTTTTTCACTGTCCTATCGACCTGCGAATCTACTTTCAAGGAACTATGAACCTGCATTCCAAGGTCTCTTTGTTCAGCAAGACTCTCCAAGACCTTACAATTCAGTGTGTGAGTCCTGCTCTGATTTGCTTTTCTAAAATGCAGCACCTCACATTTATCTAAATTAAACCCTATCTGCCACTCCCCAGCCCATTTTTCCATCTGATCAATATCCCATTGTACTCTGAGATACCCTTTATCACTGTCCACAATACCACCAATCTTGGTGTCACTTGCAAACTTACTAACTGTACCACTTCTATTCACATCCAAATCATTTAAAATGAATGACGAAACAAGTCCAGAGGAAAAGAAAACCATTTCTCTGGGTGTGAATATGCTCTGTGTAAATCCTGCCCAATGACTCTCTACCAGAGAAGGCTGCACATGCGTCCCGCTGAACTTTGCCCCCTACAAAGCTGGCGGCTGAACGTGTCCAGTGAATCGTTGCCCCGAATAAAGATGGTGGTACTTACTCGAGTCAATCGCTGGATGAGGCATTTTCCCGTTTACTGCAAAAACAGGACTAAGTTTCAAATTTGTATTTTCGGATGTGCAACAAATGTCTATAAAACCTCTCAACCCATACCAACACCATTTCCCTCCCGCTTCCTGCTGTTTATTTCTATCCTCACCAACAGCTCTCCGTTCGCACATCCCGAAACGACTGTGAGGATGATTACGTGGTATAGTCGGGTCCCGCCCCTCGTTCACCCTTATTGGTCGGAGGACCAACTGCTCCGCCAGGTCCTCCAGCTCTGTCCCTGCCTTTCCATTTGTCCGCCGCTGACATCAATCACCGGGGGCCCATTGTTGGCTGGAGCATGCGGATTGTTTCGTGGCATGTTGCTGTTCATGAGTTACAAGAGTTAAAAATGACACTATCTCAAAACCACCTGCTGAAGAAGCAGCAAAACTAGTGCTTCCACATAATCCTGTTGATCAATAACCTGGTGTTCTGTGAACTTTACTTTTGTCCATCCCAATCCAACACCAACACCTCCAAGTCACGAATGAGGGAGGGATGTATAACATAAGAACTAGGAACAGTAGAAGGCCGTCCTGCCCTTCGAGCCTGCTCTGCCATTCAATAAGATCATGGCTGATCATTTCGTGGACACAACCATTTACCCACGTTCTCACTGTGTCCATTAATTGATTACGTTTTTAAAAATCTAACCTAGCTTTAAAACGTTTTCTGAACTATCATCAACTACTTCCCTGGGCAATGAATTCCATTGAAGTTAAGAAGTTCCTTCTCAATTCAGTCTGAAATTTGCTGCCCCTAGTCTTGTGGTGATGCCCTCTTGTCCTAGCTTCACCTGCCAGTGGAAACACCTTCTCTACTTCTATTTTGTTCATTTCATTCATTACTTTATATGTTTCCATTCTTCTGATTTCCAATGAATATAATCCCAATCTACTCAGTCTCTGTTAAGCCAACCCCCTCAACTCTAGAATCAACCTAGTTAACCTCCTCTGTACCCCCTCTCGTGCCAGTACATCCTTTCTCAACTAAGGAGATAAAAACTACATGCAGTACACCAGGTGTGGCCTCACCAACACCCAAATACAGCTGGAACATTACGTCTGCTTTTAAACACAATCCCTTCAGCAATCAAGGACAAAATTCCATTTGCTTTCTGAACTGATTGTTGTACCTGGTGACCAACCTTCATGCAGAAGGATGTTCAGGTCCCTCTGCAGAGCAAATAATGCAACTTTTTAACATTCAAGTTTTTTTGTAAATGTTAGTACAACCAAAGAGTATAAACTTGATATTTACAAACATTCTATTTCATTTGACAGACCATTACCCACTCACTCAATTTATCTATGTTCCTCTGCAAAGTTTCACAGTCCTCAACTCACTATGTTCCGCTAATCATCTTAGTGTCACATGCAAACTTTGACATCCTACATTTGGATCCAACTCCAAATCATCTGTATTAATTGTAAATAATTGCGGTCCCAATACCGATGCCAGAGGCACACTACTTATCAATGATTGCCAGCCAGAATAATACTTATTTATCCCTACACTTTGCTTCCTATTAGTCAACCAATCTTCTACCCCTTACACCATGCACCCTTATATTATGCAACAGCCTCTTGCACAGCATCTTGTTGATGGTCTTTTGGAAATCCAGGTACACCACATCCACTGGGTCCCCGTTGTCCATCTTTCATGAAATGTCTTCATAGAATTCCAAAAGGTTGGTCAAGCATGACCTGCCCTTCATGAACCCATGCTGTGTCTGTACAATGGGACAATTTCTATTGAGATTCCCGGCTATTTCTTCCTTGACAATAGACCCAAGCATCTTTCCCACTACAGAGAATAAACTAACTGGTATATAATTCCCCAATTTTTGTCCACCTCCTTTTTAAAACAGTGGCATCACCTTTGCTGTTTTCCAATCTGCGGGGACTCGCACAGAGTCCAGTGAATTTTGGAAAATTACTGCCAGTGCATTTGCTATTTTTCCTGGCATCTCTTTTAGTACCCTGTGATGCATTCCATCAAGGTCAGGAGACTTTTCTATCATTAGCTCACTTACCTCCAAACAGTCTAAAACTAGCTGTTCCGTAATAATGATAGTTTCCAATTCCTCACCTGCATTTGTCTCTTTGCTAGTTACTGGAAAGATATTAGTATCCTCCACTGTGATATCCCATAACTAAATGCTTCTTCTTATTTTCCAAAGGACCAACATTTACTTTAGCCATTCTTTTCTCGTTATATATATTTATACAAACTTTTGCTCTCTCTCTTTATAGTCTGTACTAGTTTATTTTTCTCATGTTCTATATTACTTTTCTTTAAAGCTGTTTTGTGGCTTTCAGTTGACCTTTAACGTTTTCCCAGTTCTGGTTTCATGCTGATTTTGGCCACTTTGTACACCTTCTCTTTCAATTTGATTTTCCAGAATAGCAACCCAATTCTCCAAGCATTTCACATACTCTTTCATCTTGCAACGGCACTCTCGAGCCGTTTCCCTGTTTTTCATGAGGCAGATCTCACGTTTACGAGTGATTTCTTCAGCATTCTGGTGCTGGCTTTGCAGGGCTGGTGAAGATGCCATAACCATTCCCTGGTCAGCAATGGAGTTAGGAGTTGTATGAATCTGATAGGTTTGGACATCTCCAGCAGCACCTTGTACAACCACTTGGCTGCCTGGCACAAAGATTTGTAGTCCATCAGGGCTCTGTACATACTGTATAATGGCTGCTCCAACCTTGGCTGTAGCTACGTTGGTCATTGTTAGTGTCTGGAGTCCTTGCACTTCATCTGTACCATTGTTGCCCAGCTGAATTGCTCCCCCCCCCCCCCCCCACTCCGTGTAATAGCAATGTATTGTCCGCTGCTACTCTGATAGATCGGTGGAGGCATCGTCGTTGTAGTAATGGTTGAGACAGTCTCTGCTTCTGATTTCTCCTCATCGATTTCTTGGCACACTGGGGGGACCAGAAGAAAGTTCATTCAGGATTTTCCTGTATGAAGGACATATCGATAGAATTTCTCTACATTTCTTAGTCAGTCATTCTATCCACAGATTGCTGGGAGTCCTTATTTTCAAATATAGTAGAAATCTGAATAGTCTGAACTTGAAGGGACTGCGTGACTGAGGACTGAGCTGCTTGGACTTGAACAGTCTGCCCATTCGGCAATTGCACTAAAGTTACTGCTGGACATGTTGTTGATTGGATCCCAGGCATGGTTACCTGCATGTTCACATTATATATTAATGATCTGGATAAAGGGACTGGGGCATTCCAATGAAGTTTGCTGATTATACGAAGTTAGGTGGACAGGCAAGTAGTACTGAGGAAGTAGGGTGGCTGCAGAAGGATCTAGACAGTTTGAGAGAGTGGTCCAGGAAATAGCTGATGGAATTCAATGTGAGCAAACACGAGGTCTTGCACTTTGGAAAAATGAATACAAGCATGGACTACTTTCTAAACGGTGAGAAAATTCATAAAGCCAAAGTACAAAGGGATCTGGGAGTGCTAGTCGAGGATTCTCTAAAGGTAAACATGCAGGTTGAATCCATGATTAAGAAAGCGAATGTGATGTTGCTATTTATCTCAAGAGGGTTGGAATATAAAAGCAGCGATGTGCTACTGAGACTTAAAAAAGATCTGGTTAGGCCCTATTTGGAGTACCGTGTCCAGTTTTGATCCCCACACCTCAGGAAGGGCATACTGGCACTGGAGTGTGTCCAGTGGAGATTCACACGGATGATCCCTGGAATGGTAGGTCTAACATATGAGGATTGGCTGAGGATCCTTGGATTGTATTCATTGGAGTTTAGAAGGTTAAGGGAGATGTAATAGAAACTTACAAGGTAATACATGTCTTTGAAAGGGTGGACTCTAGGAAATTGTTTCCATTAGGTGAGGAGACTAGGACCAGTGGGCACAGCCTTAGAATTCGAGGGGATCAATTCAGAACAGAAATGCGGAAACATTTCTTCAGCCAGAGAGTGGGGCCTGTGGAATTCATTGCCACGGAGTGCAGTGGAGTCTGGGACGCTAAATGTCTTCAGGGCAGAGATTGATAAATTCTTGATGTGACAAGGAATTTTGGGCTGCGGGGAGAATGCGGGTAAGTGAAGTTGAAATACCCATCAGCCATGATTAAATGGCGGAGTGGACTCGATGGGCCGAATGGCCTTACTTCCACTCCTATGTATTATGGTCTTATGGTCTAAATTGATCACTTTCCTCAGATACCCATTGCTGAGTATGCCTTTTCATACAGTCCTTCCTTTTCACTGGAATAGCCCTTTGTAAAATGTCTTTGAAAAACTTCCACTGCTCATCAACTTCCCACCATAAAATTTGTTTCCAATCTACTTTATCCAGATTCTCACATTCTATTGTCGTTCCCAGTGTTCAAGCACAGGACCCAGTTATTAGATTTTATCTTCACACTCTCCATATGTATTCTAATTCAACCATACGGTGATCGCTTCTTCCCAGGGGATCCCTAACTCTGAAATCATTAATTATTCCTGCCTCATTGCACAGGGCCAGATCTTGGATAGCTTGCTCCCTTGTCAGTTCCATTTCATACTGTTCAAGAAAATTATCATGAATACATTGAATGAACTCCTCAAGGTTACCTTGACTGAGCTGGTTTGACCAATCTACATGTCGATTAAAATCATCCAGGATAACAGCTGTACCATTTTTACAGGCATTAGTTATTTATTTGTTTATTGGCCATCCCAATGTGATGTTATTATTTGGTGGCCTATACACTCCGCCTATCAGTGACTTTCTTGTTAGAATTTTTACTGCAGCATTCCTGTTTCTCCTAATGTATGGCAAGAACAACAACTACTTGCATTGTATGGAACTTTCACAACGGAAAATCTCCTAAGGTGCTTCATGGATGATCAAAACTTTGATTAAAGAGAATGATTTTAAAGTACATCTTAAAAAGAGGATAGAGAAGGTTAGGGAGGGTATTCCACAGACTTCTGCCCTTGACAGCTCCAACTGTGGAGTGAAGCAGGTGGGGTGGGTTGGAAAGGGAACGTGCAACAGGAAAATGGAAGAGCGCAAGCAGTGCATAAAGTCTGAAGGACAGAGGAGGTTCCAAACTCAGTCTGTCTATCATAGAGAGTACGGCTGCCTCAAGGACTTTGAAGCACTTAAACAGATTTATGCATGTCATGACTACAGTGCTAAAAGAGATTTCTGCTGTCTTAAACAGAATCTTATATTGTGGGCTTATGAAACGTCACTGATCTCTACCAAACATGTACGAGGTAGAGTCAGGGCAATAATAAGATGATGCAACAGGAGGGGAACAGGTAACTCCATACAAAACCCTACTCCTGCTCACTTATTTTCACCTCCAAAACTGAGGGATTACCAGAAAAGCACCTTTATATCCCACCAAAACACTTTACCCCACAATCGTGGTATATGGCTGTGCACAAGGAAGAGTGGAACACACCGTATTGGGACCCTGAAACACTTGGTAACGACTAAAATCATGTGAATATTGAGAGCCACACCACATTGTATGCGTTTTCTATTGTTTTTACTCGGTTCCTGAATTCCCTTGTTTTCCCTCATGAACCTGTTCAAAGTTGTTTTTACACACACCTGCATCATCTGTGAATTGAACGCCGGCCTCTCGGTCCAGGATTCGGGATATTTTCACCGCATCACAAGCCATCGACTTCAACTTCCCTTGTCCCTTAATGTTTCTGTTGCTTAGCTGCTCAGTCGCGCCTCAGTCAACGCTGCAATTGGGAGGAAAGGGCGGAACTAGAGGACAGAGCAGCGTCCGGTCCTCCAACCAGAGTGAGTGAGAAGCGGGGCCAATGCATTCTCGGGAGTGAACGCTTCAGGATTGGTCAGAAAGTAAGCTGTTTTGCAGGTGTTCAAAGTTTGGGAGAAGATTTGTAGCTCGGGTGCTCGTTGTTGTGGTTCTGTTCGCCGAGCTGGGAATTTATCTTGCAAACGTTTCGTCCCCTGTCTCGGTGACATTCTCAGTGCTTGGGAGCCTCCTGTGATGTTTCCTCCGGCATTTATAGTGGCCTGTCTCTGCCGCTTCCGGTTGTCAGTTCCAGCTGTCCGCTGTAGTGGCCGGTATATTGGGTCCAGGTCGATGTGTTTGTTGATAGAGTCTGTGGGTGAGTGCCATCCACAGACTCTATCAACAAAGACATCGACCTGGACCCAATATACCGGCCACTACAGCACAAAAGCGCTTCACAGGAGCCTCCCAAGCACTGAGGATGTCACCTAGACAGGGGACGAAACGTTTGCAAGACAAATTCCCAGCTCGGCGAACAGAACCACAACAATGAGCACCCAAGATACAAATCTTCTCCCAAACTTTGAGTAACAAACTTATTTTCAAACTCCCGGAACGATTGGTAATTTACATATCTGACTGGTATGGATAAATTGGACCGAAAAATCTATTTGCATGTTAACCACCTCAATGACTGTAATTGGACAGAGCCATTATTAATGTCTGATATTTCCCCCATGATTCTGTGCAGTTATAAACATTCTCTATAAACTCACTGATAACCTCCGACGCACGCGTAGTTTGGTTTGTATGCAGAGCATGCGCAATGTCACATTAACCAGGACACGGCAAGACATGGAGCAGCTTTCTCCGGATGCGACTACGATCGGCTTCAGAGAGCAGCGTGTGGGAGACTCACTGGGAGAAAGGAGCGGAAAGAATTCATAAGACGCGGATATTGGTGAAAAAACCCGAAAAAGATCATCCAGGCCCGGATAAGGAGATGGTAGTCTCCGTCGGGAAAGCGGACAAGGGCCACGGCCGCCATTTGTTTGAGGGAAGAGGGAGCGAGGGCCTCAGAGCTGCCATCTTGAGAAGGTCAATGTGAAGGAGGGCGGGGCTATCGGGGTCGAGGACAATCGGAGGAAAGACCCACCTTAGATTACTTCACTAAAGACATGAATGCACCCGGTGGATTTTTCTTAACATCAGGAATTGTTTAATACTCATTTACAGGTTTTTAATTGAATCTTTTTTGAAGTATTTAATTCATATCAATCATTTGCAATGGCGGGATTTGAACCTGTGTCCAGCGCACATTTGCTGAGTTTCTGGATAAATTGTCTCACAATAAGGCCCCTAGGCTATCTCTTCCCCTGCTCACAGGTTGCGCATCCCAGTGCATCATGAAGCAAAACCCTTTCTTCCTTCTCAATTGTTTGATCTTGCACGCTGGTGATATCACTTAGTATCTCTCCATGTGTTATCCCTCACTGTGTGGGTCTAATCGCTGCCTTTGTCAATGTCCCTCGCTCTTGCAGCTACTCCAGATCCTGAGCAAACAGAATTCTCCACTCCAGATAGACGATGGAGACTGGGATGTTCCAGATTTCTGTGGGACTCAGTGCCATTTGACATGTGTAGCCCTCACTGCATCAGTCTAATTTCCCATTCTGTTTATCGGTCAGTCGGTACTCAGGAAGGTCCTGATCTAATAGACTTCCCAGCTGCTGGGTGTCTCATCCACCCCTCATTGAAGATGGTTTGTCAGCCAGAGAGACACAGGGCAGGGAGATCTGGAGCCTTCCATAACTACTGCAGTGAGGTAAGATCACTCTCAGTGCACAGAGCAGAGAGCAATGAGAGGACTCCAAACATCAGCTAACAGGACATGTCATAGCTATAGGGCTGGAGGGGGAGCACAGTACAGACACACCCTAGGTTCAGTCACCGCCTTTACTGCAAGTTTTCTTGTACTAAGACAACATGGGGAGTGTCACAGTTATCAATCCAAGCCTGTGCTGTCTTAGTGAGCATCAGTACAAAAGTGGGGAAAGCAGACCTTCCACGAGAGAGTTGGAATGTTCCATTCTGTGTTCCCTCTCCCACACTGTATCTATGGCTTGTCTTGTGGATCAGTATCTTCAATCATTCTAACGCCAAAAACAGTTCCTATCTCTGTACTTTCCTCCCCTCTCACCAATCACTTCACACATTTGAAACCTGCTCCAGTCCAGACTACCATCCATATCTCTCTAACTTACTTCAGTCTCGATAACATGCCTTGTCACGATAGCCCACTCCCCCAATAACCCAAGACTTAGGGTCTGTTTCTGTGCTGCATGACTCTCTGGCTGAAGTCATCAATGCAGACCAGGTTTCCTGAACTGAGCGTGTTGCATTTCCCTGCATTTGGACCATGGCCCTTCAAACCTTCTCCCCTCCATGTTCCTGCCCAAATGTCTTTTCCATGTTGTAATTGTTCTTGTTTCTCCCATGTGCCCCTGACAGTCCATTCCATATATGAACCGTCCTCTGTGGAAAATGTTGCCCCTCAGCTCCCTAAGTCAATCTTTGCTCTCGGTCACCTCTCATACCTCACGCATTCTGCTGTGGGACACAACCCCTCCTCGGTACAGATTTCCCTCGGGCTTACCTATCCTGCTGTGGGAAACAATACTGCTCCCGTACTGAATCTTTTGGGCCTTACCAATCCTGAAGTGGGACACAATCCCTCACCGGTACAGATGGCCCTCGGGTCTTACCCATTCTGCTGTGGGACTGAACTCCTCCCCGGTACAGACTCCCTTCGGGCCTAACCAATTCTGCTGTGCGACACAACACCTCCCTGATACAGACTTCCCTTAGGCTTTACCCATCCTGCTGTGGGACTGAACTCCTCCCTGGTAAAGTCTAATCTTGAGCCTTGCCCACCCTGCAGTTGGACTTAACCCCACTTGTGTACAGTTTTCCCTCTGGCATTACCCATCCTGCTGTGCAACACATTCCATCCCCAATACAGACTGTCCTCAGGCCTTGCCCATCTTGCTGTGGGACCGAACTCCTCCCCGGTACAGTCTATTCTTGAGCCTTACCCATCCTACTTTGGGACGCATACTCTCCCCGGGTCAGATTACCCTCTGGCCTTAACCATCCTGCAGTGGGACATGACCCATCCCCGATACAGACTCCTCTCGGGCCTTCCACATCCTGCTGTGGGACATAACCCCTCCCTGGTGCAGACTCCCCTCTGGCCTAACCCATCCTGCTGTGGGACACATTCCCTCCCCAGTACAGAGTCCCCTTGGGCCTTACCTATCCTGCTGTGGGACACATCCCCTGCCCTGTACAGAGTCCTCTCGGGCATTACCCATCCTGCTGTGGGACAGGTTGACAATTTTATTGAATAGAACCCCTCCAGTGTGGAAACAGGCCCTTGGTCCAGCAAGTCCACACCGACCCACGATACATAGACTGCTCAAAATAACTTCAAAATACATAGAAACAGTGATCACTGAATTGGTTAAAAACTCTGCAGTTACATTTGGCAGTTTAAAAGTTTCGCTGTATTGGTAATATATTCCTTTTCTTCAAACAGGTAATATTTTTATTAAAGCAGCAGATATTCATTGTGAGAGTGTCTCTGTTAAACTAAAGTATGTTCTGTTCTCTGTGTAACGATGTGTGCGATGGACTGTCACTAACAGTGTAATTGACCTGTGAGTCCTTGATCAGGTTTCCTTTGTCTGTAAATCTAGTGATCAGTGAACTATGCATCTGCTCTTCTTAGCGAAAACAAAGAATCATTTCTCAATGAAAAAACGGCACATCACAAGGCTACTTCATGGATTTTTGGCACACACCACCGACCAGTGTATCTTTTAAGTCTTTTTTCTGAAGAATTCTGAACTCGATCTGTAACTCTGACAGTATCTGTATTGCTTGTCAGTTGGTTGAGAATTTAGTCTCTTTGTTCTGAGCTGTTGTGATGCAGGCGGTGGCTTCAGTCTGTCTCTGCCAAGCTTGTTTTCTCCTTTTGCTGTGATTCTGGGAGAATCCTTTCTGCAGGTTAGAATATTCAATAACTGAACATTGAATGATTTTGACTCTAACAGAGTAATGGCCTTGTTTTCATCTAATTATTCACTTTCCATTTCCTAGTTGTGTTGAATGTTACAGAAACAGGCTCTGAGCAATGTTTCCATTCACTTCTGTTGAAGTCACTGTCAGCCACGTGGTCAGTCAGTTTCAGGCTGATGGATCAGTTTCTCTGTCCTATTCGATGGTGGCCACTTGCTCAGTTTCCGATGGCTCACCTCAGTGTCAGTCCGTCAGCTGCCGAAACTCTCCATCCAGCATTTGTTCCCTCTCACCATGACCACTCCAACAGAGTCCCAGCTTGTCTCCCACATTCTACCTCCATATACTCATGATCACATCAGATTCTACTGTCAGTATCCTTACAGCAAGTCACGTAGGTCATCCACCTCCATTTCACGCTGCTCTACATTACATTACATTACAAATGTAATTTCAGATTTCCATTCATTGCGTTTAAATACACCCATGATCTTGTCCTGTCCAAACATCCAGGTTCCATCAGATATGTGGGTGTCCACATGATTGGGTTGGAGCAACAGCAGGACACACTGAGGATAATACAGGGGACGAAGATGGGGTTGGATGCGGAATGTTGAAGGAGAGAGAGCTGGTGTATTGTTGGGGATAGCTTTTCAGGGGAGTAGCACAGTGGTAGCCAGGTCTATAGCACCACAACTCAATGGCCTGAGCTATCTGGAGAGGTTGGACAAGCTGGGACATTTTTCTTCAGAGCACAGGAGACATAAGGGAGATCTTATAGAAATGTATATGATCAAGAGAGGCATGGATAGAGTGAATGCATTCAGTCTTTTTCCCAGGGTTGAAGAATTGAGGACTAGAGGGCATCAGTTTAAGGTTGGAGGGGAAAGAATAAAAGGGAACGTTAGCAGCAACTTTTTTACACAGATGCTGATTCTCATACGGAATGAGCTGTCAGTGGAAGTGTCTGATGCAGATACATTAACAACATTTAAAAGGCATTTGGACAAATACATGGATTAGAAGGATATGGGGCATGGGCAGGGAAGTGGGGTTGCTATGGATGGACATTATGGTTGCCAGGGATCAGTCTGGCCCCTCGGGCCTCTCTCTGTGCTGTAGGACTCTATGACTCTATAACTGACTCTGCTGTAGAACAAGGTCAGGCAAAATCCAAGAGAGCAAAAATAGGAGGAGAACCACTAGTTGGGTGCATAGACAGGTATTACTGTGGCTGCGTATGAGACTCCAGGATGGGATGTTGTATTCCTGGTGCCTGGGTCAAGGATATCTCTGAGCGTTTGCTTGAAATTCTGAATTGGGAGAATGGGAAGCCAGAGGTCATGGTGCACATTGCTAACAATGACACGGGTAGAAAGAGAGACGAGATCCTGAGGAGTAAGCACAGGAAGTTGGGTGACTGAAAAGCAGGACCTTGAGGGTAGTAATCACTGCGTTACCACCAGTCCCATGTGCTTGTGAGACAAGGAATTGAAAGATAGCAGAATTGAATGCATGGCTGAAGAGCTGGTACAGGGGGAGAGTTTCAGGATCTTGAATCATTGGGACCTCTTCTGGAGCAGGAGTGACCTGAACAAGAGGGGAACTGATATCCTCACAGGGAGGATCGCTCCTGCTACAATGGAAGGGTTTAGGCTAGTATGGCAAGGTCCTGGGAATCACAGCAGCAGTGCAGCACATGAGGGGAATGAAGGTCGGAAGATGTAAACGAGTGAATCAGAAAGGAAATACAGAGAAATGAACACCATCGTACGAATGGGCTGATTGTGTTAATTTCAACACAAGGCGCAACATAACTAAGGTAGAGAAGCTCAGATCCGATATTGTGGGCATTCCAGAGATTTGGTTCAGAGAAGGATAGGACTGGCTGCTTAAGATTCCAGGGTTTCATTGTTTCAGACGAGATGGAAAGGAGGGTAAAGAGGTGGAGGAGTTGCATTGCCAATTGGGTGAATGTTACGTCTGCACTCAGGACAGACTGGAGGGGCTCGCCCACTAAGGCAACATGGATAAGAAGGAGGCAGTTGATGGGATTATACTATAGGACCCTCAATCTGCCAACGATACCTCGAGATACAAATATCTCGGCAGATTATGGAAAGAGGCAATAACAACAGAGTTCTCAAAGTGACTTTATCTTCTCCACCATTTGCTGGCACTACTTTAGAGAAAGAGGCTGAGACGGTGCAGAGTTTGTTAAGTGTATCAAGAGGGTTTTTTGAAATAGTAATGTAAAGGAGGGGGTGGGGCCATAGTGGACCTTATATTGCTGAATGAGCCTGGCCAGGTGACTGACCTTTCAGTGGGAGACCATTTTGGAAACAGTGATCACAACTTCAGTTTTTCTTTAAGGCAGCTACGAATAAATGGGATGTTTCTAAATTGTGGGATTGCAAATGATGTCAGTATTAGGAAGGAGCTAGGCAGTGTTAATTGGGAGAAGCTGTCATCAGACAACGCCACATTGGGCACGTGGGAGTTAGTTCAAGGCTTGCTGATCGGGGTTCACGACCAGCATGTTCCAGTAAGGAGGAGGGATAAGGCTGGCAAAGTAAGGGCCCCTTGGATAAAAGGGAGGCTGGGAATTTAGTCAAACGGGAAAAAAACAAGCCTATGCAAGGTTTGGGATGCTAGAATTGGACATGGCATGTGAGGAATGTAAAACAAAAAGCTGGAAAGAACCTGAACAGGGAATGAGCAGAGCAAGGAGGGGCATGCCCTTCGCAAGTAGGGTTAAAGTGAATCCCAAATCGTTCTGGAGATAATTACCCACAAGAGGAAATGAACGTGGATCATTACAGCACAGTACAGGCCTTTTGGCCCTCAATGTTGCACCGACCTTTGAAAAACATCTGATGCCTATCTAACCTACATCTTTCCAATATTACCCATATGTGTCCAATGCCCATTTAAATGCCCTTTGCCTCAGCGATTCTACTACTGTTGCCGCCAATTAAGTCACCTCTCGACCTTCTTCTCTCCAACTAAAACAGCCTCCATTCCCTCAGCCTTTCCTTGTAAGACCTTCCTTTCATACCAGGCAATATCCCAGTAAATCTCCTCTGTACCCTTTCCACAGCTTACACATAACTAAGAAAGAGTTCGGGCCAATCAAGACTAAAGGAAGGAACTTGTGCTTGAAGTCACTGGAAATGGACGAGATCCTAAATAATTACTTTGCATCAGCATTCACCCAGGAAAAGAATATAGAGGATAATGAGATTTGTGTGGAGCATGCTACCGTGCTCGGACATTTTTGAGGTCGAGAAAGAAGCATTAGATTTCTTGAAGAGCATTAAAGTGGATGAATCCCGAGGACCCGATGGTAGCTACGCCAGGTTATTTGAGAAAGGCAAGACAGGAGATGTTTGGGGTCTTGGCCATGATTTTTGAATTCTCGCTAGCCACTGGAAAGGTCGCAGAGGACTTGTGAGTAGCTTATGGTTTTCCTCTCTTCAAGAAGGGAAACAGAGACAATCCAGGAAATTATAGCCTGGTGAGTCTCACCTCAGTGGTTGGGAAGCTTTGGACAGAATTCTTACGGATAGGATTTATGCGCATTTGGTAAAGAATGAACTAATTAGGGACAGTCAGCGCAGCGTCATGAGATGCACAGGGTTGACGGTCAAAATGTTTTACCCAGAGTTGAAAGATCTTTACTAGAGAATGTGCATTTAAGGTGAGAGGGGGAGAGCTCAAAGCAAATGTGAGGGGTAATATGTTTTCCACAGAGAGTGGTTGGAATCTGGAACATGCTGCCAGGGATGGTCTCGGAGGCTGATATGAGAGGGGTGTTTAAGGGATTTTTGGGTAAGCATGTGAAAATGCAAGGATATGAAACAAAGATAGGCAGAAAAGATGATTTTAATTTGGTGCCACATTCAGCACAACATTATGGGCTGAAGGGCCCGTTCCTATGCTGTACTGTCCTTTGTTGTGTTTCTTTTGTTACAAAATGACGGTGAATCCCTCTGTTAATTAAATCAAACACCCAGAAAAGTTCACCTCACCACATAATCTGTTAAAGTCTGAGTGACAGAAAACTCACAAATTCCAGTATTTAAAGAAAATAGCATCAATTTATTTTTAACTTGAAATGTGAATATTAAACAACTATTCATAAATCTAAGCTCTCCCTTTCTCTTCACTGCTTATTATCTGCCTCCAGCTCTATAACTATACGTTCTTTCAAGAAGACACTTATTAAAATTACATCAAGTTAATTTCAAACCCACACAGTGACTCATGTCTTTTGTGTCTTTCTGCTTCTGGCAGAGGATCTCCCTGGGTCGTCGTTGTCTTCATTTACTCTGAGTACGTTTCATTTGAAAAGGTACCATTTGATTGAGAGACTTTCCTAATTTATTGGCGAGCAAGATGCTCTCCCAGAGCGCAGTTACTCTTTAACCAGTTTTTAAAATGTCTTCATTTTAATTGCCCCCATTAGATAATCTCATTGGCTTGATGCTGGCAAAACAATAAATTCAAACTCGATTGGGTTTTCGAATCTTGGGGTATAATTTAAACTGATAGGTTAAATTTAAATTATTGTCAAAAGAGCAACGAACTCAGGTCTATATTTCACAGCCAAATGTTACATTTGTTTGCTTTCCCAGTAGACTCTGGGATTGCTGGCAAGTCATATACACAGGTAATTGTAAGCTCTCATTTCAGAAGAGCGTTCTCTCTCTCTCTCTCTCTCTCTCTCTCTCTCACCTTCACCTTTATAACACTTTGAGCATTATCTTATCAGCAAGTTCATTTATTAAAGTGACAAGCAGCAGATTGTTTACATAACCTTTTTTGGCTTAATATTTCAATTTAAACATAAAACAATGGCTTGTGTTTGTGAGAGGATCATGTTGCTGTGTGCAACAGACTGTCACGAATAAGATTATGCTCCCGATAACGCAGAGTTCCTTTGTCTGTAAATTCTGCATGAAGTGATTTAAACACCTGGAAAGGGGTTTGGTTTTACAGTGTGATTTCCATTAATGCACTTAGTGGAACATCAGGCAGACAGATGGACACAGATAAGTGCAAATTTGTTTTCTTCCCTGAAGGAAGCACACGCTGCCATCAGAGTGTTTGTAACAGAAGGGTACTGACTCATTCCTGGGACTGGAGGTTCTTTATAAAGTGGGACTAAGTGGGTGAGTACTACATGTGAATAAGATGTGTTTTCATTGAACTGGATATTATGACCAAAGAGATTGGCAGGGTTGATGTTGGCAGCTGTCTCTGCTGATAGGAATCTACAATGGGTCACAGTCTCAGGACTGGAGAGCAGCCTGAGTGACTGAGATAGGGAGAAATGACGTCACTCAAACACCTGGGAATCTGTGATCATTTCCACCTCAAGAACGGAATCACTGACTACATTCCAGAGAATAATTTGCAATGTTTGTGATACAAAGTGGATCAAAAGATGTTGCAGAAAGTGGGTGAGTTCTGAAAAGTTAACGATGATGTTACTAAAATGAACACAAATGCTGTGGCTGCTGGAAATTTGAAACAGGCTGGCCGCAACAATAGAGAGAGAGAAGCAGAGTTAATGTTTTGCATTTGATGTAACTTTTAAGCGGAACAAAGAATGTTATTAAGCTGTGGTCAGACTGCTGGGGCTAAATGGTATCGTTCTGTCCGTGTGGTTGAAGTT
The DNA here is from genome assembly GCF_047496795.1 of Chiloscyllium punctatum. NCBI lineage: Eukaryota > Metazoa > Chordata > Chondrichthyes > Orectolobiformes > Hemiscylliidae > Chiloscyllium > Chiloscyllium punctatum. Next base: position 49,400,614 of record NC_092771.1, on the reverse strand, counting down.
TTATTTGGAGAAACAATCCCCTCATTTGCTTGACTGTGGCACTGTGATTGCGCTATTGAAACAGCAAGGACTCTGTCTGGGTCTCATTATTGTCTGGGTGTAAATTAGGGTCCATTGTTCATCGGTGACTCTGTAGGCAGTTCTGATGGGAATATTCAATTTAAAATGTTCATCTTGCAAAACAGGAAGATTTTCTCCCAGACAGGGACTCAGATGTCCATTACTAATCCTCACTGACCATGACAGGACTCAAACCGAGAGATTTATTTTTGTGACTGACACAGCCAGATGTGGTATACAGTAGCTCACACAGTCCTGTCCTTCCACACATCCTGGATTCTGGACTCTGAATCAGAGGATCTTGATGGAGAAACCCTTCCAACAGATGGGACAATCCAAGAGAAACCCAATATCCACATTTTCCCTCAGGGGGGAGTCCCTGAAAAGTTGTCGGTCAGGATCAGAACAGATATTTCTTTAATATTTACTCAGTTAATTGCTGGGACAGAGAGATTCACTGGAGGCCCAGATTGTCAGCTTGAAGAGCAGTCACTGCTTTGATGTGGGAAATGGAAAGGTATCATTTGGATTGTTCATTTCACCCATTTGTAGAGGGGGTTATAGATTTCATTGTGAGTGGGAGCTTGAACGAAGCTGATTTATCGTGGTTGTGGGGATGTTTATACAAACTTACAGGAAAGGTTTAATACACGAGAGGAATGTGTCAGTGTTGACAGGGGGCTCCGAGAGGGGTGGTCATGGGAAATGCATCAGTGTTTACAGGGGGCTCCGAGAGGGGTGGGCTGGGGGAATGTGTCAGTATTTAGAGGGGGCTCTGAGGGGGTTTGGCAGGGGGAATGTGTCAGTGTTTACAGGGGGTTCCGATGGGGGTGAGGGGAAATGTGTCAGTGTTTACAGGGGGCTACGAGGGGGGTGGGGGGAATGTGTCAGTGTTTACAGGGGGCTCCGGGGGGGGGGATGTGTCAGTGCTTACAGGGGTCTCTGAGAGGGGTTGGCATGGGGAATGTGTCAGTATTTTATAGGGGGCTCCGATAAGGGTGGGCAGGGGGAATGTGCCAGTGTTTACAGGGAGCTCCGAGGGGGTGGGCAGGGGGAATGTGTCAGTGTTTACAGGGGTCTCTGAGGCACTGGGGGTGAATATACGTCTATTTACGGGGGCTCCCGTCCCCTCATCCACCTCCTCACCCACCCCGAACACCATCAAAACCCGATCCCAACAACCCGTCTGAAACCATCCCCCCCGACCCCGACCGACACCGTAACACCCCCCCACCCCGACCGACACCGGACCTCCCCAACCCGTGCAACACCGTTCCCCCAACCTCGTGCAATGCCGTTGCCCCCAACTCCGTGCAATGCCATTCTCCTCAACCCCGTGCAACGCTGTTCCCCACAATCCCGTGCATCGCCGTTACCCCCCAACGTCGTCCATCGCTGTTCCTCCCAACCCCGTCCAACCCCTTTGCCCCAAACCCGTTGCCACAACACTGTTGCCACCAATCCCAGAGTGTCTAAGGGTATCCTCAGATTGTGTGAGGGAGTCCCCAGAGTGTGACAGGGATGGTCCCAGGGAGTCCCAGATTGTGTGAGAGAGTCTCATGGTTAAATGGAATCCCAAAGTGTAAGAGAGAATCACAGAATGTCCCAGAGTGTGTGTGCGTGAGAGAATGTCCCGGGGTGTGTGTGTGAGGGGGGGGGGGGTATTTGCGTGCTAGAGCATCCCTTGTGGTGGGGGGCGTGGTTTCACACGTGACAGAGAGTGTCTCTGGGTGGGGGGGGGGTGGCGCGTGCATGCGACAGGGCGTCCCAGGGATGCATGCGCACGTGAGAGAGTGACCCAGAGTGTGTACCCAGAGTGTGTATGAGAGAGTCCCAGTGTCCCAGAGTATGTAAGGGTATCCCGGAGTGTGAGAGTGTCCCAGAGTGTGTTTGCGAGTCCCAGAGTGTGTGAGAGAATCCAGGAGTGTCCCAGAGTGTGTGGGAGAGTGTCCCAGAGTATGTAAGGGAATCCCAGAGTGTGTGGGAGAAGGTCCCAGTGTCCCAGAGTTTGTGTGAGACAGTGTGAGTCCCAGAGTCCCAGAGTGTGTGGGCGAGGGTCCCAGTATCCCAGATTAGGTAAGGTAGTCCCAGTGTGTGTTAGGGATTCTTAAGAGTGTGTGAACGAATTCCAGAGTTTCCCAGAGAATGTGAGGGAATCCCAGAGTGTGTACCCAGAGTGTGTGGGAGAGGGTCCCAATGTCCCAGAGTGTGTGTGAGAGAGTCTAAGTCCCACATTGCGTAAGGGAATCCCAGGATGTGCGGGCGAGGGTCCCAGTGTCACAGTGTGTAACAGTCTGTCAGAGAGTGTGACAAAGTGCCTCAGAGTGTCAGAGAGAGTCACAGTCTTTCAGAGAGAACCACAGTGTGTCACTTTCTGTTAGAGAGTGTCACAGTGTGTCAGAGCGTGTCAAAGTGTGTCTCAGAGAGTCAGAATGTCAAAGTGTTTCACAGTCTGTCTCAGAGAGTGTCACAGTGTGGCTCAGAGGGACAGTCTCACAGTGTGTCTCAGAGTGTCAGAGTGTCACAGTGTGTCACAGATTGTCAGAGTGTGACAGAGAGAGCGTTAGAGAGAGTCAGAATGTGTCAGAGAGTGTCACACTGTGTCTCAAAGAGATTCAGAGAATATCATTGTGTGTCACAGAGAATGTCAGAGAGAGGCAGAGAGTGTCACAGTGTATCACCGTCTGTCAGAGAGTATCACAGTCTGTCTGAGATAGTGTTAGAGAGTGGCAGAGAGAGTCAGAGATATTCACAGTGTGTCACAGTCTGTCAGAGATTCACAGTGTGTCTCACAGGGAGTGTCAGAGAGTGTCAAAGAGAGTCAGAGAGTATCACAGTGTGTTTCAGCGAGTGTCAGAGAGGGTCAGAGAGTGTCACAATAGGTCTCAGAGACCATCAGATAGTGTCACAGTGTATCTCCGAGAGGGTCATAAAGTGTCACAGTGTGTTAGAGAGTGGAACAGTATGACTCAGAGAGTGTCAGAGAATGTTACGTGCATAACAGAGGGTGTTAGAGAGAATCAAAAAGTGTCACATTCTATCAGAGAGTGTCACAATGTGTTTCAGCGAGTGTCAGAGAGAGTCACAGTCTGTCTCAGAAAGTGTCAAACAAGGTCAGAGTGTGTCACAGTATGTCTCAGAGAGTGTCACAGTGTGACAGTGTTGGTCAGAGAATGTCACAGTGTGTCTCAGTGTCTCACAGTCGGTTAGAGAGATTCAGAGAGAGTCAGAGAGTGTCAGAGCGTGTCTCAGACAGTGTCAGAGAGAGTCAGAGAGTGTCAGTGTGTCTCAGAGAGTGTCAGAGAATGTCGGTGATTGTCACAGTGTGTCACAGTGTGCCTCAGAGAGTGTCACAGTGTGCCTCAGAGAGTGTCGAAGAATGTCACAGTCTGTTTCAGAACGTATCATAGAGTGTTGCAGTGTGTCACAGTCTGTCAGAGTGTGTCACAGTGTGTCACTGTCGGTCAGAGAGTGTCACAGTGTGTTTCATTGTCTCACAATCGATCAGAGAGAGACAGAACGTGTCACAGTGTGTCTCAGAGAGTGTATGAGAGCGTCACATTGTGTGTCAGAGAGGGTCAGAGAGATTCAGAGTGTGTCACAATGTGCCTCAGAAAGTGTCCGAGAGTGTCACAGCATGTCTCAGAGATTGTCAGAGTGTGTCGCAGTGTGTTCCAGTCTGTCAGAGAGAGTCACAGTGTGTCTCAGAGAATGTCAGAGAGTGTCGCAGTGTGTCACAGTGTGTCTCAGAGAGTGTCAGAGAGAGTTAGAGAGTGTCACAGTGAGTCAGAGAATGTCACAGTATGTCTCAGAGACAGTGAGAGAGTGTCAAAGTGTATCAGAGAGTGGCACAGTATGTTTCAGACAGTGTCAGAGAGTGTCAGAGAAAGTCAGAGACTATCACAGTGTGTTACAGAGCGTGTCAAAGAGGGTCAGAGTGTGTCACAGTGTGCCTCGGAGAGTGTCACAGTGTGTCTCAGGGAGTGTCAGCGTGTGTCACAGTCTGTCAGAGAGTATCTCAGTATGTCTCAGTGAGCGTCAGAGATTATCACAGTGTCTTAGAGAGGGATACAATATGTCTCTGAGAGTGTCAGAAGGTGTCACAGTGTCTTAAAGAGTGTCACAGTGTGTCAGAGATTGTCACAGTGTGTCAGGGAGAGAGTCACAGAGTGTCAGAATGTGGCAGAGAGTGTCACACTGTGTCTCAGTGTGAGACAGAGAGTATCACTGTGTGTCTCAGAGAGTGTCAGAGAGAGGCAGAGAGTGTCACAGTGAGTCAGAGAATGTCACAGTATGTCTCAGAGACAGTATTACAGTCTGTCAGAGAGTGTCACAGTCTGACTCAGATAGTGGCAGAGAGTGGCAGAGAGAGTGAGAGAATTTCACAGTGTGTCACAGTCTGTCAGAGAGATTCACAGTGTATGTCTCAGAGAATGAAAGGGAGTCTCTCAGAGTGTCAAAGAGAGTCAGAGAGTGTCACCGTGTGTTTCAACGAGTTTAAGAGAGGCTCCGAGAGTGTCACAGTATGTCTCAGAGACAGTCAGAGAGTGTCACAGTATATCTCCGAGAGGGTCATAAAGTGTCACAGTGTGTTAGAGAGTGGCACAGAATGTCTCAGAGGGTGTCAGAGAGTGTCACGTGCATCTCAGAGAGTGTCAGAGAGAGTCAGAAAGTGTCACACTGTGTCTCATTCTATCAGAGTGTGTCACAATGTGTTTCAGAAAGTGTCAGAGAGATTCACAGTCTGTCACAGAGAGTGTCAAACAGGGTCAGAGTGTGTCACAGTGTGCCTCACAGAGTGTCACAGTGTGTCAGTGTCGGTCAGAGAGTGTCACAGTGTGTCTCAGTGTTTCACAGTCGGTTAGAGAGATTCAGAGAGAGACTGAGAATTTCACAGTGTGTCTCAGACAGTGTCAGAGAGAGCCAGGGAGTGTCAGTGTGTCTCGGAGAGTGTCAGGGAATGTCAGCGATTGTCACAGTGTGTCACAGTCTGTCAGAGAGAGTCACAGTGTGCCTCAGAGAGTGTCACAGTCTGTTTCAGAGAGTCAGATAGTGTCGCAGTGTGTCATTGTCAGTCCGAGAGAGTCACAGTGTGTCTCACAGTCTCACAATCAGACAGAGAGAGACAGAAAGTGTCACCGTGTGTCTCAGAAGTGTGTCAGAGAATGTCAGAGATTGTCACAGTGTGTCACAGTCTGTCAGAGAGTGTCACAATATGGCTCAGACAGTGTCAGAGAGAGTCGGAGAGTGTCACAGTGTGTCTCAGAAATTTTAGAGAGTGTCGCAGTGTGTCACAGTGTGTCTCAGAGAGTGTCAGAAAGAGTTAGAGAGTATAACAGTGAGTCAGAGAATGTTACAGTCTGTCTCAGAGACAGTGAGAGAGTGTCAATGTATATCAGAGAGTGGCACAGTATGTCTCAGACAGTATCAGAGAGTGTCACAGTCGTTGTCATAGAGTGTCAGAGAAAGTTAGAGAGTGTCAAAGAGGGTCAGAGTGTGTCAGAGAGTATCACAGTGTGTCACAGGGATTGTCAGAGAGAGTCATGGAGTGACACAGTGTGTCACAGTCTGTCAGAGAATATCACAGTATGTCTCAGAGAGCGTCCGAGATTATCACAGTGTCTTAGAGAGGGATACCGTAAGTCTCTGAGAGTGTCAGAAGGTGTCACAGCGTCTTAAAGATTGTCACCGAGTGTCAGAGAGAGAGTCACAGAGTGTCAGAATGGGTCAGAGAGTGTCAAAACTGTGTCTCAGTGAGAGACAGAGAGTGTCACTGTGTGTCTCAGAGAGTGTCAGAGAGAGGCAGAGTGTCAGTGTATCACAGTCTGTCAGAGAGTCTCACAGTATGACTCAGATAGTGGCAGAGAGGCAGAGAGAGTGAGAGAATTTCACAGTGTGTCACAGTCTGTCAGAGAGATTCACAGTGTGTCTCAGAGAGTGTAAGGGAGTGTCACAGAGTGTCACAGAGTGTCAAAGAGTGTCAGAGAGTGTCACTGTGTGTCTCCGAGAGGGTCATAAAGTGTCACAGTGCGTTAGAGAGTGTCTAAGAATGTTTCAGAGAGTGTCAGAGAGTGTCACGTGCGTGTCAGAGAGTCAAAAGGTGTCACACTGTGTCTCATTCTATCAGAGAGTGTCACAATGTGTTTCAGAGAGTGTCAGAGAGATTCACAGTCTGTCACAGAGTTTCAAACAGGGTCAGAGTGTGTCACAGTGTGTCTCACAGAGTGTCACAGTGTGTCAGTGTCGGTCAGAGAGTGTCACAGTGTGTCTCAGTGTCTCACAGTCAGTTAGAGAGTTTCAGAGAGAGACAGAGAGTGTCACAGTGTGTCTCAGACAGTGTCAGAGAGAGTCAGGGAGTGTCAGTGTGTCTCAGAGAGTGCAAGAGAATGTCAGCGATTGTCACAGTGTGTCACAGAGAGTGTCGCAGTGTGTGAGAGAGAGAGTCAGAGAGGGTCACAGTGTGTCTCAGAGAGTGCCACAGTGTGATTCAGAGAGTGTCACACTGTGTCTCAGACAGTGTCAGAGAGAGTCAGAGAGTGTCACAGTGTGTCTCAGAGAGTGCCACAGTGTGATTCAGAGAGTGTCAGAGAGGGTCACTGTGGGTGTCAGAGAAAGTCAGAGACTATCACAGTGTATTATAGAGAGTGTCAAAGAGGGTCAGAGAGTGTCACAGTGTTTCTCAGGCAGTGTCAGTGAGAGTCAGTGTCACAGTCTGTCAGAGAGTGTCACATTGTGTTTCAGAGTGTGTCAGAGAGTCAGAGAGTGTCACAGTGTGTCTCAGAGAGTTACAGAGTGTCACAGTGTGTCTCAGAGTGTGTCAGCAATGTCACAGTTTTTCAGAGCGTGTCACAGGGTGTCAGAGAGAGAGAAAGAGAGTCAGAGAATGTCACAGGGTGTCAGAGAGTGTCACAGCGTGTCTCAGCGTGTCAGAGCAAGTCAGCACGTGCCACAGTGTGTCTCAAAGTGTCAGAGAGTGTCACAGTGTGTCAGAGGTTTTCACAGTGTATTAGAGAGAGAGTCAGAAAGTGTAAGAGAGTGCCACAGTGTGTCTCAGAGAATTTCAAAGAGGCTCAGAATGTGTCACAGTGCGTCGCAGAGAATGGCACAATGTGTCGTAGAGAAAGAGAGAGTCACAGTGTGTCTCCGAGTCAGAGAGTGTCGCAATGTGTCTCAGAGCGTGTCAGAGACAGTTACAGTGTTTCTGAGAGAGTGTCAGAGAGAGTCAAAAAGTGTCACGCTGAGTCACACTCTATCAGAGAGGGTCTCAGTGTGTTTCAGAGAGAGTCACAGTTGTCTCAGATTGTCAAAGAGGGTCAAAGTGTGTCACAGTGAGTCTTAGAGGGTGTCACAGTGTTTCAGTGTCAGTCAGAGTGTGTCACAATGTGTCTCAGCGTCTTACAGTCTGTCAGAGAGAGCCAGAGAGTATCACGTGTGTCTCAGAGTGTCAGAGAGTTTCACAGTGTGTCTCAGAGCGTGTCAGAGAATGTCAGAGATTGTCACAGTCAGTCACAGTGTGCCTCAGAGACTGTCACGGTCTGTTTCAGAGAGAGTCAGAAGAGTCGCAGTGTGTCACAGTCTGTCAGAGAATGTCAGAGATTGTCACAGTCAGTCAGAGAGTGTCGCAGTGTGTCACAGTGTGTCTCAAAGAGTGTCAGAGAGAGTTAGAGAGTGTAACAGTGAGTCAGATAATGTCACAATGTGTCTCAGAGACAGTGAGAGAGTGTCAATGTATATCAGAGAGTGGCACAGTATATCTCAGACAGTCTCAGTGAGTGTCACAGTGGGTGTCAGAGGAAGTCAGAGAGTGTCAAAGAGGGTCAGAGTGTGTAACAGTGTGTCTCAGAGAGTGTCACAGTATGTCTCAGAGGTTGTCAGAGAGAGGCAGAGTGTCCCACAGTATCACAGTCTGTCAGAGAATGTCACAGTCTGACTCAGATAGTGACAGAGAGTGTCAGAGAGAGTCGGAGAGTGTCACATGTGTCTCAGACAGTGTCAGGGAGTGTAAGAGAGTGTCAGTGTGCCTCAGAGAGTGTCAGAGAATGTCAGCGATTGCCACAGTGAGTCACAGTCTGTCAGAGAGTGTCACAGTGTGCCTCAGAGAGTGTCACAGTGTGCCTCAGAGAGTGTCACAGTCTGTTTCAGAAAGTGTCAGTGAGTGTCGCAGTGAGTCACTGTCAGTCAGAGAGTGTCACAGTGTGTCTCACTGTCTCACAATCGGTCAGAGAGAGACAAAAAAGTGTCACAGCGTGTCTCAGAAGGTCAGAGAGTGTCACAGTGTGTCTCCGACAGTGTCAGAGAGAGTCAGAGAGTGTCACTGTGTATCAGAGAGTATCGGAGAATGTCAGAGATTGTCACGGCCAGTCACAGTGTGCCTCAGACAGTGTCAAAGAGTGTCACAGTCGGTTTCAGAGAGTGTCGCAGTGTGTCACAGTCTGTCAGAACGTGTCGCAGTGTTCTCAGGCAGTGTCATTGAGTGTCCGAGAGTGTCACAGCATGTCTCAGAGCTTTTCAGAGACTGTCACAGTGTGACACAGTCCGTCAGAGAGAGTCACAGTGTGTCTCAGAGAATGTCAGAGAGCGTCGCAGAGTGTCACAGTGTGTCTCAGGGAGTGTCAGAGAGAGTTAGAGAGTGTAACACTGAGTCAGAGAATGTCACAGTGTGCCTCAGAGACAGTGAGAGAGTGTCAATGTATATCAGAGAATGGAACAGTATGTCTCCGACAGTGTCAGAAACTATCACAGTGTGTTACAGAGAGTGTCAAAGAGGGTCAGAGTGTGTCACAGTGTGTCTCAGAGAGTTTCAAAGAGGCTCAGAATGTGTCACAGCGCGTCTCAGAGAGTGGCACAATGTGTTGCAGAGAAAGAGAGTCACAGTGAGTCTCAGAGCGTGTCAGAGACAGTCACAGTGTTTCTCAGAGAGTGTCAGAGAGAGTCAAAAAGTGTCACACTGAGTAACACTCTAGCAGCGAGGGTCTCAGTATGTTTCAGAGAGTGTCAGAGAGAGTCACAGTCTGTCTCAGAGTGTCAAAGAGGGTCAAAGTGTGTCGCAGTGAGTCTTAGAGAGTGTCACACTGTGTCAGTGTCGGTCAGAGAGTGTCACACTTTGTTTCAGAGAATGTCTTACAGTCGGTCAGAGAGAGCCAGAGAGTATCACAGTGTGTCTCAGAGAGTGTCAGAGAGTATCACAGTATGTCTCAGAGAGTGTCAGAGAGTGTCACAGTGTGTCTCAGAGATACTCAGAGAGTGTCACAGTGTGTCTCAGAGCGTGTCAGAGAATGTCAGAGATTGTCACAGTCAGTCAGAGTGTCACAGTGTGACTCAGAGAATGTCAGAGAGTGTCACAGTTTGTCACTGTCGGTCAGAGAGTGTCACAGTTTGTTTCAGAGAGTGTCAGAGATCTCCGAGAGTGTCACAGCATGTCTCAGTGTGTCACAGTGTGTCGCAGTGTGTCACAGTCTGTCAGAGTGAGTCACAGTGTGTCACAGAATATGTCAGAGAGTGTTGTAGTGTGTCACATTGTTTCTCAGTGAGTATCAAGAGAGTTAGAGTGTGTCACATTGAGTCAGAAAATGTCAAGGTGTGTCTCAGAGACAGTGAGTGAGTGTTAAAGTTTATCAGAGAGTGGCACAGTATGTCTCAGACAGTGTCAGAGAGTGTCACAGTGGGTGTCAGAGAGTGTCAGAGAAAGTCATAGACTATCACAGTGTGTTACAGAGAGTGTCAAAGAGGGTCAGAGTGTTTCACAGTGTGTCTCAGAGAGTGTCACAGTATGTCTCACGGAGTGTCATAGAGAGTGAGGGAGTGTCACAGTGTGTCACAGTCAGTCCGAGAGTATCACAGTATGTCTAAGAGAGAGTCAGAGATTATCATAGTGTCTTAGAGAGGGATACAGTATGTCTCTGAGAGTGTCAGAATGTGTCACAGTGTCTAAAAGAGTATAACAGTGTGTCAGAGAGTGTCACAGAGTGTTTCATACAGAGTCAAAAAATGTCACAGTATGTCACACAGTCTGTCTGAGAGTGTCATAGTGTTTCTCAGAGAGTGACACAGAGAGTCAGAGAGTAGCACAGTGTGTAAGAGAGTGGAACTGTATGTCTCAAAAAGTCAGAAATTGTCAAAGATGTTCTCAGAGAGTTACAGAGAGAGTCAAAAAGTGTCACAGTGTGTCGCGGTCTGTCAGAGAGTGTCACAGAAGGCTTCAGAGAGTGTCAGAGAGAGTCAAAGAGTGCCAGCGTGTGTTTCAGAGTGTCAGAGAGGGTCAGAGTATGTCACAGTGTATTTCAGAGAGTGTCACAGTGTATCAGAGAGTGTCACAGTGTCTCACAGTCGGTCAGAGAGTGTCACAGTGTTTCTTAGGCAGTGTCAGTGGGAGTCAGAGAGTGTCACAGTCTGTCAGACAGTGTCACAGTGTGTTTCAGAGTGTGTCAGAGAGAGTCAGAGAGTTTCACAGTGTGTCTCAAAGTGAGTTTGCGAGTGTTACCATTTGACTTAGAGAGTGTCAGCATGTGTCACGGTGTGTCAGAGAGTGTTTGGGTTTCAGTGAGAGAGTCAGAGAGTATGACCGTGTGTCAGAGAGGGTCACAGTGTGTCTCAGAGAGTTTGTGAGTGTTACAGTGTGTCTCAGAGTGTGTCAGCAAGTGTCACAGTGTTTCAGAGAGTGTCACAGGGTGTCAGAGAAAGAGTCAGAGAATGTCACCGGGTGTCAGAGAGTATCACAGCGTGTCTCAGTGTGTCAGAGTGAGTCAGAAAGTGTCACAGTGTGACTCAAAGTGTCAGAGAGTGTCACGGTATGTCAGAGGTTTTTGCAGTATATCAGAGAGAGAGTCAGACAGTGTCAGAGAATGCCACAATGTCTCTCAGAGTTTCAAAGAGGCTCAGAGTCTGTCACAGTGCGTCTCAGAGAGTGGCACAATGTGTCACAGAGACAGAAAGAGAGTGTCACAGTGTGTCTCAGAGCGTGTCAGAGACAGTCTCAGTGTTTCTCAGAGAGTGTCAGAGAGAGTCACAAAGTGTCACACTGAGTCACACTCTATCAGAGAGGGTCACAGTGTGTTTCAGAGAGTGTCAGAGAGGGTCACAGTCTGTATCAGAGTGTCAAAGAGGGTCAGAGTGTGTCACAGCGAATCGTAGAGAGTGTCACAGTGTGTCAGTGTCGGTCAGAGTGTGTCACAGTATGTCTCAGTGTCTTACAGTCGGTCAGAGAGAGCCAGAGAGTATCACAGTGTGTCTCAGAGAGTGTCACAGTGTGTCTCAGAGAGTGTCAGAGAATGACAGAGATTGTCACATTCAGTCAGAGAGTGTCACAGTGTGCCTCAGAGACTGTCAGAGAGGGTCATGGTCTGTTTCAGAGAGAATCAGAAGTGTCGCAGTGTGTCACAGTCTGTCAGAGAATGTGAGAGATTGTCATAGTCAGTCAGAGAGTGTCGCAGTGTGTCTCAGTGAGTGTCAGAGAGAGTTAGAGTGTGTCACATTGAGTCAGATAATGTCGCAGTGTGTCTCAGAGACAGTGAGAGAGTGCCAAAATATATCAGAGAGTGGCACAGTATGTCTGCGACAGTGTCAGAGAGTGTCACAGTTGGTGTCAGAGTGTTTCAGAGAAAGTCAGAGACTATCACAGTGTGTTACAGAGAATGTCAAAGAGGGTTTGAGAGAGTGTCACAGTGTGTCTCAGGGAGTGTCAGAGAGAGTGAGGGAGTGTCACAGTGTACCTCAGTCAGTCCGAGAGTATCACAGTATGTCTCAGAGAGAGTCAGAGATTATCACAGTGTCTTAGAGAGGGATACAGTATGTCTCTGAGAGTGTCAGAAGGTGTCACAGTGTCTAAAAGCGTGTAACAGTGTGTCAGAGAGTGTCACAGTGTGTCTCACAGAGTGTCAGAGAGTGTCACAGAGTGTTTCATACAGAGTCAAAAAATGTCACAGTATGTCACACAGTCTGTCTGAGAGTGTCACAGTGCTTCCCAGAAAGTGACACAGAAAGTCAGAGAGTAGCACAGTGTGTAAGAGAGTGGAACAGTATATCTCAAAGAGTCAGAGATTGTCAAAGTTGTTTCTCAGAGAGTTACAGAGAGAGTCAAAAAGTGTCACAGTGTGTCGCAATCTGTCAGAGAGTGTCACAGAAGGTTTCAGAGAGTGTCAGACAGAGTCACATAGTGCCACAGTATGTTTCAGAGAGGGTCAGAGTATGTCACAGTATGTCTCAGAGAGAGTCAGAGATTATCACAGTGTCTTAGAGAGGGATACAGTATGTCTCTGAGAGTGTCAGAAGGTGTCACAGTGTCTAAAAGCGTGTAACAGTGTATCAGAGAATGTCACAGTGTCTCACAGTCGGTCAGAGAGTGTCACAGTGTTTCTTAGGCAGTGTCAGTGAGAGTCAGGGAGCGTCACAGTGTGTCTCTGAGAGTGTCAGCATGTGTCACGGTGTGTCAGAGAGTGCCATAGGGTGTCAGAGAGAGTCACAGTGTGTCTCAGGGAGTGTCAGAGCGAATCTGAGAGTGTCACAGCGTGTCTCAGAGAGTTAGTAAGTGTCACAGCATGACTCAGAGAGTTTCAAAGAGGCTCAGAGTGTGTCACAGTGCGTCTCAGAGAGTGGCACAATGTGTCTCCGAGAGAGAAATAGAGAGTCACAGTGTGTCTCCGAGAGAGTCAGAGAGTGTCACAATGTGTCTCAGAGCATGTCAGAGACCGTCACAGTGTTTCTCAGAGAGTGTCAGGGCGTGTCAAAAAGTGTCACACTGAGTTACACTTTATCAGAGAGGGTCACTGTGTGTTTCAGAGAGTGTCAGAGAGGGTCACAGTCTGTCTCAGAGTGTCAAAGAGGGTCACTGTGTGTCACAGTGAGTCTTAGAGAGTATCACAGTGTGTCAGTGTCGGTCAGGGTGTGTCACAGTATGTCTCAGTGTCTTACAGACGGTCAGAGAGACCCAGAGAGTATCACAGTGTGTCTCAGAGATTCTCAGAGAGTGTCACAGTGTGTTTCAGAGCGTGTCAGAGAATGTCAGAGATTGTCACAGTCAGTCAGAGAGTGTCACAGTGTACCTCAGAGACTGTCAGAGAGGGTCACGTTCTGTTTCAGAGAGTTTCAGAAGTGTGACAGTGTGTCACAGTCTGTCAGAGAATGTCAGAGATTGTCACAGTGTGTCTCAGAGAATGTCAGAGAGTGTCACAGTGTCTCACTGTCGTTCAGAGAGTGTTACAGTGTGACTTACTGGCTCACAATCGGTCAGAGAGAGACAGAGATTGTCACAGTGTGTCTCAGAGAGTGTCAGAGAGTGTCACAGTGTGTTTCAGAGATTGTCCAAGAGTGTCGCAGGGTGGCACAGTCTGTCAGAGAATGCCACAGTGTGTCTCAGAGGGATTCATAGAGAGTTACAGTGTGTTGGAGAGTGGCACAGTCTGCCTCAGAGAATGTAAGAGTGTCAGTGTGTCTCAGCATCTCACCATCTGTCAGGGTGTCAGAGAGAATCAGAGAGTATCACTTAATATCACAGTGTGTCTCAGACAGTGTCAGAGAGAGAGTCAGAGAGTGTCATAGTGTGTCAGAGAGTGTCACAGTATTTCTCAAAGAGAGTCAGCGAGTATCACTGTGTGTCCTAGAGAGTGTCAGAGGGCATCAATGCGTGTCTCAGAGTGTCAGACTGTGTCGCAGAGTATCTCAGAGATTGCCTTAGAGTGTGTCAGAGTGAGTCAGACAGTGTAAGGGATTGCCTCAGAGAGAGTCAGAGAGTATCACTGCATGTCACAGTCGGTGTCAAAGTGTGTTTTAGAGTGTGTCAGAGAGTGTCACAGTAACTCCGAGAGAGACATAGAGTGTCACAGTATGTCTCAGCGAGAGATAGAGAATGTCCCTGAGAGTCTCAGAGAGTGGCATAGTGCGTCAGACAGTGTCACAGTGTGTATCAGAGAGTGTCAGAGAGAGTGACAGTTTTTCTCATAGTGTTTCAGAGAGAGTCAGAGAGTGTCAGTTTGTCAGAGCATGTCACAGCATGTATTGAAGAGAGTCAGAGAGTCTCACCGTGTGTGTCAGAGAGTATCAATGCGTGTCTCAGAGTGCCAGAGAGTGTCACAGTGCATCTCAGAGAGTGTCAAAGTATGTCTCGAGAGAGTCGGAGAGTATCACTGCATGTCACAGTGGGTGTCAAAGTGTGTCTTACCGTGTGTGAGAGAGTTTCAAAGTGACACCGAGAGAGACATAGAGTGTCACAGTGTGTCTCAGCGAGAGACAGTGAATGTCTGGGAGAGTCTCAGAGAGTGCCAGAGTGTGTCTCAGAGAGTGTCAATGACTATCAATGCGTGTCTCAGGGTGTGAGAGAGTGTCACAGTATATCTCAGAGAATGGCACCATGTGTCTGAGAGAGTGTTAGAGAGTGTAAGAGTGTCTCAGAGAGAGTCAGAGAGTATCACGTAATGTCTCAGTGGGTGTCAAAGTGTGTCTTAGAGTGTGTCAAAGAGTGTCAGAGAGTGTGACAGTGTATCACCGTCTGTTAGAGAGTGTCACAGTGTGTCAGAGCGTGTCACAGTATGTCTCGAAGAGAGTCAGAGAGTATCACTGTGTGTCTCAGAGAGTGCCAGAGAGCATCAATCCGTGTCTGGGAGTGTCAGAGAGTGTCACAGTGTATCTCAGAGAGTGTCTCTGTGTGTCTCAGAGAGTATCAGAGTGTGTCAGTGTCACAGCGTGTCTCAGAGAGAGTCAATATATATCACTATAGGTCTCAGAGAGTGTCACAGTGTGTCAGAGTGTGTCCTAGAGTGTCAGTGTGCGTCAGAGATTGTCACAGCGCGTCTTGGAGAGAGTCAGATAGTATCACTGTATGTCTCAGTAGGTGTCAAAGTGTGTCTTAGAGTGTGTCAGAGTGTGACAGTGTATCACAATCTGTCAGAGCGTCATAGTGTGTCTCAGAGAGAATCAGAGAGTGGGGCAATGTTTCTCATAGTGTGTCACAAAGAGTCTGAGAGTGTCACAGTGTGTTTCTGAGAGTGTCAGAGAGCGTCAGAGTGTATCACAGTGTGTCTAAGTCAGTATCAAAGTGTTTCACGGTGTGTCTTAGAGAGTGTCACAGTGTGCCTCAGCGAGACACAGAGTGTCACACAGTGTCTCAGAGAGAGACACACAGAGAGTGTCACAGTGTCTAAGAGAGTGTCATTGTGTGTCAGAGAGAGTCAGAGTGTGTCAGAGTGTGTCAGAGAGTGTCACAGCGTGTCTCAGAGAGAGTCAGAGAGTGTGGCAGTGATTCTCATCGTATGTCAGAAAGGGTCAGAGCGTCACAGTGTGTCTCAGAGTGTCACAGTGTGTCAGAGGTTGTCACAGTGTGTCAGAGAGAGAGTCAGAGAGTGTCACAGTATGTCTCGAAGAGAGTCAGAGAGTATCACAGTGTGTCTCAAAGAGTGTCAGAGTGCATCAATGCGTGTCTCAGAGTGTCAGAGTGTGTCACAGTGTAACTCCGAACGTATTACAGTGTGTCTCAGAGTGTGTCAGCGAGTGTAAGGGATTGTGTCAGAGAGAGTTCAGAGATGATCACTGCACGTCACAGTGGGTGTCAAAGTGTGTCTTACAGTGTGTGAGAGAGTGTCACAGTGACGCCGAGAGAGACATAGAGTGTCACTGTGTGTCTCAGCGAGAGACAGTGAATGTCGGAGAGAGTCTCAGAGAGTGTCAGAGTGTGTCAGAGAGCCTCACAGCGTGTCTCAGAGAGAGTCAGAGAGTGTGGCAGTGATTCTCATAGTGTGTCAGAAAGAGTCAGCGCGTCACAGTGTGTCTCAGAGTGTCACGGATTGTCGCAGTGTACCAGAGAGAGAGTCAGAGAGTGTCACAGCGTGTCAGAGAGTGTCACAGTATGTCTCAAATTAGTCAGAGAGTGCCAGAGAGCATCAATGCCTGCCTCAGAGTGTCAGAGAGTGTCACAGTGTACCTCAGACAGTGTCACTGCGTGTCTCAGAGAGTGTCAATGTATATCACTATGGGTCTCAGAGAGTGTCACAGTGTGCCGGAGTGTGTCATAGAATGTCAGTGTGCGTCAGAGATTGTCACAGCGCATCTTGGAGAGAGTCAGATAGTATCACTGTATGTCTCTGTGGGTGTCAAAGTGTGTCTTAGAGTGTGTCAGAGAGTGTGACAGTGTATCACAATCTGTCAGACCGACACAGTGTGTCTCAGAGAGAGTCAGAGAGTGGGGCAATGTTTCTCATAGTGTGTCAGAGAGCGTCAGAGTGTATCACAGTGTGTCTAAGACAGTATCAAAGTGTTTCACGGTGTGTCTCAGAGAGTGTCACAGTGTCCCTCAGCGAGACACAGAGTGTCACACTGTGTCTCAAAGAGAGACACGCAGAGAGTGTCACAGTGTCTAAGAGAGTGTCACTGTGTGTCAGAGAGAGTCAGAGTGTGTCAGAGTGTGTCAGAGAGTGTCACAGCGTGTCGCAGAGAGAGTCAGAGAGTGTGGCAGTGATTCTCATCTTATGTCAGAAAGGGTCAGAGCGTCACAGTGCGTCTCAGAGTGTCACAGTGTGTCAGAGAGAGTCAGAGAGTGTCACATTATGTCTCTAAAAGAGTCAGAGAGTATCACTGTGTGTCTCAGAGAGTGTCAGTGAGTCTCAAAGCGTGCCTCAGGGTGTCAAAGAGTGTCACAGTATATCTCAGAGAGTGTCACAGTGTGTCTCAGAGAGTGTCAGATTGTGTCAAAGAGTGTAAGGAATGTCTCAGAGAGAGTCAGAGTGTATCACTTAATGTCTCAGTAGGTTGCAAAGTGTGTCTTAGAGTGTGTCAGAGAGTGGCAGAGAGTATGACAGTGTATCACCGTCTGTCAGAGAGTGTCACAGTGTGTCAGAGAGTTTCACGGTATGTCTCGAAGCGGGTCAGAGATTATCACTGTGTGTCTCAGAGAGTGTCAGAGAGTGTCACAGTGTTTCAGAGAGTGTCAGAGAGAGTCAGAAAGGGTCACAGTGTGTTTCAGAGATTTTCCAAGAGTGTCGCAGTGTGGCAGTCTGTCAGAGAATGCCAGGGTGTGTCTCAGAGGGATTCATAGAGAGTTACAGTGTGTTGGAGAGTGGCACAGTCTGCCTCAGAGAATGTCAGAGAGTGTCAGTGTGTCTCAGCGTCTCACCGTCTGTCGGGGTGTCAGTGAGAGTCGGAGAGTGGCACAGTGTGTCTCAGACAGTGTCAGAGAGAGTCAGAGAGTGTCACAGTATGTCACAGACTGTCATTAAGTGTCACAGTGTGTTTCTGAGAGTGTCAGAGAGGATCAGAGTACGTCACATTGTGTCTCAGAGCGTCAAATTGTTTCACGATGTGTCTCAGAGAGTGTCACACAGTGTCTTAGAGATAGACAGACAGAGAGTGTCACAGTGTCTTCGAGAGTGTCACTGTGTGTCAGACAGAGAGAGTCAGAGAATGTCAGAGCGTGTCAGAGAGTGTTACGGCATGTCTCAGAGAGAGTCAGAGAGTGTGGCAGTGTTTCTCATAGTGTGTCAGAAAGAGTCAGAGTGTCACAGTGTGTCTGAGAGTGTCACAGTGTGTCAGAGAGAGAGTTAGAGAGTGTGACAGTGTGTCAGAGAGTGTCACAGTGTGTCTCAGAGATTGTCACAGTATGTCTCGAAGAGAGTCAGAGAGTATCAATGTGTGTCTCAGAGAGTGTCAGATAGTATCGATGCGTGCCTCAAGGTGTCAGTGAGTGTCACAGTGTATCTCAGATAGTGTCACAGTGTGTCTCAGAGAGTGTCAGAGTGTGTCAGAGAGTGTCAGAGTGTGTCAGAGAGTGTAAGGGATTGTCTCAGAGAGAGTCAGACAGTATCACTGCATGTCACAGTGGGTGTCAAAGTGTGACTTAGAGTGTGTCAGAGAGTGTCACAGTGACTCCGCGAAAGGCATAGAGTGTCACAGTGTGTCTCAGCGAGAGACAGAGAATGTCCAAGAGAATCTCAGACAGTGTCAGAATGTGTTAGTGTCACAGCGTGTCTCAGAGAGAGTCAAAGTGTATCACTATGTGTCTCAGAGAGTGTCAGAGTGTGTCAGAGAGTGTCACAGTGTGTCTCAGAGAGTGTCAGAGTGAGTGGCAGTGTTACTCATAGTGTGTCAGAGAGCGTCAGAGAGTGTTACAGGGTGTCACAGTCTGTCAGAGTGTGTCACAGTTTGTCTCAGAGTGTCACAGTGTCAGAGAGAGAGTCAGAGAGTGTCACAGTGTGTCAGAGAGTGTCACAGTATGTCTTGAAGAGAGTCAGCGAGTATCACTGTGTGTCTCAGAGAGTGTCAGTGAGTATCAATGCGTGTCTCAGGGTGTGAGAGAGTATCACAGTATATCTCACAGAGTGTCACAGTGTGTCAGAGAGTGTAAGGGAGTGTCTCAGAGAGAGTCAGAGAGTATCACTTAATGTCTCACTGGGTGTCAAAGTGTGTCGTAGAGTGTGTCACAATGTGTCAGAGAGCGTCACAGTATGTCTCGAAGAAAGTCAGAGTGTATCACTGTGTGTCTCAGAGAGTGTCAGAGAGTGTCAGAGAGTTGTAGGGAGTGTCTCAGAAAGAGTCAGAGAGTATCACTGCATGTCTCAGTGGGCTTCAAAGTGTGTCTTAGAGTCTGTCAGAGAGTATCAGAGAGTGTGACAGTATATCCCCCTCTGTCAGAGAGTATCACAGTGTGTCTCAGAGAGAGTCAGAATGGGTCAGAGTGTCACAGTGTGTCTCAGAGAAACTCAGACAGTGTGGCAGTGATTTTCATTGTGTGTCAGAAAGTGTCAGAGTGGGTCACAGTGTCTTCCAGAGAGTGTCAGAAAGCGTCAGAGTGGGTCACAGTGTGTCGCAGACAGTATGAGAGTGGGTCAAATGTTTCACGGTGTGTCTCAGAGAGTGTCACAGTCTGTCTCAGAGAGTGTCACAGTGTTTCTCAGTGAGAGACAGAGAGTGTCACACAGTGTCCCAGAGCCAGACAGACTGAAAGTGTCACTGTGTCTTAGAGAGTGTCAATGTGTGTAACAGAGAGAGGGTCGGAGAGTGTCAGAGAGTGTCACAGCGTGTCTCAGAGAGAGTCAGAGAGTGTGATAGTGTTTCTCATAGTGTGTCAGAAAGAGTCAGAGCGTCACAGTGTGTCTCAGAGTGTCATAGTGTGTCAGAGATTGTCACAGTGTGTCAGATGAAGAGTCAGAGAGTGTCACAGTGTGTCAGAGAGTGTCACAGTATGTCTCATAGAGAGTCAGAGATATCACTGTGTGTCTCAGAGAGTGTCAGAGAGCATCAATGCGTGTCAGAGAGTGTCAGAGTGTGTCTCAGAGAGTATCACGGTGTGTCTCATAAAGTGTCAGAAAGACTCAGAGAGTATCACAGTGAGTCACCGAGTGTCACAGTGTGTCAGAGTATGTCACAGTGTGTCAGCGAGAGAGTCAGAGAGTGTCGCAGTGTGTCTCGAAGAGTGTCACAGTGTGTCTCGAAGAGAGTCAGAGAGTATCACTGTGTGTCGCAGAGACAGTCAGAGAGTGTCACAGTGTGTGTCAGAGAGAGTCAGAAAGTGTCACAGTCTGTCAGAGTGTGTTTCAGAGTGTCAGAGAGTGTGAAAGTGTTTCACGGTATTTCTCAGATAGTGTCACAGTGTGACTCAGACAGTGTCACAGTGACTTCAAGAGAGACATGGAGTAACACAGTGTCTCAGCGAGAGGCAGAGAGTGTTAGAGAGAGTCTCAGAGACTACCAGTGTGTGTCAGAGAGAGTCAGAGAGTGTGGCAGTGTTTCTCATAGTGTGTCAGAGAGAGTCAGAGAGTGTCACAGTGTATCACCGTCTGTCATAGAGTGTCACAGTCCGTCTCAGATAGTATCAGAGAGTGACAGAGAGAGTCAGAGGGTTTCACAGTGTGTATTAGAGAGTATTAGAAAGAGTGAGATTGTGTCACAGTGTATCTCAGAGTATCACAGTGTGTCAGAGAGTCAGGGAGTGTGACAGAGTGTCAGAGTGTGTCACGGTGTGTCTGGAAGAGAGCCAGAGAGTATCACTGTGAGTCTCAGAGAGAGTTAGAGAGTATCACTGTGTGTATCAGAGAGTGTCAGAGAGTATCAACGCGTGTCTCAGAGGGTCAGAGAGTTTCAGAGAGTGTCAGAGTGTGTTTCAGAGGGTGTCAGAGAGTGTCATAGTGTGTTTCAGAGGGTGTCAGAGACCATCGGAGTGTGTTACAGTTTGTCTCAGACAGTTTCAGAGCGGGTCAAAGTGTTTCACGATGTGTCTCAGAGAGTGTCACAGTCTGTCTCAGAGAGTGTCACAGTCTATCAGCGAGAGACAGAGAGTGTCACACAGAGTCTCTTAGAGACACAGACAGAGAGTGTCACAGTGTCTTCGAAAGTTTCACTGTGTATCAAACAGAGAGAGTCAGAGAGTTTTAGAGTGTGTCAGAGAGTGTCAGAGTGTGCCTCAGTGAGTGTCAGAAAGAGTCATTGTGTCACAGTGTGTCTCAGAGAGACTCAGAGAGCGTGGCAGTGATTCTCATTGTGTGTCAGAAAGTGTTAGAGAGTGTCACAGTGTGTTTCAGAGAGTGTCAGAAACCGGCAGAGTGTGTCACAGTGTGTCTCAGACAGTATGAGAGAGGGTCAAAGTGTTTCACGGTGGGTCTCAGAGAGTGTCACAGTCTGTCTCAGAGAGTGTCATAGTGTTTCTCAGTGACAGACAGAGAGTGTCACACAGTGTCTCAGAGCCAGACAGACAGAACGTGTCACAGTGTCTTAGAGAGTGTCACTGTGTGTCAGAGAGAGAGAGAGTCAGAGAGTTTCAGAGTGTGTCGGAGAGTGTCACGGTGTGTCTCAGAGAGAGTTAGAGAGTGTGGCACTGTTTCTCATAGTGTGTCAGAGAGAGTCAAAGAGTGTCACAGTGTGTGTCGGAGAATGACTGTCTGTCAGAGAGTGTCACAGTCCGTCTCAGATAGTATCAAAGAGTGACAGAGAGAGTCAGAGTGTTTCACAGTGTGTCTCAGAGAGTATCACAAAGAGTCAGAGAGTCACAGTGTGTCTCAGAGGGAGTCGGAGAGTGTGGCACTGTTTCTCATAATGTGTCAGAAAGAGTCGGAGTGTGTCACACTGTGTCACAGTGTGTCTCAGAGTGTCACAGTGTGTCAGAGAGAGTCAGAGAGTGTGACGGAGTGTCATAGCTGTCAGAGAGTGTCACAGTGTGTTTCTGAAGGTGTCAGAGAGCATAAGAGTGTGTCACAATGTTTCTCAGACAGTATGAGAGAGGGTCAAAGTGTTTCACGGTGTGTCTCAGAGAGTGTCACAGTCTGTCTCAAAGAGTGTCCCAGTGCCTCAGCGAGAGAGAGTGTCACACAGAGTGTCGTAGAGAGACAGACAGAGAGTGTCAGAGTGTCTTCGAAAGTGTCACAGTATGTCAGAGAGACAACCAGGGAGTGTCAGAGAGTGACAGAGAGTCCGAGAGTGTCAGAGTGTGTCTCAGACAGTGTCTAAGAGAGGATCACAATGTGTCTTAGAGTGTGTCAGAGAGTGTCACAGTCCATCTCAGAGAGTGTCAAAGAGAGTCAGGTAGTGTTTCTCATAGAGTGTCAGAGAGAGTGAGAGGGTGCAACAGGGTGTCATGTGTATCACCGTCTGTCAGAGAGTGTCATAGTGTGTTTCAGAGGGTGTCTGAGAGCATCAGAGTGTGTCACATTGTGTCTCAAACTGTATCAGAGAGGGTCAAAGTGTTTCACAGTGTGTCGCAAAGAGTGCAACAGTCTGTCTCAGAGAATGTCACAGTGCCTCAGCGAGAGACAGAGTGTCACACAGAGAGAGACAGACAGAGACTGTCACAGTGTCTTAGAGAGTGTCACTGTGTGTCAGACAGAGAGAGTCAGAGAGTGTGAGTGTGTCAGAGTGTCACAGCGTGTCTCAGAGAGAGTAAGCGTGTATCACTATGTGTCTCTGAAAGTGTCACAGTGTGTCAGAAAGTGTCAGAGAGTGTCACAGCGCGTCTCAGAGAGTATCACTGTATGTCTCAGTGGGTGTTAAAGTGTGTCTTAGAGTGTGTCAGAGAGTGTGACAGTGCATCACTGTCTGTCAGAGAGTGTCAGAAAGAGTCAGAGTGTCACAGTGTGTCTCAGAGAGACTCAGAGAGTGTGGCAGTGATTCTCATAGTGTGTCAGAAAGTGTTAAAGAGTGTCACAGTGTGTTTCAGAGAGTGTCAGAGAGCGTCAGAGTGTGTCACAGTGTGTCTCAGACAGTATGAGAGAGGGTCAAATTGTTTCATGGTGTGTTTCAGAGAGTGTCACGTTCTGTCAGAGAGTGTCACAGTCCGTCTCAGATAGTGTCAGAGTGACAGAGAGAGTCAGAGAGTGTCAAAGTGTGTCTCAGAGAGTATCAGAAAAAGCCAGAGTGTCACAGTGTATCTCAGAGTGTCACAGGATGTCAGAGAGTGTCACAGTGTATCTCGAAGAGAGTCAGAGAGTAACATTGTGTGTCTCAGAGAGAGCTAGAGAGAATCAATGCGTGTCTCAGAGTGTCAGAGAGTGTCACAGTGTGTCTCAGAGAGTGTCAGAGAGAGTCAGAGAGTGTCACAGTCTGTCAGAGTGTGGCTCAGTGTGTCACAGTCTGTCAGAGTGTGTCTCAGAGTGTCAGAGAGTGCCCAAGTGTTTCACGGTGTGTCTCAGAGAGTGTCATAGTGTGTCTCAGAAAGGGTCACAGTGACTCCAAGAGAGACATACAGTAACACAGTGTCTCAGCGAGAGACAGAGAGTGTCAGAGAGTGTCAGTGACTGTCACAAAGTGTCTCAGAGAGAGTCAAAGAGTATCACTATGTATTTCAGAGAGAGTCAAATAGTATCTCTTTGGCTCTCAGAGATTGTCACAATGTGTGTCAGAGAGTGTCAGAGAATCAGAGAGTGAGGCAGTTTTTCTCATAGTGCGTCAGAGAGTGTTACTGGGTGTCACAGCCTGTCAGAGCGTGTCACGGTTTGTCTCAGAGTGTCACAGTGTGTCAGAGAGGGAGAGTTAGAGAGTGTGTCAGAGAGTGTCACAGTGAGTCAGAGAGAGAGTCAGAGAGTGTCACAGTGTGTCAGAGAGTGTCACAGTGTGTCTCGAAGAGAGTCAGAGAGTGTCACTGTGTGTCTCAGAGAGAGTTAGAGAGCATCAATGCGTGTCTCAGAGTGTCAGAGAGTGCTGTCAGAGTATCTCAGAAAGTGTCACAGTGTGTCTCAGAGAGTGTCACAATGACTCAGAGATAGAGATAGAAGGACAGTGTCTCAGGGAGAGGCCGAGAGTGTTAGAGTCTCAGAAAGTGTCAGAGTGTGTCAGAGAGCGCCACAGCGTGTCTCAAAGTGTGTCAGAGAGTGTCGCAGTGTGTCTCAGAGAATGTCAGAGAGAGTCACAGTGTGTCACAGTCAGTCAGAGCGTCTCACAGTTTGTCTCAGAGTGTCACAGTGTGTCAGAGAGAGAGAGTCAGAGAGATTGACAGCGTGTCAGAAACAGAGTCAGAGAATGTCAAAGTGTGTCTCATAGCTTGTCAGAGAGTGTCACAGCGCGTCTCAGAGAGAGTCAGAGAGTGTCACAGTGCGTCAGAGAGAGTGTCAGAGTATGTCAGAGTATGTCTCAGGTCGTGTCAGAGTGTGTCACCTTGTGTCTCAGAGAGAGTCGGAGAGCGCCGCAGTGCGTCAGAGAGGGAGTCAGAGAGTCTCAGTGTGTCTCTGAGAGGGTCAGCAAGTGTCACAGTGTTTCAGAGACTGTCACAGGGTGTCAGAGAGAGAGACAGAGAGTGTCACAGTGTGTCAGAGGGTGTCACAGCGTGTCGCAGAGAGTGTCATAGTCTGTCAGAGAGTGTCTCAGAATGTAAGTGGTAGTCAGAAAGTGTCACATTGTGTCTCAGAGTGTCAGCGAGTGCCACAGTGTGTCAGAGAGTGTCACAGCGTGTCTCAGAGAGTTTCAGAGAAAATCAGAGTGTCATAGTCGGTCACAGAGTGTCTCAGAGTGTATGAGGTAGTCAGAAAGTGTCACAGTGTGTCTCAGAGAGTCAGAGAGTGTCACAGTGTGTCTCAGGGCGTGTCAGAGAGTGTCACTGTGTTTCTCAGAGAGTGTCAAAGAGTGTTACAGTGTGTCTCCGAGCGTGTCACAGTGTGTCTCAGAGAGTGTCACAGTATCTCAGAGAGTGTCACATTGTGTCAGAGAGTGTCATCGTGTATCTCACAGAGTGTCAGAGTGTGTCTCAGACAGTGTCAGAGAGTGTCACAGTCTGTCAGAGGTTATCTCAAACGGTTAGAGAGTGTCAAAGTGTTTCACGTTGTGTCTCAGAAAGTGCCGCAGTTTTCTCTCAGAGAGTGTCACAGGGTGTCTCACAGAATGTCAGAGAGAGTCCGAGAGTGTGGTAGTGTTTCTCATAGTGTGTCAAAGAGCATCAGAAAGTGTCACAGGTTTTCACAGTCTGTCAGAGCGTGTCCAAGTTTGTCTCAGAGTGTCACGTGCGTCAGAGTGAGAGAGTCAGAGAGTGTG
This sequence comes from Chiloscyllium punctatum, assembly GCF_047496795.1. Taxonomy (NCBI): domain Eukaryota; kingdom Metazoa; phylum Chordata; class Chondrichthyes; order Orectolobiformes; family Hemiscylliidae; genus Chiloscyllium; species Chiloscyllium punctatum. The sequence continues at coordinate 49,376,128 of NC_092771.1, read as the reverse complement.
ATAGTGTGTCAGAAAGTGACGCAGTGCATCAGGGAGAGAGTCAGAGAGGGTCACAGTGTGTCTCAGAGAGAGTCAGGAAGTTTCACAATGCGTCTGAGAGAATCAGAGATTGTCAGCAATGTGTCACAGTATTTCAGTGAGTGTCACAGGGTGTCAAAGAGTGTCATGGTCTGTCAGAGAGTTTCACAGTGTGTCAGTGTGTGTCAGAGAGAGTCAGAGAGTGTCACAGACTGTCAGAGAGTGACTCAGAATGTCAGATGGAGTCAGAAAGTATCGCAGTGTGTCAGAGATTGTCACAATGTGTCAGACAGAGAGAGATTCAGAGAGTTTCAGAGTGTGTCAGGGAGTGTCACAGTGAGTCTCAGAGAGAGTCTGAGAGTGTCGCAGTATCTCATAGAGTGTCACATTGTGTCAGTGTCACAGTGTGTCTCAGAGCAAGACAGAGAGTATCACTGTGTGTCTCAGAGAGAGTCAGAGACTGGCACAACGTGTCTCAGAGAGTATCAGAGAGAGACAGAGAGACTCACAGTTTATCACAGTCTGTCAGAGTGTCACAGACTGTCTCGGATTCTGTCAGAGAGCGTCACAGTGTGTCTCAGAGTCAGAAAGCATTTCTGTGTGTCAGAGGAGAGTCAGTGAGTGTCACAGCGTGTCAGAGAATGTCACAGTGTGCCAGAGAGTGTCACATTGTGTCTCGAAGAGAATCAGAGAGTATCACTGTGTGTCTCAGAGAGAGTTAGAGAGTATCAATGCGTTTCCCAGAGTGTCAGAGAGTGCCACAGTGTATCTCAGAGAGTGTCACAGTTTGTCTCAAAGAGTGTCACAATGAATCAGAGATAAAGATATTTGGACACAGTGTCTCAGCGAGAGACCGAGAGTGTCAGAGAGAGTCTCAGAAAATGTCAGAGTGTGTCAGAGAATGTCACAGCGTATCTCAGATTGTGCCAGAGAGTGTCACAGTGTGTCTCAGAGAGTATCACAGTATCTCAGAGAGTGTCACATTGTGTCAGAGAGTGCCGCAGTGTTTCTCAGAGCGAGACAGAGAGTATCACTGCGTGTCTCAGAAAGAGTCAGAGAGTGTCACAGTGTGTCTCAGAGAGCGTCAAAGAGTGTTACAGTGTGTGTTAGAGCGTGTCACAGTGTGTCAGATAGTGTCACAGTGTATCTCAGAGTGTGTCAACGTGTGTCAGAGAGTGTCACAGTGTGTCTCGGAGCGTGTCAGAGAGTGTCACAGTGCATCTCAGAGTGCGTCAAAGAGTGTTACAGTGCGTCTCAGAGTGCGTCAAACAGTGTTACAGTGTGTCTCAGAGCGTGTCAGTGTGTCTCAGAGCGGGTCACAGTGTGTCAGAGAATATCACAGTGTGTCTCAGAGAGTGTCAGAGAGAGTCAGAGAGTGTCACAGTGTGACAGAGCGTGTCACAGGGTGTCAGACAGAGAGTCAGAGAGTGCCACAGTGTGTCAGAGAGTGTCACAGCACATCTCAGAGAGTGTCACAGTCTGTCAGAGCGTGTCTCAGAGTGTCAGAGGTAGTCACAAAGTGTCACAGTGTGTCTCAGAGAGGGTCAGATAATATCACTGTGTGTCTCAGAGTGTGTCAAAACGTCTCAGAGAGTGTCACATTGTGTCACAGCGTGTCTCAGAGCGAGACAGAGAGTATCACTCTGTGTCTCAGAGAGTGTCAGAGAGAGACAGAGAGAGTCACAATTTACCACAGTCTGAAAGAAAATGTCACAGACTATCTCAGAATGTGACAGAGAGTGTTCAGAGAGTGTTACTGTGTGCCTCAGAGAGAGTCCGAGAGTGTTACAGTGTGTCTCAGAGAGTGTAATGGAGGGGCAGAGAGAGTTAGTGAGTGTCATAGTAAGTTTCCAAGAGTGTCAGAGAGAGTCAGAGTGTATCTCTGTGTGTCTCAGTGAGTGGCAGAGATAGTCAGAGAGCATTGCAGTTTATCAGAGAGTGTCACAGTGTGTCAGACATTGTCACAGTGTGTCAGAGGGGAGTCAGAATGTCACAGTGTGTGTCAGAGGGAGTCAGAGAGTGTCACAGAGTGTCTAAGAGTGAGTCAGAGAGTATCTCTATGTGTCAGAGGAGAGTCAGAGAGTATCGCAGTGTGTCAGAGTGTCACTGTGTGTCTCAGAGAGAGTTAGAGAATATCACTGTGTGTCTCAGAGAGTGTCAGAGGGTGGTCATTGTGTATTTAAAAGAGTGTCAGAGTGTGTCTCAGACAGTCTCAGAGTGTCACAGTCTGTAAGAGTGTGTCTCAGACGTTCAGAGAGTGTCAAAGTGTTTCACGTTGTGTCTCAGAAAGTGCCACAGTGTGTCTCAGAGAGTGTCACAGTGTGTCTCACAGAATGTCAGAGAGAGTCCGAGAGTGTGATAGTGTTTCTCATAGTGTGCCAGAGTGCATCAGAACGTGTCACAGGGTGTCACAGTCTGTCAGAGCGTGTCCAAGTTTGTCTCAGAGTGTCACGTGTGTCAGAGTGAGAGAGTCAGAGTGTGTGATAGTATGTCAGAGAGTGTTGCAGTGTGACTTAGAGAGAGTCAGAAAAAATCACAATGCGTCAGAGAGAATCAGAGAGTGTCAGCAATATGTCACAGTATTTCAGTGAGTGTCACAGGGTGACAAAGAGTGAGTCAGAGAGTGTCAAGGTCTGTCAGAGAGTGTCAAAGTCTGTCAGTGAGTGTCAGAGAGAGTCAGAGATTGTCACAGTCTGTCAGAGAGACAGAGAGACTCACAGTTTATCACAGTCTGTCAGAGTGTCACAGACTTTCTCAGATTCTGTCAGAGAGTGTCACAGTGTGTCTCAGAGTCAGAGAGTGTCTCTGTGTGTCAGAGGAGTGTCGGAGAGTGTCACAGTGTGTCAGAGAGTGTCACATTGTGTCTCGAAGAGAGTCAGAGAGTATCACTGTGTGTCTCAGAGAGAGTTAGAGAGTATCAATGCGTTTCTCAGAGTGTCAGAGAGTGCCACAGTATATCTCAGAGAGTGTCACAGTGTGTCTCAGAGAGTGTCTCAATGAGTCAGAGATAGAGATATTCGGACACAGTGTCCCAGCGAGAGACCGAGACTGTCAGAGAGAGTCTAAGAAAATGTCAGAGTGTGTCAGAGAGTGCCACCACATGTCTCAGATTGTGTCAGAGAGTGTCACAGTGTATCTCAGAGAGTGTCACAGTATCTCAGAGAGTGTCACAGTATCTCAGAGAGTCAGAGAGTGTCACATTGTGTCAGAGAGTGTCGCAGTGTGTCTCAGAGCGAGACAGAGAGTATCACTGCGTGTCTCAGAGAGAGTCAGACAGTGTCACAGTGTGACTCAGAGCGTGTCAGAGAGTGTCACAGTGTGTCTCAGACAGCGTCAAAGAGTGTTACAGGAGGCCTCAGAGCGTGTCACAGTGCGTCAGATAGTGTCACAGTGTGTCTCAGAGCGTGTCACAGTGTGTCAGAGAGTGTCTCAGTGAGTCTCGGAACGTGTCACAGTGTGTCAGAGAGTCTCACAGTGTGTCTCGGAGTGTGTCAGAGAGCGTCAAAGAGTGTTACAGTGTGTCTCAGAGGTGTCACCTTGTGTTTCAGAGCGTGTCACAGTGTGTCAGACAGTGTCACAGTGTGTCTCAGAGAATCGGAGAGTGTCACAGTGTGTCTCAAAGAATCAGAGAGTGTCACAGTGTGTCTCAGAGCGTGTCAGAGAGTGTCACAGTGTGTTACAGTGCGTCTCAGAGCGTGTCATAGTATGTCAGATAGTGTCACAGTGTGCCTCAGAGCGTGTCACAGTGTGTCAGATAGTGTCACAGTGTGTCAGAGAGTGTCACAGTGAGTCTTGGAGCGTGTCACAGTGTGTCAGAGAGTCTCACAGTGTGTCTCGGAGTGTATCAAAGAGCGTCAAAGAGTGTCACAGTGTGTCTCAGAGAGTGTCTCAATGAGTCAGAGATAGAGATATTTGGACACAGTGACCCAGCGAGAGACCGAGACTGTCAGAGAGTCTCAGAAAATGTCAGAGTGTGTCAGAGAGTGCCACCACATGTCTCAGATTGTGTCAGAGAGTGTCACAGTGTATCTCAGAGAGTGTCACAGTATCTCAGAGAGTCAGAGAGTGCACATTGTGTCAGAGAGTGTCGCAGTGTGTCTCAGAGCGAGACAGAGAGTATCACTGCGTGTCTCAGAGAGAGTCAGACAGTGTCACAGTTTGTCTCAGAGCGTGTCAGAGAGTGTCACAGTGTGTCTCAGAGAGCGTCAAAGAGTGTTACAGTAGGCCTCAGAGCGTGTCACAGTGTGTCAGATAGTGTCCCAGTGTGTCTCAGAGCGTGTCACACTGTGTCAGAGAGTGTCACAGTGAGTCTCGGAACGTGTCACAGTGTGTCAGAGAGTCTCACAGTGTGTCTCGGAGTGTGTCAGAGAGCGTCAAAGAGTGTTACAGTGTGTCTCAGAGGTGTCACCTTGTGTTTCAGAGCGGGTCACAGTGTGTCAGACAGTGTCACAGTGTGTCTCAAAGAATAAGAGAGTGTCACAGTGTGTCTCACAGAGTGTCAAAGTGTGTTACAGTGCGTCTCAGAGCGTGTCATGGTATGTCAGATAGTGTCACAGTGTGCCTCAGAGCGTGTCACAGTGTGTCGGATAGTGTCACAGTGTGTCAGAGAGTGTCACAGTGAGTCTTGGAGCGTGTCACAGTGTGTCAGAGAGTCTCACAGTGTGTCTCGGAGTGTATCAAAGAGCGTCAAAGAGTGTCACAGTGTGTCTCAGAGAGTGTCAAAGTGTGTTACAGTGCGTCTCAGAGCGTGTAATAGTATGTCAGATAGTGTCGCAGTGTGTCTCAAAGCGTGTCACAGTGTGTCAGAGAGTGTTACAGTGTCTCTCAGAGCGTGTCACAGTGTATCTCAGAGCGGGACACAGTGTGTCAGAGAGTATCACAGTTTGTCTCAGAGAGTGTCAGAGAGAGTCAATTTGTGTCACAGTGTGACTCAGTGCATGTCACAGTGTGTCAGAGAGTATCATAGTGTGTCTCAGTAAGTGTCAGAGAGTGTACAGTGTGTCTCAGAGAGCATCAAAGTGTGTTACAGTGCGTCTCAGAGCGTGTCATAGTGTGTCAGATAGTGTCACAGTGTGTCAGATCTTGTCACACTGTGTCAGAGAGAGAGTCAGAGAGTTTCAGAGTGTTTGTGAAAGTGTCACAGTGTGTCTCAGAGCGCGTCAAAGTGTGTTACAGTTCATCTCAGAGCGCGTAATCGTGTGTCAGATAGTGGCACAGTGTGTCTCAGAGTGTGTCAATGTGTCAGATTGTGTCACAGTCTGTCAGAGCATGTCTCAGAGTGTCGGAGGTAGTCAGATAGTGTCACAGTGTGTCTCAGAGTGTCAGAGAGTGTCACAGTGTGACAGGGAGTGTAACAGGGTGTCAGAGAGAGAGAGTCAGAGAGTGTCACAGTGTGGCAGAGAGTGTCACCGTGTGTCTCAGAGTGTCAGAGAGAATCCGAGAGTGTCACATTCTGTCAGAGTGTGTCTCAGAGTGTCAGATGGAGTCAGAAAGTGTCACAGTGTGTCAGAGATTGTCACAATGTGTCAGAGAGAGAGATTCAGAGAGTTTTAGTGTGTCAGGGAGTGTCACAGTGAGTCTTAGAGAGTTTCTGAGAGTGTTGCAGTAACTCATAGAGTGTCACATTGTGTTAGAGAGTGTCACAGTGTGTCTCAGAGCGAGACAGAGAGTATCACTGTGTGTCTCAGAGAGAGTCAGAGACTGGCACTGCGTGTCTCAGAGAGTATCAAAGAGAGACAGAGAGACTCACAGTTTATCACAGTCCGTCAGAGTCTCACAGACTGTCTCAGATTCTGTCAGAGAGTGTCGCAGTTGTGTCTCCGAGAGAGTCAGAGAATGCCACAGTGTGTCTCAGAGCGTGTCAGAGAGTGTCAAAGTGTGTCACAGTGTGTCACAGTGTGTCTTCGAGAGTGTCCAAGAGAGTCAAAGAGTGTCACAGTGTGTCAGAGTGTGTCACAGTGTGTCTCCGAGAGTGTCCAAGAGAGTCAAAGAGTGTCTCAGTGAGTGTCCGAGAGAGTCAGACCGTGTCACAGTCTGTCATAGCATGTCTCAGATTGGCAGAGGTAGTCACAAAGAGTCACAGTGTGTCTCAGAGAGGTTCAGCATGTGTCACAGTGCTTCAGAGTGTGTAACAGGGTGTCAGAGAGAGAGTCAGAGATTGTCACACTGTGTCAGAGAGTGTCACAGTGTGTCAGAGAGTGTCACAGTGTTTCTCCGAGAGTGCCAGAGAGATTCCGAGAGTGTCACAGTCTGTCCGAACATGTCTCAGAGTGTCAGAGGTCGTCACAAAGTGTCACGGTGTGTCTCAGAGTGCCAGTGTCTCACCGTGTGACAGAGATTGTCACAGTGTGTCAGAGAGAGAGCCAGAGCATGTCAGAGAGTGTCACAGAGTGTCTCAGAGCGAGACAGAGAGTATCACTCTGTGTCTCAGAGAGTGTCAGAGAGTATCAATGCATGTCTCAGAGTGTCAGAGAGTGTCAAAGTGTTTCACGGTGTGTCTCAGAAAGTGCCACGGTGTGTCTCAGAGAGTGTCACAGTGTGTCTCAGTGAGTGTCAGAGAGAGTCTGAGAGTGTGGCAGTGTTTCTCATCGTGTGTTAGAGAGCGTCAGAGAGTGTCACAGGGTTTCACAGTCTGTCAGAGTATGTCCAAGTTTGTCTCAGAGTGTCATGTGCGTCAGAGTGAGAGAGTCAGAGAGTGTGATAGTGTGTCAGAGAGTGTCGCAGTGTATCAGGGAGAGAGTCAGAGAGTGCCATAGTGTGACTCAGAGGGTGTCAGAGTCTGTCACAGTGTGTCTGAGAGAGAGTCAGAGAGTATCACAATGCGTCAGAGAGAGTCAGAGAGTGTCAGCAATGTGTCACAGTATTTCAATGAGTGTCACAGGGTGTCAAAGAGTGAGTCAGAGAGTGTCACGGTCTGTCAGAGCATGTCTCAGTGTGTCAGAGGTAGTCACAAATGTGACAGTGTGTCTCAGAGAGGGTCCACAAGTGTCACAGTGCTTCAGAGAGTGTCACAGGATGTCAGAGGTCGAGTCAGAGTGTCGCAGTGTGTCAGAGTGTCACAGCGCGTCTCAGAGAGTGTCAGAGAGAGTCCGAGAGTGTCACAGTCTGTCAGAGCATGTCTCAGAGTGTCAGAGGTAGTCATAAAGTGTCACAGTGTGTCTCAGAGAGGGTCAGAGAATATCACTGTGTGTCTCAGAGTGTGTCAAAACGTCTCAGAGAGTATCACATTGTGTCACAGCGTGTCTCAGAGCGAGACAGAGAGTATCACTCTGTGTCTCAGAGAGTGTCACAGTGTGTCTCAGAGAGTGTCAGAGAGCGACAGAGAGAGTCACAGTTTACCACAGTCTGAAAGGAAGTGTCACAGACTATCTCAGAATGTGACAGAGAGTGTCAGAGAGTGTCACTGTATGCCTCAGAGAGAGTCAGAGAGTGTCACAGTGTGTCTCAGAGAGTGTAATGGAGTGTCAGAGAGAGTTAGAGAGTGTCAGAATAAGTTTCGGAGAGTGTCAGAGAGAGTCAGAGAGTGTCACAGTGTGTCTCAGAGAGTGTAATGGAGTGTCAGAGAGAGTTAGAGAGTGTCAGAATAAGTTTCAGAGAGTGTCAGAGAGAGTCAGAGAGTATCTCTGTGTGTCTCAGAGTGTCAGAAAATGTCAGAGAGCATCGCAGTGTGTCAGAGTGTCACAGTGTGACAAATATTATCACAGTGTGTCAGAGGAGAGTCAGAGTGTCACAGGGTTTTTCAGAGAGAGTCAGTGAGCATCTCTGTGTGTCTCAGAGAGAGTCAGAGAATGTCACAGTGTGTCTCAGAATGAGTCAAACAGTATCCCTGTGTGTCAGAGGAGAGTCAGAGAGTGTCACAGTGTGTCAGAGTGTCACTGTGTGTCTCTAAGAGAGTTCGAGAATACTACTGTATGTCTCAGAGACTGTCAGAGAGTATCAATGCGTGTCTCAGATTGTCAGAGGGTGTCATCGTGTATCTCAGAGAGTGTCAGAGTGTGTCTCAGACAGTGTCAGAGAGTGTCACGGTCTGTCAGAGGTTGTCTCAGACGGTCAGAGAGTGTCAAAGTGATTCACGATGTATCTCAGAAAGTGCCACAGTGTGTCTCAGAGAGTGTCACAGTGTATCTCAGAGAGTGTCAGAGAGAGTCCAAGAGTGTGGTAGTGTTTCTCATAGTGTGTCAGAGAGCATCAGAAAGTGTCACAGGGTTTCACAGTCTGTCAGAGCATGTCCAAGTTTGTCAGAGTGTCACGTGTGTCAGAGTGAGATAGTCAGAGAGTGTCACAGTGTGACTCAGAGAGAGTCAGAACGTGTCAGAGAGCATCAGAGAGTGTCAGCAATGTGTCACAGTATTTCAGTGAGTGTCACAGGGTGTCAAAGACTGAGTCAGAGAGTGTCACGGTCTGTCAGAGAGTGTCACAGTGTGTCAGAGACTGTCAGTGAGAGGCAGAAAGCGTCACAGACTGTCAGAGCATTTCTCAGAGTATCAGAGGGAGTCAGAATTTGTCGCAGTGTGTCTCCGAGTCTGTCACAGTGTCTCAGGGAGTGTCACACTGTGTCAGGGAGTGTCACAGTTTGTCTCAGAGGGAGACAGAGAGTATCACTGTGTGTCTCAGTGAGTGTCCCAGTGTGTGTCAGAGAGTGTCAGAGAGAGACAGAGAAAGACACAGTTCATCACAGTGTGTCAGAGAGTGTCACAGACCGTCAGAGCATTTCTCAGAGTATCAGAGGGAGTCAGAATTTGTCGCAGTGTGTCTCCGAGTCTGTCACAGTGTCTCAGGTAGTGTCACACTGTGTCAGGGAGTGTCACAGTTTGTCGTAGAGGGAGACAGAGAGTATCACTGTGTATCTCAGTGAGTGTCCCAGTGTGTCTCAGAGAGTGTCAGAGAGAGACAGAGAAAGATACAGTTCATCACAGTGTGTCAGAGAGTGTCACAGACTTTCTCAGATTGTGTCAGAGAGTGTCAGATAGCGTCTTAGAGAGCGTTAGTGTGTCACAGTTTGTCAGAGACTGTCACAGTGTGTCTCAGAGAGTGTAAGGGAGTATCAGAGATTGTTAAAGAGTGTCACAGTGTGTTTCAGCGAGCGTCAGAGGGAGTCAGGAACCGTTCCAGTGAGTAGGAGAGTGTCCCAGAGAGTCAGACATTCACACAGTGTGTCAGAGGAGAGTCAGAGAGTGTCACAGTGTGTCTGAGAGAGAGTCATTGAGTATCTCTGTGTGTCTCAGAGTGAGTCAGAGAGTCTGGCAGTGCTTCTCATAGTGCGTCAGAAAGAGTCAGAGAGTGTCACGGTGTGTCAGAGATTGTCACAGTGTGACCGTGGGCGTGTCACACTATGTCAGAAAATGTCACAGTGTGTCCCTAATAGAGTCAGACAGTATCACTGTGTGTCGTAGAGAGTGTCAGAGAGTATCAATGCGTGTTACAGAGTGTCGGTGAGTGTCACAGTTTATCACAAAGAGTGTCACAGTGCGTCTCAGAGAGTGTCAGAGAGTGTCACAGCGTGTATCAGAGAGAGGCACAGTGTGTCAGAGTTTGTCTCAGAGTATGTCTCAGTGTCAGTGAGTGTCAAAGTGTTTCACGGAGTGTCTCAGGCAGTGTCACTGTGTGTCTCAGATAGTCTTACTTTGACTCCGAGAGAGAAATAGTGTGACACTGTGTATCAGCGAGAGACCGAGTGTGTCAGAGAGAGTCTCAGAGAGTGTCAGAGAGTGTCACAGCGTGTCCCAGAGAGGGTCAAAGAGTATCAGTATATATCTAATAGAGTGTCACAGTGTGAATCAGAGAGTGTCAAAGTGACTCTGAGAGAGAAATAGTTGACACAGTTTGTCAGCGAGAGACCGAGAGTGTCAGAGAGAGTCTCAGAGAGTTTCAGAGAGTGTCACAGCGTGTCTCAGAGAGGGTCAAAGAGTATCACTAAGTGTCTCAGTGAGTGTCACAGTGTGAATCAGAGAGTGTCAAAGTGACTCTGAGAGAGAAATAGTGTGACACAGTGTCTCAGCGAGAGACCGAGAGTGTCAGAGATAGTCTCAGAGTGTCAGAGATTGTCATACCATGTCCCAGAGAGAGTCAAAGAGTATCATTATATGTCTCAGAGTGTCAACGTGTGTATCAGAGAGTGTCACAGTGACTCTGAGAGAGACATAGTGAGACACAGTGTCTCAGCGAGAGACCGAGAGTGTCACAGTGGGTCTCAGTGTGTGACAGAGTGTGTCACAGTGTGTCTCGGACAGAGTCAGAGAGAGTCAGAGAGTGATACACAGTGTTTCTCATCGTGTGTTAGAGAGAGTCAGAGAGTGTGACAGGGTGTCACAGTCTGTCAGAGAGTGTCACAGTGTGTCAGAGAGAGAGAGTCAGGGAGTGTGACAGTGTATCAGAGAGTCTCTCAGTGCATCAGAGAGAGAGTCAAAGACTGTCGCAGTGTGCCTCAGTGTGTCGCAGTGTGTCAGAGAGAGTGAGTCAGAGAGTGTGTTAGTGTGTAAGAGAGTGTCACAGTTGGTCAGATAGAGAATCAGAGAGTGTCACAGTGTGTCTCAGCGTGTCAGAGAGTGTGACAGGGTGTCAGAGAGAGAATCAGAGAGTGACCCAGTGTGTCAGAGAGTGTCTCAGTATGTCACAGAACGTGTCAGAGAGAGTCAGAGTGTCATAGTTTTTCAGAGTGTCAGAGAGAGTCAGAGAATGTGACAGTGTTTCTCATGGTTTGTCAGAGAGTCAGAGAGTATCACAGGAGCGACAGTCTGTCAAAGCGTGTCATAGTTTGTCTCAGAGTGTCACAGTGTGTCAGAGAGAGATGGTCAGAGAGTGTGACAGTTGTCAGAGAAAGTCTCAGTGCGTCAGAGAGTGTCACAGAGTGTCTCAGAGCGTGTCAGAGAGTGTCTCAGTTTGTCTCAGAGAGAGTCAGAGAGCGTCAAAGTGCATCAGAGAGAGAGTCAGAGAGTGTCACTATGTCTCAGAGAGTGTCAGCAAGTCTCACAGTGTTTCAGAGAGTGTCACAGTGTGTCAGAGAGTCAGAGTGTGTCAGGGGTGTCACAGTCTGTCAGGTCGTGTCACAGTGTGTCTCAGAGAGAGTCAGAGAGTGTCACAGTGTATCAGAGAGTGTCTAAGTGTGTCAGAGAGAGAGTCAGAGAGTGTCACAGTGTGTCAGAGAGAGAGTCAGAGAGTTTCAGAATGTCAGAGAGCGTTACAGCGTTTCAGAGAGTGTCACATGTTATCAGAAAGAGAGAAAGAGAGTGTCACAGTGTGTCAGAGAGTCAGAGTGTTTGTGAGATTGTCACAGTGTGTCTCAGAGAGAGTCAGAGAGTGTCACAGTGTCTCAGAGAGTGTCACACTGTCTCAGAGAGTGTCACATTTTGTCAGAGTGTCACAGTGCGTCACAGAGCGATACAGAGAGAATCACTGTGTGTCTCAGAGAGAGTCACGTTGTGTCAGAGAGTGCCACAGTGTGTCTCAGAGAGAGACAGAGAGTATCACTGTGTGTCTCAGAGAGTCAGAGAGTGTGACAGTGTGTCTGCGAGAGTGTCAGAGAGAATCAGAGTGTGTCACAATGTTTATCGGAGTGTCAGAGAGTATCACAGTGTGTCAGAGAGAGAGAGTCAGAGAGCTTCAGACTGTGTCAGAGAGTCTCACAGTGTATCTCAGAGAGAGTCAAAGAGTTTCACAGTATCTCGGAGAGTGTCACATTGTGTCAGAGAGTGTCAATGCGTGTCTCAGAGCGAGGCGGAGAGTATCATTGTGTGTCTCAGAGAGAGAGAGAGGGAGAGAGAGTGTCACAGCTTATCACAGTCTGTCAGAGACTGTCATAGACTATCTCAGATTGTGTTAGAGAGTGTCACAGTGTGTCTCAGAGAGTCAGAGAGTGTCACAGTGTGTCTCAGAACGTGTCAGAGAGTGCCACAGTGTGTCTCAGAGAGTCAGATAGTCACACTGTGTCAGAGAGTGTCACAGTGTGTCTCAGAGAGTGACAGAGAGAGAGAGAGAGAGAGAGACCGTTTATCACATTGTGTCAGAGAGTGTCACAGACTGTCTCAGATGGTGTCAGAGAGTGTCACAGTGTGTCTCAGAGAGGGCTACAATGTGCCACAGTCTGTCAGAGAGTGTCAGAGTGTGTCTCAGAGAGCGTCAGATACAGTCAGAGAGTATCACTGTGTGTCTGAGAGTGTGTCAGAGAATGTCAGAGCCGACCTAGTGCGTCAGAGAGTGTCACAGGGTGTCACAGTCTGTCAGAGCGTGTCCAAGTTTGTCTCAGAGTGTCACGTGTGTCAGAGTGAGAGAGTCAGAGTGTGTGATAGTATGTCAGAGAGTGTTGCAGTGTGACTTAGAGAGAGTCAGAAAAAATCACAATGCGTCAGAGAGAATCAGAGAGTGTCAGCAATATGTCACAGTATTTCAGTGAGTGTCACAGGGTGACAAAGAGTGAGTCAGAGAGTGTCAAGGTCTGTCAGAGAGTGTCAAAGTCTGTCAGTGAGTGTCAGAGAGAGTCAGAGATTGTCACAGTCTGTCAGAGAGACAGAGAGACTCACAGTTTATCACAGTCTGTCAGAGTGTCACAGACTTTCTCAGATTCTGTCAGAGAGTGTCACAGTGTGTCTCAGAGTCAGAGAGTGTCTCTGTGTGTCAGAGGAGTGTCGGAGAGTGTCACAGTGTGTCAGAGAGTGTCACATTGTGTCTCGAAGAGAGTCAGAGAGTATCACTGTGTGTCTCAGAGAGAGTTAGAGAGTATCAATGCGTTTCTCAGAGTGTCAGAGAGTGCCACAGTATATCTCAGAGAGTGTCACAGTGTGTCTCAGAGAGTGTCTCAATGAGTCAGAGATAGAGATATTCGGACACAGTGTCCCAGCGAGAGACCGAGACTGTCAGAGAGAGTCTAAGAAAATGTCAGAGTGTGTCAGAGAGTGCCACCACATGTCTCAGATTGTGTCAGAGAGTGTCACAGTGTATCTCAGAGAGTGTCACAGTATCTCAGAGAGTGTCACAGTATCTCAGAGAGTCAGAGAGTGTCACATTGTGTCAGAGAGTGTCGCAGTGTGTCTCAGAGCGAGACAGAGAGTATCACTGCGTGTCTCAGAGAGAGTCAGACAGTGTCACAGTGTGACTCAGAGCGTGTCAGAGAGTGTCACAGTGTGTCTCAGACAGCGTCAAAGAGTGTTACAGGAGGCCTCAGAGCGTGTCACAGTGCGTCAGATAGTGTCACAGTGTGTCTCAGAGCGTGTCACAGTGTGTCAGAGAGTGTCTCAGTGAGTCTCGGAACGTGTCACAGTGTGTCAGAGAGTCTCACAGTGTGTCTCGGAGTGTGTCAGAGAGCGTCAAAGAGTGTTACAGTGTGTCTCAGAGGTGTCACCTTGTGTTTCAGAGCGTGTCACAGTGTGTCAGACAGTGTCACAGTGTGTCTCAGAGAATCGGAGAGTGTCACAGTGTGTCTCAAAGAATCAGAGAGTGTCACAGTGTGTCTCAGAGCGTGTCAGAGAGTGTCACAGTGTGTTACAGTGCGTCTCAGAGCGTGTCATAGTATGTCAGATAGTGTCACAGTGTGCCTCAGAGCGTGTCACAGTGTGTCAGATAGTGTCACAGTGTGTCAGAGAGTGTCACAGTGAGTCTTGGAGCGTGTCACAGTGTGTCAGAGAGTCTCACAGTGTGTCTCGGAGTGTATCAAAGAGCGTCAAAGAGTGTCACAGTGTGTCTCAGAGAGTGTCTCAATGAGTCAGAGATAGAGATATTTGGACACAGTGACCCAGCGAGAGACCGAGACTGTCAGAGAGTCTCAGAAAATGTCAGAGTGTGTCAGAGAGTGCCACCACATGTCTCAGATTGTGTCAGAGAGTGTCACAGTGTATCTCAGAGAGTGTCACAGTATCTCAGAGAGTCAGAGAGTGCACATTGTGTCAGAGAGTGTCGCAGTGTGTCTCAGAGCGAGACAGAGAGTATCACTGCGTGTCTCAGAGAGAGTCAGACAGTGTCACAGTTTGTCTCAGAGCGTGTCAGAGAGTGTCACAGTGTGTATCAGAGAGCGTCAAAGAGTGTTACAGTAGGCCTCAGAGCGTGTCACAGTGTGTCAGATAGTGTCCCAGTGTGTCTCAGAGCGTGTCACACTGTGTCAGAGAGTGTCACAGTGAGTCTCGGAACGTGTCACAGTGTGTCAGAGAGTCTCACAGTGTGTCTCGGAGTGTGTCAGAGAGCGTCAAAGAGTGTTACAGTGTGTCTCAGAGGTGTCGCCTTGTGTTTCAGAGCGGGTCACAGTGTGTCAGACAGTGTCACAGTGTGTCTCAAAGAATAAGAGAGTGTCACAGTGTGTCTCACAGAGTGTCAAAGTGTGTTACAGTGCGTCTCAGAGCGTGTCATGGTATGTCAGATAGTGTCACAGTGTGCCTCAGAGCGTGTCACAGTGTGTCGGATAGTGTCACAGTGTGTCAGAGAGTGTCACAGTGAGTCTTGGAGCGTGTCACAGTGTGTCAGAGAGTCTCACAGTGTGTCTCGGAGTGTATCAATGAGCGTCAAAGAGTGTCACAGTGTGTCTCAGAGAGTGTCAAAGTGTGTTACAGTGCGTCTCAGAGCGTGTAATAGTATGTCAGATAGTGTCGCAGTGTGTCTCAAAGCGTGTCACAGTGTGTCAGAGAGTGTTACAGTGTCTCTCAGAGCGTGTCACAGTGTATCTCAGAGCGGGACACAGTGTGTCAGAGAGTATCACAGTTTGTCTCAGAGAGTGTCAGAGAGAGTCAATTTGTGTCACAGTGTGACTCAGTGCATGTCACAGTGTGTCAGAGAGTATCATAGTGTGTCTCAGTAAGTGTCAGAGAGTGTACAGTGTGTCTCAGAGAGCATCAAAGTGTGTTACAGTGCGTCTCAGAGCGTGTCATAGTGTGTCAGATAGTGTCACAGTGTGTCAGATCTTGTCACACTGTGTCAGAGAGAGAGTCAGAGAGTTTCAGAGTGTTTGTGAAAGTGTCACAGTGTGTCTCAGAGCGCGTCAAAGTGTGTTACAGTTCATCTCAGAGCGCGTAATCGTGTGTCAGATAGTGGCACAGTGTGTCTCAGAGTGTGTCAATGTGTCAGATTGTGTCACAGTCTGTCAGAGCATGTCTCAGAGTGTCGGAGGTAGTCAGATAGTGTCACAGTGTGTCTCAGAGTGTCAGAGAGTGTCACAGTGTGACAGGGAGTGTAACAGGGTGTCAGAGAGAGAGAGTCAGAGAGTGTCACAGTGTGGCAGAGAGTGTCACCGTGTGTCTCAGAGTGTCAGAGAGAATCCGAGAGTGTCACATTCTGTCAGAGTGTGTCTCAGAGTGTCAGATGGAGTCAGAAAGTGTCACAGTGTGTCAGAGATTGTCACAATGTGTCAGAGAGAGAGATTCAGAGAGTTTTAGTGTGTCAGGGAGTGTCACAGTGAGTCTTAGAGAGTTTCTGAGAGTGTTGCAGTAACTCATAGAGTGTCACATTGTGTTAGAGAGTGTCACAGTGTGTCTCAGAGCGAGACAGAGAGTATCACTGTGTGTCTCAGAGAGAGTCAGAGACTGGCACTGCGTGTCTCAGAGAGTATCAAAGAGAGACAGAGAGACTCACAGTTTATCACAGTCCGTCAGAGTCTCACAGACTGTCTCAGATTCTGTCAGAGAGTGTCGCAGTTGTGTCTCCGAGAGAGTCAGAGAATGCCACAGTGTGTCTCAGAGCGTGTCAGAGAGTGTCAAAGTGTGTCACAGTGTGTCACAGTGTGTCTTCGAGAGTGTCCAAGAGAGTCAAAGAGTGTCACAGTGTGTCAGAGTGTGTCACAGTGTGTCTCCGAGAGTGTCCAAGAGAGTCAAAGAGTGTCTCAGTGAGTGTCCGAGAGAGTCAGACCGTGTCACAGTCTGTCATAGCATGTCTCAGATTGGCAGAGGTAGTCACAAAGAGTCACAGTGTGTCTCAGAGAGGTTCAGCATGTGTCACAGTGCTTCAGAGTGTGTAACAGGGTGTCAGAGAGAGAGTCAGAGATTGTCACACTGTGTCAGAGAGTGTCACAGTGTGTCAGAGAGTGTCACAGTGTTTCTCCGAGAGTGCCAGAGAGATTCCGAGAGTGTCACAGTCTGTCCGAACATGTCTCAGAGTGTCAGAGGTCGTCACAAAGTGTCACGGTGTGTCTCAGAGTGCCAGTGTCTCACCGTGTGACAGAGATTGTCACAGTGTGTCAGAGAGAGAGCCAGAGCATGTCAGAGAGTGTCACAGAGTGTCTCAGAGCGAGACAGAGAGTATCACTCTGTGTCTCAGAGAGTGTCAGAGAGTATCAATGCATGTCTCAGAGTGTCAGAGAGTGTCAAAGTGTTTCACGGTGTGTCTCAGAAAGTGCCACGGTGTGTCTCAGAGAGTGTCACAGTGTGTCTCAGTGAGTGTCAGAGAGAGTCTGAGAGTGTGGCAGTGTTTCTCATCGTGTGTTAGAGAGCGTCAGAGAGTGTCACAGGGTTTCACAGTCTGTCAGAGTATGTCCAAGTTTGTCTCAGAGTGTCATGTGCGTCAGAGTGAGAGAGTCAGAGAGTGTGATAGTGTGTCAGAGAGTGTCGCAGTGTATCAGGGAGAGAGTCAGAGAGTGCCATAGTGTGACTCAGAGGGTGTCAGAGTCTGTCACAGTGTGTCTGAGAGAGAGTCAGAGAGTATCACAATGCGTCAGAGAGAGTCAGAGAGTGTCAGCAATGTGTCACAGTATTTCAATGAGTGTCACAGGGTGTCAAAGAGTGAGTCAGAGAGTGTCACGGTCTGTCAGAGCATGTCTCAGTGTGTCAGAGGTAGTCACAAATGTGACAGTGTGTCTCAGAGAGGGTCCACAAGTGTCACAGTGCTTCAGAGAGTGTCACAGGATGTCAGAGGTCGAGTCAGAGTGTCGCAGTGTGTCAGAGTGTCACAGCGCGTCTCAGAGAGTGTCAGAGAGAGTCCGAGAGTGTCACAGTCTGTCAGAGCATGTCTCAGAGTGTCAGAGGTAGTCATAAAGTGTCACAGTGTGTCTCAGAGAGGGTCAGAGAATATCACTGTGTGTCTCAGAGTGTGTCAAAACGTCTCAGAGAGTATCACATTGTGTCACAGCGTGTCTCAGAGCGAGACAGAGAGTATCACTCTGTGTCTCAGAGAGTGTCACAGTGTGTCTCAGAGAGTGTCAGAGAGCGACAGAGAGAGTCACAGTTTACCACAGTCTGAAAGGAAGTGTCACAGACTATCTCAGAATGTGACAGAGAGTGTCAGAGAGTGTCACTGTATGCCTCAGAGAGAGTCAGAGAGTGTCACAGTGTGTCTCAGAGAGTGTAATGGAGTGTCAGAGAGAGTTAGAGAGTGTCAGAATAAGTTTCGGAGAGTGTCAGAGAGAGTCAGAGAGTGTCACAGTGTGTCTCAGAGAGTGTAATGGAGTGTCAGAGAGAGTTAGAGAGTGTCAGAATAAGTTTCAGAGAGTGTCAGAGAGAGTCAGAGAGTATCTCTGTGTGTCTCAGAGTGTCAGAAAATGTCAGAGAGCATCGCAGTGTGTCAGAGTGTCACAGTGTGACAAATATTATCACAGTGTGTCAGAGGAGAGTCAGAGTGTCACAGGGTTTTTCAGAGAGAGTCAGTGAGCATCTCTGTGTGTCTCAGAGAGAGTCAGAGAATGTCACAGTGTGTCTCAGAATGAGTCAAACAGTATCCCTGTGTGTCAGAGGAGAGTCAGAGAGTGTCACAGTGTGTCAGAGTGTCACTGTGTGTCTCTAAGAGAGTTCGAGAATACTACTGTATGTCTCAGAGACTGTCAGAGAATATCAATGCGTGTCTCAGATTGTCAGAGGGTGTCATCGTGTATCTCAGAGAGTGTCAGAGTGTGTCTCAGACAGTGTCAGAGAGTGTCACGGTCTGTCAGAGGTTGTCTCAGACGGTCAGAGAGTGTCAAAGTGATTCACGATGTATCTCAGAAAGTGCCACAGTGTGTCTCAGAGAGTGTCACAGTGTATCTCAGAGAGTGTCAGAGAGAGTCCAAGAGTGTGGTAGTGTTTCTCATAGTGTGTCAGAGAGCATCAGAAAGTGTCACAGGGTTTCACAGTCTGTCAGAGCATGTCCAAGTTTGTCAGAGTGTCACGTGTGTCAGAGTGAGATAGTCAGAGAGTGTCACAGTGTGACTCAGAGAGAGTCAGAACGTGTCAGAGAGCATCAGAGAGTGTCAGCAATGTGTCACAGTATTTCAGTGAGTGTCACAGGGTGTCAAAGACTGAGTCAGAGAGTGTCACGGTCTGTCAGAGAGTGTCACAGTGTGTCAGAGACTGTCAGTGAGAGGCAGAAAGCGTCACAGACTGTCAGAGCATTTCTCAGAGTATCAGAGGGAGTCAGAATTTGTCGCAGTGTGTCTCCGAGTCTGTCACAGTGTCTCAGGGAGTGTCACACTGTGTCAGGGAGTGTCACAGTTTGTCTCAGAGGGAGACAGAGAGTATCACTGTGTGTCTCAGTGAGTGTCCCAGTGTGTGTCAGAGAGTGTCAGAGAGAGACAGAGAAAGACACAGTTCATCACAGTGTGTCAGAGAGTGTCACAGACCGTCAGAGCATTTCTCAGAGTATCAGAGGGAGTCAGAATTTGTCGCAGTGTGTCTCCGAGTCTGTCACAGTGTCTCAGGTAGTGTCACACTGTGTCAGGGAGTGTCACAGTTTGTCGTAGAGGGAGACAGAGAGTATCACTGTGTATCTCAGTGAGTGTCCCAGTGTGTCTCAGAGAGTGTCAGAGAGAGACAGAGAAAGATACAGTTCATCACAGTGTGTCAGAGAGTGTCACAGACTTTCTCAGATTGTGTCAGAGAGTGTCAGATAGCGTCTTAGAGAGCGTTAGTGTGTCACAGTTTGTCAGAGACTGTCACAGTGTGTCTCAGAGAGTGTAAGGGAGTATCAGAGATTGTTAAAGAGTGTCACAGTGTGTTTCAGCGAGCGTCAGAGGGAGTCAGGAACCGTTCCAGTGAGTAGGAGAGTGTCCCAGAGAGTCAGACATTCACACAGTGTGTCAGAGGAGAGTCAGAGAGTGTCACAGTGTGTCTGAGAGAGAGTCATTGAGTATCTCTGTGTGTCTCAGAGTGAGTCAGAGAGTCTGGCAGTGCTTCTCATAGTGCGTCAGAAAGAGTCAGAGAGTGTCACGGTGTGTCAGAGATTGTCACAGTGTGACCGTGGGCGTGTCACACTATGTCAGAAAATGTCACAGTGTGTCCCTAATAGAGTCAGACAGTATCACTGTGTGTCGTAGAGAGTGTCAGAGAGTATCAATGCGTGTTACAGAGTGTCGGTGAGTGTCACAGTTTATCACAAAGAGTGTCACAGTGCGTCTCAGAGAGTGTCAGAGAGTGTCACAGCGTGTATCAGAGAGAGGCACAGTGTGTCAGAGTTTGTCTCAGAGTATGTCTCAGTGTCAGTGAGTGTCAAAGTGTTTCACGGAGTGTCTCAGGCAGTGTCACTGTGTGTCTCAGATAGTCTTACTTTGACTCCGAGAGAGAAATAGTGTGACACTGTGTATCAGCGAGAGACCGAGTGTGTCAGAGAGAGTCTCAGAGAGTGTCAGAGAGTGTCACAGCGTGTCCCAGAGAGGGTCAAAGAGTATCAGTATATATCTAATAGAGTGTCACAGTGTGAATCAGAGAGTGTCAAAGTGACTCTGAGAGAGAAATAGTTGACACAGTTTGTCAGCGAGAGACCGAGAGTGTCAGAGAGAGTCTCAGAGAGTTTCAGAGAGTGTCACAGCGTGTCTCAGAGAGGGTCAAAGAGTATCACTAAGTGTCTCAGTGAGTGTCACAGTGTGAATCAGAGAGTGTCAAAGTGACTCTGAGAGAGAAATAGTGTGACACAGTGTCTCAGCGAGAGACCGAGAGTGTCAGAGATAGTCTCAGAGTGTCAGAGATTGTCATACCATGTCCCAGAGAGAGTCAAAGAGTATCATTATATGTCTCAGAGTGTCAACGTGTGTATCAGAGAGTGTCACAGTGACTCTGAGAGAGACATAGTGAGACACAGTGTCTCAGCGAGAGACCGAGAGTGTCACAGTGGGTCTCAGTGTGTGACAGAGTGTGTCACAGTGTGTCTCGGACAGAGTCAGAGAGAGTCAGAGAGTGATACACAGTGTTTCTCATCGTGTGTTAGAGAGAGTCAGAGAGTGTGACAGGGTGTCACAGTCTGTCAGAGAGTGTCACAGTGTGTCAGAGAGAGAGAGTCAGGGAGTGTGACAGTGTATCAGAGAGTCTCTCAGTGCATCAGAGAGAGAGTCAAAGACTGTCGCAGTGTGCCTCAGTGTGTCGCAGTGTGTCAGAGAGAGTGAGTCAGAGAGTGTGTTAGTGTGTAAGAGAGTGTCACAGTTGGTCAGATAGAGAATCAGAGAGTGTCACAGTGTGTCTCAGCGTGTCAGAGAGTGTGACAGGGTGTCAGAGAGAGAATCAGAGAGTGACCCAGTGTGTCAGAGAGTGTCTCAGTATGTCACAGAACGTGTCAGAGAGAGTCAGAGTGTCATAGTTTTTCAGAGTGTCAGAGAGAGTCAGAGAATGTGACAGTGTTTCTCATGGTTTGTCAGAGAGTCAGAGAGTATCACAGGAGCGACAGTCTGTCAAAGCGTGTCATAGTTTGTCTCAGAGTGTCACAGTGTGTCAGAGAGAGATGGTCAGAGAGTGTGACAGTTGTCAGAGAAAGTCTCAGTGCGTCAGAGAGTGTCACAGAGTGTCTCAGAGCGTGTCAGAGAGTGTCTCAGTTTGTCTCAGAGAGAGTCAGAGAGCGTCAAAGTGCATCAGAGAGAGAGTCAGAGAGTGTCACTATGTCTCAGAGAGTGTCAGCAAGTCTCACAGTGTTTCAGAGAGTGTCACAGTGTGTCAGAGAGTCAGAGTGTGTCAGGGGTGTCACAGTCTGTCAGGTCGTGTCACAGTGTGTCTCAGAGAGAGTCAGAGAGTGTCACAGTGTATCAGAGAGTGTCTAAGTGTGTCAGAGAGAGAGTCAGAGAGTGTCACAGTGTGTCAGAGAGAGAGTCAGAGAGTTTCAGAATGTCAGAGAGCGTTACAGCGTTTCAGAGAGTGTCACATGTTATCAGAAAGAGAGAAAGAGAGTGTCACAGTGTGTCAGAGAGTCAGAGTGTTTGTGAGATTGTCACAGTGTGTCTCAGAGAGAGTCAGAGAGTGTCACAGTGTCTCAGAGAGTGTCACACTGTCTCAGAGAGTGTCACATTTTGTCAGAGTGTCACAGTGCGTCACAGAGCGATACAGAGAGAATCACTGTGTGTCTCAGAGAGAGTCACGTTGTGTCAGAGAGTGCCACAGTGTGTCTCAGAGAGAGACAGAGAGTATCACTGTGTGTCTCAGAGAGTCAGAGAGTGTGACAGTGTGTCTGCGAGAGTGTCAGAGAGAATCAGAGTGTGTCACAATGTTTATCGGAGTGTCAGAGAGTATCACAGTGTGTCAGAGAGAGAGAGTCAGAGAGCTTCAGACTGTGTCAGAGAGTCTCACAGTGTATCTCAGAGAGAGTCAAAGAGTTTCACAGTATCTCGGAGAGTGTCACATTGTGTCAGAGAGTGTCAATGCGTGTCTCAGAGCGAGGCGGAGAGTATCATTGTGTGTCTCAGAGAGAGAGAGAGGGAGAGAGAGTGTCACAGCTTATCACAGTCTGTCAGAGACTGTCATAGACTATCTCAGATTGTGTTAGAGAGTGTCACAGTGTGTCTCAGAGAGTCAGAGAGTGTCACAGTGTGTCTCAGAACGTGTCAGAGAGTGCCACAGTGTGTCTCAGAGAGTCAGATAGTCACACTGTGTCAGAGAGTGTCACAGTGTGTCTCAGAGAGTGACAGAGAGAGAGAGAGAGAGAGAGACCGTTTATCACATTGTGTCAGAGAGTGTCACAGACTGTCTCAGATGGTGTCAGAGAGTGTCACAGTGTGTCTCAGAGAGGGCTACAATGTGCCACAGTCTGTCAGAGAGTGTCAGAGTGTGTCTCAGAGAGCGTCAGATACAGTCAGAGAGTATCACTGTGTGTCTGAGAGTGTGTCAGAGAATGTCAGAGCCGACCTAGTGCGTCAGAGAGTGTCACAGTGTGTCAGACTTTGCCACAGTGTGTCAGAGGAGAGTCAGAGAGTGTCACAGTATTCCTCAGAGACAGTCAGAGAGTATGCTTGTGTGTCTCAGAGAGAGTGAGAGTGTGTCACAGTGTGTCTCAGAGAGAGTCAGAGAGTGTGGCAGTGTTTCTCATAGTGCATCAGAAAGTCAGAGAATGTCACAGTGTGTTTCAGAGTGTCACAGTGTGTCCCGAAGAGAGTCAGAGAGTATCACTGCGTGTCTCAGCGAGTGTCAGAGAGTATCAATGCGTGCCTCAGAGTGTCAGAGAGTGTCAGTGTACCGCAGAACGTCTCACAGCGTCTCAGAGCGAGTCAAAGAGTATCCCTATGTGTCTCAGAGAGTGTCACACTGTGTCTCAGAGAGTGTCAGAGAAAGTCATAAAATGTGGCAGTGTTTCTCATAGTGTGTCAGAGAGAGTCAGAGAGTGTCACAGGGTGTCACAGTCTGTCAGAGCGTCACAGTTTGTCTCAGAGTGTCACAGTGTGTCAGAGAGAGAGTCAGAGAATGTGACAGTGTGTCAGAGAGTGTCTCAGTGTATCGTAGAGAGAGTCAGAGAGTGTCACAATGTGTCAGAGTGTCACAGTGTGATTCAGCGAGTGTCAGAGAGAGTCAGAGATTATCGCTGTGTGTCTCAGAGGGTGTCAGAGAATATCAGAGCCATGCAAGTGTGTCAGAGAGTGTCACAGTGTGTCAGAGATTGTCACTGTGTTTCAGAGGAGAGTCAAAGAGTGTCACAGTGTGTCTCAGAGAGTGTCAAAAAGTGTGGCAGTGTTTCACATAGTGTGTCAGAGAGAGTCAGAGAGTGTGACAGTGTATCGGAGATTGTCTCAGTGCGTCGGAGAGAGAGTCAGAGAGTGTTTTACAGTGTATCAGAGATTGTCTCAGTGCGTCGGAGAGGGAGTCGGAGAGTGTGACAGTGTATCAGAGAGTGTCTCAGTGCATCAGAGAGAGTCAGAGAGTGTCGCAGTGTGTCAGAGAGAGAGAGTTAGAAAGTGTGTCAGTGTGTAAGAGAGTGTCACAGTGGCTCAGAGAGAGAGTCAGAGAGTGTCACAGTGCATCTCAGCGTGTCAGAGAGTGTGACAGGGTGTCAGAGAGAGAATCAGAGAGTGACACAGTGTGTCAGATTGTCACAGTATGTCATAGAAAGTGTCAGAGAGAGTCAGAGCGTCATAGATTTTCAGAGCGTGTCTCAGAGTGCCAGAGACAGTCACAGAGCGTGGCAATGTTTCTCATGGTTTTTCAGAGAGTCAGAGAGTCTCACAGGGTGTCACAATCTGTCAGAGACTGTCACAGTTTGTCTCAGAGTGTCACAGCGTGTCAGAGAGTGTGACAGTGTGTCACAGAGAGAGTCAGAGAGTTTCACAGTATCTCAGAGAGTGTCACATTGTGTCAGAGAGTGTCACAGTGCGTCTCAGAAAGAGAGAGAGTGTCACAGTTTATCACAGTCTGTCAGAGAGTGTCACAGACTGTCTCAGATTGTGTCAGCGGGTGTCAGAGAGTGTCACAGTGTGTCTCAGAGAGAGTCAGAGAGTATCTCTGTGTGTCAGAGGAGAGTCAGAGAGTGTCACAGTGTGTTTCAGAGAGAGTCAGGGAATATCCCTGTGTGTCTCAGAGAGAAACAGACAGTGACTCTGAATGTCAGAGGGTGTCAGAGAGTTTCGCAGTGTGTCTCAGAGAGAGTCAGAGAGTGTCACAGTGTGTCTCAGAGAGAGTCAGAGAGTATCTCTGTGTGTCAGAGGAGAGTCAGAGAGTGTCACAGTGTATGTCAGAGAGAGTCAGAGAATATCCCTGTGTGTCTCAGAGAGAAACAGACAGTGACTCTGAATGTCAGAGGGTGTCAGAGAGTTTCGCAGTGTGTCTCAGAGAGAGTCAGAGAGTGTCACAATGTGTCTCAGAGATTGGCAACAATGTCATAGTGCTTCAGTGAGTGTCGAAGGGTGTCAGAGAGAGTCAGAGAGTGTCACATTGTGTCAGAGTGTGTCTCAGAGAGTGTCCGAGAGAGTCAGAGTATGTCACAGTGTGTCAGATAGTGTCACAGTGTGTCTCAGAGAGTGTCAGAGAGAGTCAGAGAGTGTCACAGTCTGTCAGAGCATGTCTCAGACTGTCAGAGGTAGTCACCAAGTGTCACAGTATGTCTCAGAGCGTCAGGGAGTCTCACAGTGTGACAGAGATTGTCACAGCATGTCAGCGAGATAGCCAGAGCGTGTCAGAGTGTGTCTCAGAGTGTGTCACAGTGCCACAGAGAGTGTCACATTGTGTCAGAGAGTGTCAGAGTGTGTCTCAGAGAGAGACAGAGAGCATCACTCTGTGTCTCAGAGAGTGTGACAGTGTGTCTCAGAGAGTATCAGAGAGAGACAGCGAGATTCACAGCTTACCACAGTCTGAAATAAAGTGTCACAGACGATCTCAGAATATGTCAGAGAGTGTCAGAGTGTTACTGTGTGTCTCAGAGAGAGTCAGAGAGTGTTACAGTGCGTCACAGTCTGTCAGAGAGTTGCACAGTGTGTCTCAGAGAGCGTAAGGGAGTGTCAGAGAGAGTTAGAGAGTGTCACAGTAAGTTTCAGACAGTGTCAGAGAGTCAGTGGGTATCGCTGTTTGTCTCAGAGAGTGTCAGAGAAAGTCAGAAAGCATTTCAGTGTGTCCGAGAGTATCACAGCGTGTCAGAAGAGAATCAGAGTGCCAGAATATGTCTCAGAGAGAGTCAGAGCCCATCTCTGTGTGTCTCAGAGCGTGTCAGAGAGTATCACAGATTATCAGAAAGAGAGTCTAGAGTGTCACAATGTGTCAGAGAGTATCACTGTGTGTCTCGGAGAGAGTCAGAGTATGTCACAGTGTGTCTCAGAGAGTGTCAGAGAGAGACAGAGAGAGTTACACTTTATCACAGTCTATCAGAGACTGTCTCAGATTGTGTCAGAGAGTGTGACAGTGTGTCTCAGAGTGAGTCAGAGAGTGTCACAGTGTGTCTCAGAGAATGTCAGAGTGCCACAGTATGTCTCAGAGAGTCAGAAAGTGTCACACTGTGTCAGAGAGTGTCACAGTGTGTCTCAGAGTGAGACAGATAGCATCACTGTGTGTCTCAGAGAGTGTCACAGTGTGTCTCAGAGAGTGACAGAGAGAGACACAGCTTACCACAGTGTGTCAGAGAGTGTCACAGACTGTCTCAGAGAAGTGTCAGAGAGTGTCACAGTGTGTCTCAGAGAGTGTAAGGGAGTGTCAGAGAGTGTTAGATAGTGTGATAGTGTCACAGTGTGTTTCAGCGAGTGTCAGAGAGATTCAGAGAGTATTACTGTGTGTCTCAGAGAGTGTCAGAGAATGTCAGAGCCATCCCAGCGCATCAGAGAGTGTCACAGTGTGTCAGATTTTGTCACAGTGTGTCAGAGGAGAGTCAGCGAGTGTCACAGTGTGTCTCAGAGAGAGTCAGAGAGTATGTTTGTGTGTCTCAGAGAGAGTGAGAGCGTGTCACAGTGTGTCTCAAAGGGAGTCAGAGCGTGTGGTAGTGTTTCTCATAGTGCATCAGAAAGAGTCAGAGAATGTCACAGTGTGTTTCAGAGTGTCACAGTGTGTCCCGAAGAGAGTCAGAGAGTATCGCTGCGAATCTCAGAGAGACATAAAGAGTATCACTGTGTTTCTCAGAGAGTATCAATGCGTGTCTCAGAGTGTCAGAGAGTGTCATCGTGTATCTCAGAGAGTGTCACAGTGTGTCTCAGAGAGAGTCAAAGAGTATCACAATGTGTCTCAGAGAGTGTCACAGTGTGTCTCAGAGAGGGTCAGAGAATGTGGCAGTGTTTCTCATAGAGTGTCAGAGAGAGTCAGAGAGTGGCACAGGGTGTCACAGTCTGTCAGAGCGTGTCACAGTTTGTCTCAGAGTGTCACAGGGTGTCAGAGAGAGAGTCAGAGAGTGTGACAGTGTGTCACTGAGGGTCTCAGTGCGTCAGAGAGAGAGTCAGAGAGTGTGACAGTGTGTCAGAGAGTGTCACAGTGTGTCTCAAAGGGAGTCAGAGAGTGTCTCAGGTTATCGGAAAGAGAGTCTAGAGTGTCACAATGTGTCAGAGAGTGTCACAGTGTGTTAGACATAGCGTCAGAGAGTTTCAGAGTGTTTTGGAGAGTGTCACATTGTGTCTCAGAGAGAGTCAGAAAGTGTCACACTGTCTCAGAGAGTGTCACAGTGTGTGTCAGAGAGAGTCAGAGAGTGTCACAGTGTGTCAGAGAGTGTCACAGTGTGTCTGTGAGAGCTTTAGAGAGAGTCAGAGTGTGTCACTATTTTTCTCAGAGTATCACAGGGTGTCAGAGAGAGAGTCAGAGCGTTTTAGAGTGTGTCAGACAGTGTCGCAGTGTGTCTCAGAGAAAGTCAGAGAGTATCACAGTATCTCAGAGAGTGTCACATTGTGTCAGAGAGTGTCACTGTGAGTGTCAGAGAGAGAGAGAGTGTCAACGTTTATCACAGTCTGTCAGAGAGTGTCACAGACTGTTTCAGATTGTGTCAGAGGGTGTCAGAGAATGTCACAGTGTGTCTCAGAGAGAGTCGGAGAGTATCTCTGTGTGTCAGAGGAGAGTCAGGGAATGTCACAGTGTGTGTCAGAGAGAGTCAGAGAATGTCCCTGTTTGTCTCCGAGAGATTCAGACAGTGTCTCTGTATGTCAGAGAGTGTCAGAGAGTGTCACAGTGTGTCTCAGAGAGAGTCAGAGAGTTTCACAGTATCTCAGAGAGTGTCACATTGTGTCAGAGAGTGTCATCGTGTGTCTCAGAGCGAGACAGAGAGTATCATTGTGTCTCAGAGAGTCAGAGAATGTCACAGTGTGTCTCAGAGAGTGTCAGAGAGAGACAGAGAGAGTCACAGTTTATCACAGTCTGTCAGAGACTGTCATAGACTGTCTCAGATTGTGTCAGAGAGTGTCACAGTGTGTCTCAGAGCGTGTCAGAGAGTGCCACAGTGTGTCACAGAGAGTCAGAAAGTGTCACACTGAGTCAGAGAGTGTCACAGTGAGTCTCAGAGTGAGACAGATAGCATCGCTGTGTGTCTCAGAGTGTGTCACAGTGTGTCTGAGAGAGTGACAGAGAGAGAGACTCAGTTTATCACAATGTGTCAGAGAGTGTCACATACTGTCTCAGATTGTGTCAGAGAGTTTCATAGAGTGTCACTGTGTATCTCAGAGGGTGTTACAATGTATCGCAATCAGTCGGAGAGTGTCACAGTGTGTCTCAGAGAGTGTCACAGTGTGTTTCAGAGCATGTCAGAGACTGTCACAATGTGTTTCAGAGATTGTCAGCAAGTGTCACAGTGCTTCAGAGAGTGTCAAAGCGTGTCAGAGAGAGTCAGAGAGTGTCACAGTGTGTCAGATAGTGTCACAGTGTGTCTCAGAGTGTGTCAGAGAGAGTCAGAGAGTGTCAGAGTCTGTCAGAGCATGTCTCAGAGTGTCAGGTAGTCACAATGTGACACAGTGTGTCTCGGAGAGGGTCAGCAAGTGTCACAGTGCTTCAGAGTGTGTCACAGGGTGTCAGAGAGAGAGAGTCATAGAGTGTCACAGTTTGTCAGAGAGTATCACAGTGTGTTTCAGAGCATGTCAGAGACTGTCACAATGTGTCTCAGAGATTGTCAGCAAGTGTCACATTGCTTCAGAGAGTGTCAAAGTGTGTCAGAGAGAGTCAGAAAGTGTCACAGTGCGTCAGATAGTGTCACAGTGTGTCTCAGAGTGTGTCAGAGAGAGTCAGAGAGTTTCACAGTCTGTCAGAGCATGTCTCAGAGTGTCTCAGTGTGTCTCAGAATGGGTCAGCAAGTGTCACAGTGCTTCAGAGTGTGTCACAGGGTGTCAGAGAGAGAGTCATAGAGTGTCACAGTGTGTCAGAGAGTGTCACAGCGTCTCGCCGAGAGTGTCAGAGAGAGTCAGGGAGTGTCCCAGTCTGTCAGAGCATGTCTCAGCGTGTCAGAGGTAGTCACCAAGTGTCACAGTGTGTCTCAGTGTCAAAGAGATTCATAGTGTGACAGGGAATGTCACAGTGTCAGAGAGATAGCCAGAGTGTGTCAGCGTGTGTCTCAGAGTGTGTCACAGTGTCTGAGAGAGTGTCACATTGTGTCAGCGCATGTCACAGTGTGTCTCAGAGCGAGACAGAGAGTATCACTGCGTGTCTCAGAGAGTGTCACAGTGTGTCTCAGAGAGTGTCAGAGAGAGACAGTTAGCGTCACAGTTTTCCACAGCCTGAAATAAAGTGTCACAGACTATCTCAGAATGTGTCAGAGAGTGGCATTGTGTGTTACTGTGTGTCTCAGAGAGTCAGTGAGTGTTACAGTGTGTCACAGACTGTCAGAAACTGTCACAGTGTGACTCAGAGAGTGTAAGGGAGTGTAAGAGAGATTTAGAGAGTGTCACAGTAAGTTTCAGAGAGTGCCAGAGAGAGTCAGAGAGTATCTCTGTGTGTCTCAGAGAGTGTCGGAGAAAGTCATAGAGTATTGCAGTGTGTCATAGAATGTCACAGTGTGTCTCAGAGAGTCAGAAAGTGTCACACTGTGTCAGATAATGTCACACTCTGTCAGAGAGTGTCACAGTGTGTCTCAGAGAAAGTCAGAAAGTATGCTTGCGCGTCTCAGAGAGAGTGAGAGGGTGTCACAGTGTGTCTCAGAGAGAGTGGCAGTGTTTCTCATAGTGCATCAGAAAGAGTCAGAGAATGTCACAGTGTGTTTCAGAGTGTCACAGTGTGTCCCGAAGAGAGTCAGAGAGTATCACTGTGTGTCTCAGAGAGTGTCAGAGAGTATCAATGCGTGTCTCCGAGTGTCAGAGAGTGTCAACATGCACCTCAGAGAGTGTCACAGCGTGTCTCATAGAGAGTTAAAGAGTATCACTATGTGTCTCAGAGAGTGTCACAGTGTGTCTCAGAGAGTGTCAGGGAACGTCAGAGAATGTGGCAGTGTTTTTCATAGTGTGTCAGAGAGGGTCAGAGAGTGTCACAGGGTGTCACAGTCTGTCAGAGCGTGTCACAGTTTGTCTTAGAGTGTCACAGTGTGTCAGAGAGAGAGAGTCAGAGAGTGTGACAGTGTTCACAGAGGGTCTCAGTGCGTCAGAGAGAGAGTCAGAGAGTGTGACAGTGTGTCAGAGAGTGTCACATGTTATCCGAAAGAGAGTAAGAGAGTGTCACAATGTGTCAGAGTGTCACATTGTGTCAGATAGAGAGTCAGAGAGTTTCAGAGTGTTTGAGGGAGTGTCACAGTGTGTCTCAGAGAGAGTCAGAGAGTGTCACAGTGTCTCAGAGAGAGTCAGAGAGTGTCACACTGTCTCAGAGGGTGTCACACTATCTCATAGAGTGTCACAGTGCGTCTGAGAGCGAGACAGAAAGTATGACTGTGTGTCTCAGTGAGAGTCAGAGAGTGTCACAATGTGTCAGCGAGTGTCACAGTTTGTCTCAGAGCGCGATAGAGAGTATCACTGTGTGTCTCAGAAAGTGTGACAGTGTGTCAGAGAGTGTCACAGTGTGTCTCGGAGAGTGTCAGGAAGTGTCACAGTGTTTTAGAGAGTGTCACAGGGTATCAGACAGCGAGTCAGAGATTGTTACAATGTGTCAGAGAGGGTCACAGTGTGTCTCAGAGAGTGTCAGAGAGAGTCAGAGATTGACACAGTCTGTCACAGTGTGTCTCAGAGTGTCATAGAGTTTCACAGTGTGTCAGAGATTGTCACAGTGTGTCAGAGAGAGAGTCAGAGAGTTTCAGAGTGTTTGAGAGAGTGTCACAGTGTCTCAGAGAGAGTCAGAGAGTGTCATTGTATCTCCGAGAGTATCACATTGTGTCAGAGATTGTCACTGTGTGTTTCAGAGCGATACAGAGAGTATCACTATGTGTCTCAGAGAGAGTAACAGTGTGTCAGAGAGTGTCAGAATGTGTCTCTGAGACTGTCAGCAAGAGTCCGCGAGTGTCAGTGTTTCTCAGAGTGTCAGAGAGTGTCACAGTGTGTCGCAGATTGTCACAGTACGTCAGGGAGAGAGTCAGAGAGTTTCAGATTGTGTCAGAGAGTGTCACAGCGTGTCTCAGAGAGAGTCAGGGAGTTTCACAGTATCTCAGAGAGTGTCACATTGTGTCAGAGAGTGTCAATATGTGTCTCAGAGCGAGACAGAGTATCACTGTGTGTCTCAGAGATAGACAGAGAGTGTCACACTTTATCACAGTCTGTCAGAGAGTGTCACAGATTTTCTCAAATTGTATCAGAGGGTGTCAGAGAGTGTCACAGTATATCACCGTCTGTCAGAGAGTGTCACAGTCCGTCTCAAATAGTGTCCAGAGAGTGACAGAGAGAGTATGAGAGTGTCACAGTGTGTCTCAGAGGGTATTTGAAAGAGTCAGAGTGTCACAGTGTGTCTCAGAGAGAGTCGGTGAGTGAGGTAGTGTTTCTCATATTGTGTAAGAAAGAGTCAGCGAGTGTGACAGTGTGTCTCAGAGTGTCACAGAGAGTCAGAGATTGTCACGGAGTGTCAGAGAGAGAGAGTGAGAGAGTGTCACAGCGTGTCTCCAAGAGAGTCAGAGAGTATCATAGTGTGGCAGAGAGTGTCACAGTGTGTTTCAGAGAGAGATAGAGAGTTTCACAGTATCTCAGAGAATGTCACATTGTGTCAGAGAGTGTCACTGTGTGTCTCAGAGCGAGACAGACTATCACTGTGTGTCTCAGAGAAAGACAGAGAGTGTCACAGTTTATCACAGTCTGTCAGAGAGTGTCACAGACTGTTTCAGATTGTGTCAGAGGGTGTCAGAGAATGTCACAGTGTGTCTCAGAGATAGTCCGAAAGTATCACTGCGTGTCTCTGAGAGAGAGTCCGAGAGCATCACTGTGTGTCTCAGAGAGTGTCATAGAGTATCAAAGCGTGTCTTAGAGAGTCAGAGACTGTCACAGTGTATCTCAGAGAGTGTCACCTTGTGCCTCAGAGAGTGTCAAAGTGTGTCAGTGTGTGTCTCGGAGTGTGTTTCAGAGTCTGTCTCAGAGTGTCAGAGAGTGTCAAAGTGTGTCTCAGAGAGAGTCAGAGAGTATCTTTGTTTGTCTCAGAGAGTGTCAGAGAATGTCAGAGAAAGTCAGAGAGCGTCCCATTGTATCACAGTGTGTGGCAGAGAGTGTCAGACAGAGCCAGAGAGTCTCACAGTGTGGCACAGTCTGTCAGAGAGTGTCACAATGTGTCAGAGAGTCAGGGAGAGTGTATGTGTGCCACAGAGATTGTCAGGGAGAGCCAGAGAGTGTCACAGTGTGTCACAGTCTGTCATAGAGTGTCACAGTCTGTCTCAGATTGTGTCAAAGTAAGTCAGACAGTGTCACAGGGTGTATCAAAGATAGGGAGAGACAGAGAGTGTCACAGTGTGTCACAGAGCGTGTTAGAAAGGGTGACAGTATCACAGAGAGAGTAACAGAATCTCAGAGAGTATCACAGTGTCTCAAAGAGTGTCACAGTGTGACAGAGATGGAGTCGGAGAGTGTCACTGTGTGTCTCAGACAGTTTAACAATGTCTTAGAGAGTGTCACTCTGTTTCAGAGAGAGTCACTTTGTGTCAGAGAGATAATCAGACAGTGTCACAGTGTGTCTCAGAAATTTGCAGAAAGTGTCTCAGTCTGTCTCAGAGAGTGTCAGACTGTCTCACTGTGTCTCAGAGAGTGTCACAGTGTATCCGAGAGTGTCACAGTGTTTCACAGTCGGTCTGAGAGTGTTACAGTGCGTATCCGGAAGTGTCAGAGAGTGTCACAGTCTGTCAGAGAGTGTCACAGTCAGTGAGAGAGCATCACAGTATGTCAGAGTGTCATCGTTTGTCCCAGAGTGTCACAGCTTCACACTGAGTCTCAGAGAGTGCCAGAGAGCGTCATATTGTTTCACAGTGTGTCTCAAAGAGTTAGAGAGAGTCAGAAAGTGACACAGTGTGTCTTAGAGAGTGTCACAGTGTATCTGAGAATGTCACATTATCTCAGAGTGTGTCACAGTCGGTCTAAGAGAGTCACAGTGTGTCTCAGAAAGTGTCAGAGAGTGTCACAGTGTGTCACAGTTTGTCAGAGAGTGTCACAGTCAGTCCGAGAGCGTCGCAGTGTGTCAGAGTGTCACAGTTTGTCCCAGAGTGTAACAGTGTTGCAGAGAGAGAGACAGAGAGTGACACAGTGTCTCAGGGAGAGACAGAGTTGGTTATTGTGTGTCTCAGAGAGTGTCAGAAAGTGTCACAGTGGTTAGAAAGTGTAACTGTGTGTCCGAGATTATCATAGTGTGTCTCAGAGAGAGTCAGAGAGGGTCAGATTGTTTCACAGTGTTTCTCAGAGAGTCAGCGAGAGTCAGAAAGTGTCACGGTGTGTCTTAGAGTGTCACAGTGTATCCGAGAATGTCACAGTGTGCCAGGGAGTGTCACAGTGTGTCCCAGTCGGTCTGAGAGTGTCACAGTGTGTCTCAGGAAGTGACAGAGAATGTCAGTGTGTCACAGTCTGTCAAAGAGTGTCACAGTCAGTCAGGGAGCGTCGCAGTCTGTCAGAGCGTCACAGTTTGTCCCAGAGTAAAACAGTGTCTCAGAGAGAGAGACAGAGAGAGATACAGTGTCTCAGCGAGAGACAGAGTTGGTTATTGTATGTCTCAGAGAGTGTCAGAAAGTTTCAAAGTGTCTTCAAAAGTGTTACTGTGTGTCAGGGATTGTCACAGTGTGCCTCAGAGCGAGTCAGAGAGAGTCAGAGAGAGTCCCAGTGTGTTCAAAGAGTGTCACAGTGTCTCTCAGAAAGTGTCAGGGAGAGTCAGAGAGTGTCACAGTGTATGACAGTCTGTCAGAGCATGTCACAGTCTGTCTGATTTAGTGTCAGAGATGGTCAGAGAGAGACCTAGAGTGTCACAGTGTGTCTCAGAGGGAGTCGGATATGGTCCGAGAGTGTCACAGAGTATCACACTCTGTCAGAGAGTGTTACAGCCTGTCTCAAATAGTATCAGAGAGTGTCACAATTTGTCTCAGAGAGTGTCAGAGATTATCACAGTGTGTCTCAGAGAGTGTCAGAGAGAGTCGGGAGTGTCAAAATGTCTCAGAGAAGAAATGGGAGGGACACAGTGCGTCAGTGAGGGTCACAGAGTGTCACAGAGTGTCTCAGAGAGTGTCACAGTGTGTCTCAGAGAGTGAGGGAAAACAGAAAGTGTCACAGTATGTATCAGAGTGTGTCACTGTGTCTCAGAGACTGTCACCATCTGTCAGAGAGTGTCACAGTGTGTCAGAGAGTGTCACGGTGTGGCACAGAGAATATTACAGTCGGTCACAGATTGTTACAGTGTGTTTCAGAGAGTGTCAGAGAGAGTCAGAGAATGTCACAGTGTGTCTCAGAGAATGTCACAGTGTGTTTCAGAGAGAGACAGAGGGTGTCACAGTGTGTCTCAGAGAGGGACACAGTCTGTCTCAAAGTGTATCAGAGGGAGTCATAAAGTGTCACAGTGTGTCTCAGACAATTTTACAATGTCTCAGAAAGTGTCACTGTGTGTCAGAGAGTGTCCCGGTGTGTCAGAGAGAGATATGCAGAGATTGTCACATTGTGTCTCAGAGTCAAAGAGAGTCAGAGAGTGTTACTGTGTGACTCAGAGAGAGTCAGACAGTGTAACAGTGTGTCTCAGAGAGAGTCAGAGAGTGTCACAGTTTGCCTCAGAGAGTGTCACAGTGTGTCAGAGAGAGAGAGTCAGAGAGTATCACTATATTTCCCAGAGTCAGGAAGAGTTAGAGAGTGTCACAGTGTGTCTCAGAGAGAGTCAGACAGTGTCACGGTGTGTCTCAGCGACAGTCAGAATGTGTCACAGTATGCCTCAGAAAGTGTCACAGTGTGAATGAGAGAGAGTCAGAGAGTGTTACAGTGCTGTCTCAGAGAGTGTCAAAGAGGGTCAAATTGTGTCACAATGTGTCTCAGAGAGTGTCATAGTGTTTCAGAGAATGTCACAGTGTGTCAGAAAGTGTCACAGTGTGTCACAGTCGGTTTGAGAGTGTCACAGTGTTTCTCAGGAAGTGTCAGAGAGTGTCATAGTGTGTCCGAGTGTGTCAGAGAGTGTCACAGTGTGTCAGAGTATGTCAGACAGTGTCACAATGTGTCTCAGAGTGTCACAGTGTCTCAGAGTGAGACAGAGTTGGTTACTGTGTGTCTCAGAGAGTATAAAGGAGTGTCAGAGAGAGTTAGAGAGTGTCGCAGTGTGTCAGATATTGTCACAGTGTGTCAGAGGAGAGTCAGAGAGTATCACAGTGTGTCTCAGAGAGTGTCACAGTGTGTCTCAGAGAGAGTCAGAGAGAATCTGTGTGTGTCTCAGAGTGTGTCAGAGAAAGTCGAAGAGCGTCCCATTGTGTCAGAGAGTGTCAAAGTGTGTCTCAGAGAGTGTCAGAGAGAGCCAAAGAGTGTCACAGTCTGTCAGAGAGTGTCGCGGTGTGTCAGACAGAGTCAGAGAGAATCTCTGTGAGTCTCAGAGAGTGTCAGAAAGAGCCACAGAGTGTCACAGTGCGTCACAGTCTGTCATAGAGTGTCACAGTCTGTCTCAGACAGTGTCAAAGCGAGTCAGACAGTGTCACAAGGTGTCTGAGAGAGAGAGTGAGACAGATAGCGTGAGAGCATCTCAGCGGGAGATAGAGAGTGTCACAGTGTGTCAGAAAATGTCACAGTGAGTCAGAGAGTGTCACAGTGTGTCAAAGAGTGCCACAGTGCGTTTTGGAGAGAGTGTCTGAGCGAATCAGAGAATGTCACAGTGTGTTTCAAAGAGTGTCTGAGAGAGTCAGAGAGTGTCACTGTGTGTCTCAGAGAATATCACAGTGTGTCGCAGAGAGAGTCAGAGCGTGCCACAGTGTGTCTCAGAGAGTGTCACAGTCTGTATCAGAGTGTGTCAGAGGGAGTCACAAAGTGTCACAATGTTTCAGGCATTTTCACAATGTCTCAGAAAGTTTCACAGTGTGTCAGAGAGTGACCCAGTGTGTCAGAGAGAGAGTCGGAGAGTGTCCTAGTGTGTCAGAGAGAGAGTCAGAGAGTGTCACAGTTGTCTCCGAGAGTGTCAGACAGTGTCTCAATGTGTCTCAGAGAGTGTCACAGCGTGTTAGAGAGAGAGAGAGAGTCAGACAGTGTTACAATGTGTCTCAGAGAGACAAACCGTATAACAGTGTGCCTCAGAGGGTGTCACAGTGAGTCAAGAGAGTGTCATAGTGTGTCTCAGAGACTGTCAGAGAATGTCATAAAGTGGTACAGTGTGTTACAGTCTATCAGAGAATGTCACAGTGTGTCAGAGTCTATCAAAGTATGTTTTAGAGAGTGTCGGAGAGAGTCAGAGTGTGTCACAGTGTGTCACGGAGAGTCAGAGAGAGTCAAAAAGTGTCACAGTGTGTCTTAGAGAGTGTCACAGTGTATCAGAAAATGTCAGGGTGTGTCAGGTAGTGTCACAGTGTGTCACAGTCGGTCTGAGAGTGTCGCAGTGTGTCTCAGGAAGTGTCAGAGAGTGTCACAGTATGTCAGAGAGTGTCACAGTGTGTCTCAGAGTGTCACAGTTTGTCCCAGAGTGTCACAGTGTTTCAGAGAGAGACCAAGTTGTTTACTGTGTGTCTCAGAGAGTGTCTGAACGTGTCAGAGTGTCTTAGAAAGTGTTACAGTGTCAGAGAGTGTCACAGTGTATTTAAAAGAGTGTCAGAGAGAGTCAGAGATTGTCACAGTATGTCTCTGAGAGTGTCAGAGAATGTCAGAGATAGTCCTAGTGTGTCAGAGTGTCACAGTATGTCTGCGATTGTCACAGTGTGTCAGAGAGAGAGAGAGTCAGAGAATGTCACGGTGTGTCACATTCTGGCAGAGTATCACAGTGTGTCTCAGCGCTTGTAAGGGAGTGTCACAGAGAGTTAGGGAGTGTCGCAGTGTGTTTCAGAGATTGTCAGAGAGAGTCATAAATTGCCACAGTGTTTCTCTGAGAGAGTCAGAGAAAGTCAGAGAGCGTCCCAGTGTGTCAGAGTGTGTCACCTGTGTCAGAGGAGAGTCAGGGAGTGTCACAGTGTGTCTCAGAGTGATTCAGAGAGTATATCTGTGTGTCTCAGATTGTGTCAGAGAAAGTCATAGAGCGTCCCAGTGTGTCAGAGAGAGTCACATTGTGTATCAGAGAGTGTCAGAGAGAGCCAGAGAGTGTCACAGTCTGCCAGAGAGTGTGACAGTGTGTCACAGTCTGTCATAGTTTGTCACAGTCTGTCTCAGATAGTGTCAAAGCGAGTCAGACAGTGTCACAGGGTGTCTCAGAGAGAGAGAGAGAGAGAAAAAGAGAGAGAGCTTCACCGAGTCTCGGCGGGTGGCAGAGAGTGTCACACTGTGTCTCAGAGAGTGTCAGAAAGTGTCACAGTGTATCAGAGATTGTCACAGTGCGTCGGAGAGTCTGTGATAGAGTCAGAGAGTGTCACATTCTGTCAGAGAGTGCCACAGTATATTTCAGAGAGTGTCTGACAGATTCAGAGAGTGTCATAGTGTGTCCCAGAGAGAGCCAGAGAGTGTCACTGTGTGACACAGTCTGTCAGAGAATGTCACAGTGTGTCTCAAATAGTGTCAAAGCGAGTCAGACAGTGTCACAGTGTGTCACAGAGAGTGTCAGAAAGGGTCACAGTGTGTCTCAGTGAGTGTCAGAAAGTGTCTCAGTGTGTCAGAGATTGTCACAGTATGTCAGAGAGTGTCTGAGCGTGTCAGAGAGTGTCACGATCTGTCAGACAGTGTCACAGTGTGTCAGAGAGTGTCTGAGAGAGTCAGAGAGTGTCACAGTTTGCCTCAGAGAATGTCAGACAGTGTTACAGTGTGTAAGAGATTGTCACAGTGTGTCAGAGAGTGTCTGAGAGAGTCAGAGAGTGTCACAGTCTGTCAGAGAGTGTCACAGTGTGTTTCAGAGAGTGTCTGAGAAAGTCAGAGAGTGTCACAGTGTATCGCAGAGAGAGGGAGAGACAGAGAGTGTCACAGTGTGTCTCAGAATGTGTCAGAAACGGTCACAGTATCACAGGGAGAGACACACAGTGTCTCAGAGACTTTCACAGTGTATCCGAGAGTGTCACAGTGTGACAGAGACGGAGTCAGACAATGTCACTGTGTGTCTCAGACACTTTCACAATATCTCAGTGTGTGTCACTCTGTGTTAGAGATGATCACAGTATGTCAGAAAGACAGTCAGAGAGTGTCACAGTGTGTCTCAGAGAGGGAGAGACTGAGAGTGTCACAGTGTGTCACAGAACATGTCAGAAAGGGTCTCAGTGTGTCACAGAGAGTGTCAGAAAGGGTTACAGTGTCACAGAGAGTGTCACAGTGTCTCTGAGAGTGTCACAGTGTGACAGAGACAGAGTCATAGAGTGTCACTGTGTGTCTCAGACAGTTTCACAATGTCTCAGAGAGCGTCACTCTGTGTTAGAGAGGTTCACAGTATGTCAGCGAGATAGTCAGAGAATGTCACAGTGTGTCTCAGAAATTTGCAGTAAGTGTCTCAGTTTGTCTCCAAGAGTGCCAGACAGTGTCACAGTGTGTCTCAGAGAGTGTAAGAAAGTGTCACAGTGTGTCAGAGATTGTCACAGGGTGTCAGAGATCGTCTGACATAGTCAGAGAGTGACACAGTCAATCAGACAGTGTCACAGTGTGTTTCTGAGCGTGTCTGAGAGAGTCAGAGAGTCAGAGAGTGTCACAGTGTGTCTCAGAGAGTGTCAGAGAGTGTTATAAAGTGTCATAGTGTGTCACGGTCTATCAGAAAGTGTCCAAGTGTGTCAAAGATTGTTACAGTGTGTCAGAGATTTCTGACATAGTCAGAGAGTGACAC
Source organism: Chiloscyllium punctatum (assembly GCF_047496795.1). NCBI lineage: Eukaryota > Metazoa > Chordata > Chondrichthyes > Orectolobiformes > Hemiscylliidae > Chiloscyllium > Chiloscyllium punctatum. The sequence continues at coordinate 49,338,344 of NC_092771.1, read as the reverse complement.
AGTCAGTCAGACAGTGTCACAGTGCGTTTCGGAATGTGTCTGAGAGAGTCAGAGTGTGTCACAGTGTGTCTCAGAAAGAGAAGAGACAGAGTGTCACAGAGAGTATCAGAAAGTGTCACAGAGACTCAGAAAGAGTCACTGTGGTTTCAGAGAGTATCACAGTGGGTCAGAGAGAGAGTCGGATAGTGTCATTGAGTGTCTCAGACAGTTTCACAATGTCACAGAGAGTGTCACTGTGTTTCAGAGAGTGTCACAGTATGTCAGAGGGAGAGTCAGAGAGTGCCAAAGTGTGTCTTAGAGATTGTCACAGTGTGTCAGCGAGAGAGTCAGAGGGAGTCAGAGAGTGCCACACTGTGTCTCAGAGAGAGAATCACTGTGTGTCTCAGAGAGAGTCAGTGAGAGTCACAGTGTGTCTCCACGAGTGTCAGAGAGTGTCATAAAGTGTCACAGTATGTCACAGTCTATCAGAGAGTGTCGCAGTGTGTTTTAGAGTGTCAAAGAGAGTCAGCGAGTGCCACAGTGTTTCTTAGAGTGTGGCAGAGAGGGTCAGAGTGTGTCACAGCGTATCGCAGAGAGTATCACAGTGTGCCTCAGAGAGTGTCAATGTGCGTAGAGTTTGTCACAGTATGTCTCAGAAAGTGTCAGGGAGAGTCAGAGAGTGTCACAGTGTATCACAGTCTGTCAGTGTCACAGTGTGTCTGACATAAAGTCAGAGAGTGTCAGAGAGTATCACAGGGTATCTCAGAGACTTTCAGATATGGTCCGAGTGTGTCACAGAGTCTCATAGTCTGTCAGAGACTGTTACAGCCTGTCTCAAATAGTTTCAGAGAGTGTCACAAAGTGTCTCAGAGAGTGACAGAGTGAGTCAGGGAGTGTCATCGTGTCTCAGAGAAGAAAAGGGAGTGTCACAGTTTGTTAGGGAGTGTTAGAGTATGTCAGAGAGTGTCACAGTGTGTTTCAGAGAGTGTCACAGTGTGTCTCAGAGAGTGAGGGAGAGACAGAAAGTGTCACAGTGTGTATCAGAGTGTGTCCGAATGTCTCAGAGAATGTCACCATATTTCAGAGAGTGTCACAGTCGGTCAGAGAGTGTTACAGTGTGTCTCAGAGAGTGTCACAGTGTGGCACAGAGAATGTTACAGTCTGTCACGGAGTGTTACAGTGTGTTTTAGAGAGTGTCAGAGTGTCACAGTGTGTCTCAGAGAATTTCAGAGTGTGTCTCCGAGAGAGTCACAAGGTGTCACCGTGTGTCTCAGAGAGTGATAAAGTCTGTCTCAGAGTGTGTCAGAGGGAGTCACAAAGTGTCACAGTGTGTATCGGACTGTTTCACAATGTCTCAGAAAGTGTCACAGTGTGTCAGACTGTGTTCCAGTGTGTTAGAGAGAGAGCGCCAGAGGTGCACAGTGTGTCTCAGGGAGAGTCAGAGAGTGTCAGAGTTTTTTCTCCGAGAGTGTCACAGTGTGTCAGCGTGAGAGAGTCAGACAGTGTCACAATGTGTCTCAGAGTCAGAGAGTGTCAGAGGGAGTCACTGTGTGTCTCAGAGAGAGTCAGACAGTGTCACAGTGTGTCTCAGAGACTGTCACAGTGTGTCAGCTAGAGAGTCAGAGAGTTCACAATGTGCCTCAAGAGTGTAACAGTTTTGTCTCAGAGAGAGTCAGAGAGCATCACTGTGAGTCTCAGGGAGTGTCAGAGCGGGTCATAAAGTGTCACAGTCTATCAGATAATGTCACAGTGTGTCAGAGTCTATCAGGGAGTGTCACATTATGTTTTAGAGAGGGTTAGAGAGTGTTACAGTGTGTCTTGGAGAGTGTAAGGGAGCGTCAGAGAGAGTTATAGAGTGTCACTGCATGTTTTTAAAGAGTGTCAGAGAGAGCCAGAGAGTGTTACTGTGTGTCTCAGAATTTCAAAGAGGGTCAGAGTGTGTCACAGTGTGTCTCAGAGTCGGAGAGAGTCAGAAAGTGTCACAGTGTGTCTTAGAGAGTGTCACAGTCTATCAGAGAATATCACAGTGTGTCAGAAAGTGTAACAGTGTGTCACAGTCTGTCTGAAAGTTTCAGAGTGTGTCTCAGGAAGTGTCAGAGAGTGTCACTGTGTGTCACAGTATGTCAGACAGTGTTGCAGTGTGTCTCAGAGTGTCACAGTTTGTCCCAGAGTGTGGCAGTGTCTCAAAGAGAGACAGAATTAGTTACTGTGTGTCTCAGAGAGTGTCAGAATGTGTCACTCTTAGAAAGTGTTACAGTGAGTCACAGTCTATCAGAGAGTGTCACAGTGTATTTTAAAGAGTGTCAAAGAGAGTCAGAGAGTGTCACAGTGTGTATCTGAGAGTGTCAGAGAAAGTCAGAGATTGTCCCAGTGTGTCAGAGAGTGTCACAGATTGTCAGAGAGAGTCAGAGAATGTCACAGTCTATCTCAGAGAGTGTCAGAGAGTGTTACAGTGTGTCACAGTCTGTCAGAGAGTGTCACAGTGTGTTTCAGAGAGTGTCAGAGAGAGCCAGACTGTCACAATGTGTCTCTGAGAGTGTCGGAGAAAGTCAGAGAGCATCCCAGTATGTCAGAGAGTGTCACAGTGTGTCAGCGATTGTCACAGTGTGTCAGAGGAGAGTCGGAGTGTGTCACAGTCTGTCTCAGAGAGAATTAGAGAGTATCTCTGTGTGTCTGAGAGCATCAGAGAAAGTTAGAGAGTGTAACAGTGTGTCAGAGAGTGTCACAGTGTGTCTCAGAGAAGTCAGAGAGAACCTGAGTGTGTCACATTATGTCACAGTCTGTCAGAGTGTGTCAGAGAGAGTCAGAGAGAGTCTCTGTGTTTCTCAGAGAGTCTCAGTGAGAGCCAGAGAGTGTCACAGTGTCTTTCAGATAGTGTCAAAGCGAGTCAGCCAGTGTCACAGTGTGTCTCTGAGAACGTCACAGCGTCTCTGCGTGAGACAGAGTGTCACATTGTGTCTCGGAGAGTGTCAGAAAGTGTCACAGTGTGTCAGGGATTGTCACAGTGTGTCAGAGGAGAGTCGGAGTGTGTCACAGCCTCTCTCAGAGAGAGACAGAGAGCGTCACGGCGTCTTTGTGGGAGACAGAGTGTCACATTGTGTCTCAGAGAGTGTCAGAAAGTGTCAGAGTGTGTCAGAGATTGTCACAGAGTGTCAGAGAATCTGTGAGAGAGTCAGAGAGTGTCACATTCTGTCAGAGAGTGCCACAGTGTGTTTCAGAGTGTCTGAGCGAATCAGAGAGTGTCACAGTGAGTCTCATAGAGTGTCAGACAGTGTTACAGTGTGACAGAGAGTGTCTGAGAGAGTCAGAGAGTGCCACAGTCTGTCGGAGAGTGTCACAGTGTGTCGGAGAGTGTCTGGGAGAGTCAGAGTGTGCCACAGTCTGTCAGAGAGTGTCACAGTGTGTTTCAGAGAGTGTCTGAGAGAGTCAGAGAGTGTCACAGTGTGTCTCAGAGAGAGACAGAAAGTGTCACAGTTTGTCTCAGTGAAGGTCAGACAGTTTCACAATGTGTCTCAGAGAGTGTCAGAAAGTGTCACAATGTGTCAGAGATTGTCACAGTGTGTCAGAGAGTGTCTGAGGGTGTCAGAGTGTCACAGTCTGTCAGAGAGTGTCACAGTGTGTTTCAGAGAGTGTCTGAGAGAGACAGAGAGTATCACAGTGTGTCTCAGAGAGAGATAGGAAGTGTCACAGTTTGTCTCAGAGAGTGTCAGACAGTGTCACGGTGCGTCGGAGAGTGTCACAGTGTGTCAGAGAGTGTCTGAGAGAGTCCGGGAGTGTCACAGTGTGTCTCAGAGTGAGGGAGAGACAGAGAGAGTCAGAGTGTGGCAGAGAGAGTGTCAGACAGGGTCACAGTGTCACAGAGAGTCGCAGTGTCTCAGAGAGTATCACAGTGTCACAGAGAGTGTCACAGTGTGACAGAGACAGAGTCGGAGAGTGTCACTGTATGTCTCAGACAGTTTCGCAATGTCTCAGAGAGTGTCAGTCTGTGTCAGAGAGGGTCACAGTATGTCAGAGAGATAGTCAGAGAGTGTCACAGTGTGTCTCAGAGAGTGTCAGAAAGTGTCACCGTGTGTCAGAGATTGTCAAAGTGTGTCAGAGAGAATCAGACAGTGACACAGTCTGTCAGAGAGTGTCACAGTGTGTTTCGGAGAGTGTCTGGGAGAGTTAGAGAGTGTTACAGTGTGTCTCATAGAGAAAGAGAGACTGAGTATCACAGAGAGTATCAAAAAGTGTCACAGTGGCTCAGACAGAGTCCGTGTGTTTCAGAGAGTGTCACAGTGACTCAAAGAGTGTCACAGTGGCTCAGAGAGAGAGAGTCAGAGAGTGTCATTGTGTGTCTCAGAGAGTTTCACAATGTCTCAGAGAGTGTCACTGTGTTTCAGAGTGTGTCACAGTATGTCAGAGAGAGAATCAGAGAGTGCCACACTGTGTCTCAGAGAGAATATCGCTGTGGGTCTCAGAGAGAGTCCGAGAGTGTCACAGTCTGTCTCAGAGTGTCAGGAGTGCCACAGTGTGTCTGAGAGTGTGGCAGAAACGGTCAGCGTGTGTCACAGTGAATCGCAGAGAGTATAACAGTGTGTCTCAGAGAGTGTCAATGAGGGTAGAGTTTGTCACAGTGTATCTCGGAAAGTGTCAGGGAGTGTCAGAGAGTGTCACAGTGTATCACACTCTGTCAGAGAGTGTCACAGTGTGTCTGAGATAAAGTCAGAGAGTGTCAGTGAGCGTCCGAGAGTGTCACAGTGTGTCTCAGAGATTTTCAGATATGGTCCGATAGTGTCACAGAGTTTCACAGTCTGTCAGAGATTGTTACAGCCTGTCTCAAATAGTATCAGAGAGTGTCACATTGTGTCTCAGAGAGAGTCAGAGAGTATCACAGTGTGTCTCAGAGAGTGACAGAGAGAGTCAGAGCGTGTCACAGAGAACGTCATAGTGTGTCTCAGAGAGTGAGTGATAGACAGAAAGTGTCACAGTGTGTCTCAGAAAGTGTCACAGTGTCTCAGAGAATGTCACCATGTTTCAGAGAGTGTCAGAGTCGGTCAGAGAGTGTACAGTGTGTCTCAGAGAGTGTCACAGTCGGTCACAGAGTGTTACAGTGTGTTTCAGAGAGTGTCAGAGAGAGAAAGTCACAATGTATCTCAGAGAATGTCAGAGTGTGTCTCAGAGAGAGTCACAAGGTGTCACAGTGTGTCTCAGAGAGTGTCACAGTCTGTCTCAGAGTGTGTCAGAGGGAGTCACAAAGTGTCACAGTGTGTCTCAGACTGTTTCACAATGTCTCAGAACGTGTCACAGTGTGTCAGAGATTGTCCCAGTGTGTCAGAGAGAGAGAGTCAGAGAGTGTCACAGTGTGTCTCCGAGAGTGTTCGACAGTGTCACACTGTGTCTCAGAGAGAGTCAGAGAATGTCATAGTGTGCCTCAGAGAGTGTCGCAGTGTGTCAGCGAGATAGAGTCAGAGAGTGTCACAGTGTGTCTCAGAGAAAGTCAGAGAGTGTCACAATGTGTCTCAGAGTCATAGAGAGTCAGAGAGTGTCACAGTGTGTTTCAGAGAGTGTCAGAGAGTATTATAAAGTGTCACACTGTGTCACAGCCTATCAGAGAATGTCACAGTGTGTCAGAATCTATCAGAGCGTCTCACAGTATGATGTAGCGAGTGTTAGCAATAGTCAGAGAGTGTTCCAATGTGTCCCAGAGAGTGTCAAGGAGGGTGAGAGTGTGTCACAGTGTGTCTCGGAGAGTCAGAGAGAGTCAGAAAATGTCACAGTGTGTCTTAGAGAGTGTCACAGTGTATCAGAGAATGTCGAAGTATGTCAGAGAGTGTCACAGTGTGTCACAGTCAGTCAGAGAGTGTCACAGTGTGTCACAGTATGTCAGACAGTGTCACGGTGTGTCTCAGAGTGTCACAGTTTATCCCGGAGTGTTACAGTGTCTCAGAGAGTGAGAGAGTTAGTTACTGTGTTTCCCAGAGAGTGTCAAAAAGTATCACAGTGTCATAGAAAGTGTTACAGTGTGTCACAGTCTACCAGAGAGTGTCACAGTGTATTTTAGAGAGTGTCAGAGACTCGGAGATTGTCACAGTGTGTC